>NC_041391.1:706786720-706863451 GCF_002162155.2 Triticum dicoccoides
AGGGGGGCCGCGCGTGATTGGTGGGGAGGGCGAGGACGCGGATCGGTGACGTGGACGGGTGCGATGCCGTCGGATCGGGCGGTGCGGGAGGGAGGAGATTTTGGGTTTGGCGCGGATCGCGGGATTTGGAGGGAGACGCGAAACTTTCGAAAAACGGGGTTTCATTTGGAGGGAATCCTCTGCGTTTTCGTTATCCGCGCACGAGCATTTTTTTTTTCTCTGTTTTTTTTCAACCACGTGAAACTGCATATTCCCCGCAAAATAAAAATGAAACAGCATATGGGTGTCAAACTTCTCGTGTCAATAAAACATCAGAGCCACAATGTGCCAAAAAAAAAGTAGATTTGCACAAAAGAATTATTTTTTGTCAAGAATAAATATATAAATGGTAGTAATTTTCTACTCCCTCCATGCCATAATGTAAAACGTTTTTTTGACACTACACTAGAGTCAAAAAATGTCTTACATTATGAGACTGAGGGAGTCCGTCTCATAATATAAGATGTTATAATGACCAATATTCTCACACATTTTTTTGCGAGGATGCTCATACATTTGTTTTAATGACATCCCATATTCTATAGTTCGCGAGCTTCGCAGTATTGTGAAGCAAGAAGTTCCCGCCCTGCTATTCGTGATGGAGACAAAAATCAGGGCTAAGAGAGTGGAAAATTTGCGATACCAGCTAGGCTTTGCGGGATGTTTTGTTGTGGACAGTGACGGGCTAAGTGGTGGCATTGGCTTGTACTGGTCCAAAGATGTTAATGTTGAGCTAAAAACTATAGTACCAGCCATATGGATGCTATGGTGCGGTGGAATGATCAAAACTCTTCTGAGTGCATCCAGAAAAAGAAACACTTCCAAGTGGCGATTCACGGGGTTCTACAGTGCCCCTAGAGTTGAGAACTGACATCACAGTTGACGGTTTCTCAAAACCTTGTTTGCGCTACCCCATTCAGCGCCGTTGTGCGTGGGTGACTTCAATGAGACATTATTTGGTGACGAGCACTTTAGTCGCTCACCGCGGCCGGAGAGACACATGCAAGCTTTCAGACAAGTTGTTGATGATGTTTCCTTCCAAGATTTGGGATGGATAGGACTGCCTTTTACATGGGATAATATGCAAGAGGATTATGCAAATGTGAAAGCTCGCCTTGATCGAGCCTTTGCAAGCGAGCCATTTAGACAGAAGTACGACCGCATTCGAGTACGTCATGTGAGTGCAGTGGAGTCGGATCATTGCTTTATTATTGCTGAACTTCAAGAACACGTGCATGCACATGGGGTGCCTCGACCTAAGCAATTTTGGTATGAGAATGTTTGGCAAACTCATCTAGGATAAAAGCAGCTGGTTACGAAAACGTGGTAGCAACAACATCATTCCCCTAGTCTACAAGGTATTCTAGACTCCCTCGGTGCCCTCCGGAGTACAATCAAGCCATGGGGGATACGTGAGTTTGGCTGTCTTACCACAACAGTCCGAAAATTTCAGCGGAAACTAGATGAGTTGCGGCGATCATCATTGGGGTGTGGCCCATCCGAGGAGGAGAAGCACACGGCTGAGAAATTACGGGAAGCACTCCGACAGGAGGAAATATGGCTTAAGCAGCGCTCCAGGGTGAAGTGGCTCCATGAAGGAGACCGCAACTTAGGTTACTTTCAGACACAAGCTAAGCAGAGGCAACGCATGAACAAGATTAATGGTCTGAAAAGAGTAGATGGCTCGCCTTGTGCAAATAGTGAGGAGGACAAAGCAGAGATTAAGTCGTTCTATCAGAATTTGTATACGTCGCAAGGGGGCAATGATATGAACGAACTGTTGGAGCATGTTTCGGTGAAGGTTACACCGGAAATGAATTTATTCCTGGATAAACCATTCGAACCCCGTGAAGTACATGATCACTTATTTCAAATGTCTCCATCAAAGGCTCCAGGGGTCGATGGATTTACCGCAGGCTTTTTTTAGTGGCACTGGAATATGCTAAAGGACGATGTTACAGCAGCAGTTCTTGGCTTCTTAAATGGTAGCGATCTTCCTTTGGGTCTCAATGACACTTTGATCACACTGATCCCTAAGGTTCGTCATCCACAAATGATTTACCAGTTCCGCCCCATAGCGTTATGCCCTGTACTTTATAAAATAGATGCCAATGTTATTACTAATTGCACGCGGGTTTATATGGATGAGATTATAAGTGAGGAACAAAGTGCTTTCGTTTCGGGTCGATTGATAACCGAGAATGTTTTGGTTGCTTTCAAATGTGTTCACACTTTGTGAAGAAGGAAGAAGGGGGGAAATTATGCTTGTGCGGTCAAGCTTGACATGATGGAAGTGTATGACCTCGTGGAATGACACTACTTGGAGGCCATACTTTTAAGATTGGGTTTTGGCACTTCTCTGGTGCGCTTGATCATGAAGTGTGTCTCATCAGTTTGGTTCTCAGTTCGAGTTAATGGAAAGCTACAACCTTACTTCACTCCATCGAGAAGCCTCAGACAAGGTGACCCAGCATCACCATTTTTATTCCTTCTTTGTGTGGAAGGATTTTCATCTATGCTCAAGTTCCATGGAGGGAATATTGGCAGAGGGATCAGGACAAGTTTCCGTGCACCGTGGGTAAGCCATCATTTTATTTGCCGATGATTGCCTCATCTTTATTAATGCAAACTCACAACGTGCAGAAAGATTAAATGATACACTGCGCGTATATGGAGAGGCTTCGGGCCAGTGTGTAAACTGAGAAAAGAGTGCCATTTATTTTGGTCTAAATACTCCTCATATCACACGGCAGATTCTGAAGGGAATTATTGGAGTTCATGTTGAAGCTTTCAGTGAAAGATATCTTGGACTTCCAATGGCCGTTTGCAGAATCACGAGTGACAAGGTTGATCATATTGGCGAGCAATCAAGGAGTAAAATTCAAGGATGGTTAGAAAGAATGTTTGCGTGCGTGGGAAGAGATACCTTACTCAAATCAGTGATTCAGGCGATTCCCACATTCAGCATGAGTTGTTTCCTGCTTATGAAGAATGTTTGCAAGATCTTAACTTCGAGCATGGCAAAATATTGGTGAAGCAGCTCCATTGACAGGAGATCTTTGCACTGAGTTTCCTGGAAATAACTTGCAACACCTAAATGCAAAGGTGGAATGGGTTTTCGAGACTTCCATCTCTTTAATCTGGCACTATTGGGTAAATATGGTTGGCGCGTCATGACACATCCTACGTCCTTATGTGCTAGAGTTGTGAAAGGGAGATACTTCCTGGGTACTGATTTCATGCATGCTACGGTGCCGACGGCGGCGGCGACTACATGGCGTGCAATCATGGCTGGACGAGATGCTTTGAGTGTTGGGCTCATTCATCGTGTAGGGGATGGATCGACTATCAATGCATGGACCGATAAGTGGATTCCATCAACTAATACAATGTCACCCATGTTCAGACCGGCGACGGCGATTATTAATCATGTAAGTGATCTCATTGACATGGACACATGGACATGGTGAGGCGATTTGGCTAGGGAAATTTTTGTTGCACCTGATGTCGAAGCAATACTGAATATTCCACTGCGAAGGGGAGGAGGGGAGGATTTCTTGGCATGGGCTTTTGAGAAATCTGGCATTTACACAGTGAAATCGGCATAGTGAGCTCTAATGATTCAAAAAGAGTGTGAAGCTCAAGAAGAAGGGCAGGTTATAGATACATCAGTGAATCAAAAACACTTGCGGAATGCATTATGGTCACTCAAGGTAGTCCCAAAAGTGCATCCACACCATGGTTGGAGTCATGTGCATCTACACCATGGTTGTATATTATGGTCCAACTTTTTTATTCTTTCACACTTCATTGTCATGTGCATCCACACCATGGTTGGAGTTATCAACATCATTATTTGTTACATCCTCCTCCTCTAGCACAAACTCACTGTAACCCCATTTTAAGACCTAGTCATGCAGAATGCAACATGCAAGAACAAGCCTAACTTGGGTGGGTAAAGGGTGGAGTGTCTTTTGATAGAGTGAAAGATCGAGGATGTCGCCTAGAAGGGGGGGGGTGAATAAGCGCTTTAAAATAATTACGGTTTAGGCTTGAACAAATGCGGAATAAACCTAGCGGTTAATTTCTCAAGCACAAAACCTACAACAACTAGGCTCACCTGTGTGCACCAGCAACTTATGCTAAGCAAGATAAACAACTAAGTGGTAGAAAGATATATGACAAGAAACAATATGGCTATCACAAAGTAAAGTGCATAAGTAAAGGGCTCGGGTAAGAGATAACCAAGGCATGCGGAGACGACGATGTATCCCGAAGTTCACACCCTTGCGGATGCTAATCTCCGTTTGGAGCAGTGTGGAGGCACAATGCTCCCCAAGAAGCCACTAGGGCCCCCATAATCTCCTCACGTCCTCGCACAATGCAAGATGTCATGATTCCACTAAGGGACCCTTGAAGGCGGTCACCGAACCCGTATAGATGGCAACCCTTGGGGGCGGTCACCGAACCCGTACACTTTGGCAACCCTTGGGGGCGGTCACCGGTACCCGTCAAATTGCTCGGGGCGATCTCCACAACCTAATTGGAGACCCCGACGCTTGCCCGAAGCTTTACACCACAATTAATGATTGAGCTCTGAACACCACCAACCGTCTAGGGCGCCCAAGCACCCAAGAGGAACAAGCTCAAGGGTACCAAGCACCCAAGAGTAATAAGCTTCTCAACTTGTAACTTCCACGTATCACCATGGAGAACTCAGACCGATGCACCAAATGCAATGGCAAGGGCACACGGAGTGCCCAAGTCCTTCTCTTCCAAATCCCACCAAAGCAACTAACGCTAGGGAAGAAAATGAGAGGAAGAACAAGAAGGAGAACACCAAGAACTCCAAGATCTAGATCCAAGGGGTTCCCCTCACATAGAGGAGAAAGTGATTGGTGGAAATGTGGATCTTGATCTCCTCTCCCCCCCCCCCCAAAAAAAACTAGCAAGAATCCATGGAGGGATTGAGAGATAGCAAGCTCGAAGAAGGTCGACAATGGGGGAAGAACACGAGATCAAAGGATAAGGTTCATTGGGGTAGAAGACCCCCTTTTATAGGTGGAAAAAAAATCCAACCATTATGCTCACAACCTGCACAAAGCGGTACTACCGCTCATGGGAGCGGTACTACCGCTAGGGCGGTGGAAGCCCTTTGAAAAACAACAGCGAGGAGGCAAAAGGCCGGTAGAACCGTCGAAGCGGTACTACCACTCATCCTCACGGTACTACCGCTAAGGGTAGCGGTACTACCGCTAAGGGTAGCGGTACTACTGCTTGGGAGCGGTACTAAAAAAATACATCCGTGCCTACCACCGCTAGACTTATGATGAGTTTTTGGTCCGGAGCGGAAGTAGCCACGGAAGTAGCCGCGGTAGTACTGATCCCAAGAGTGGTAGTAAAAAAATTACATCCCCTCCAAGCGGTAGTACCGCTCCCGTGAGCGGTAGTACCGCTGTAGCCTTTTTAAGGACACCAAAACCGACACAACTTCTACAAACGGACTCCGAATTCAACGAAACCAAGTTTGTTGGAAAGCTAGCGACAAGGGCTAACACAATCTTGATAGAAATAACAATAAGAAGGAAACTATAAAAGGCCCATAAGAAAATGGTGAGAACCCTTTCTCAAATAAGACCGATAAAACCTCCAACACCGAAAACGCAATAGAAGAAGCATGTGAACTCCGTTTTCGATGAACTCGAGCTTGTCAAGAAGATGACCATAAGCTCCAAATATCACAAGGAAAAAACCAAACAAGAACCAAGAAAGATGATGCAAGCATGCAATGGTTTGAGCTCTCTACAAACGATAAGGTCAAGCTACTCACTTGAGAGCCCCCCTTGATAGTACGACAATCGATCCTATAACCCGGTCTTCAAACTACCACCATGAGACCGGTAAAATAGAGAACCTCTCAAGGCTAAACCTTTGCCTTGGACAAAGTCCACTTGAGCTAGATGTAGAAGATCTTGACTTCCTCAAGTTGGACCACCTTTCTTGATTGCGTTGGCTCGGTGAAGACTAGTAGATTGCTCCCCCATACTCCACTATGGGTGAGCCACTCTTCGGCACATCTTCACAAGTACATTGTCACCACAATGGACGGCAATCTTCAAGCACTTGATCTCTGCATGATGCATCACTTGAACGTGCGCACTGCAACCTAGCCCCACAAAGAACTCTCACGAAGACCATGGGTTAGTACGCAAAGCATAATTGACAATGCTTACCATACCATGGGATCACTTGATCCCTCTCAGTATATCTTCTACACTTTTTGTGTTGATCAACTTGATTCACTCTTTGACTTAGTCTTTATCAGCCTCTCACATGACCAATCTTTAGGTAATTCGTTGAATAGCACCTTGATCATCACAAACTCTCCTTGAAACCAACAAATGGACTTCAAGAAAAGCCTGTGGACAAATCCTGGAAATATAACTCAAGGCAACCATTAGTCCATAGAGATTGTCATTAATTACCAAAACCAAACATGGGGGCACCGCATGTTCTTTCAATATCCCCCATTTTGGTAATTGATGACAATCACTTTCAAGAGAGTTTATATAAGGAAATATGCATCACCATGCAATGCAAAGCAAGAAGAAGCAACTCTCTAATCTTCTCGACAATACTCTCTAAAACTTCTCCCCCATTAGCATCGATTGCCAAAATGGGAGAAAAGCTTAGAAGGCCAATATAAATTGTGTTCCTCCATAAATTGTGTATTTCTCAACAAGAGAGTGGAATGCAATACACATATCAAATGGTAAATACTTGGAGGAAGACAAACTATATTGAGGCACAAAGATTGCAAAAGAATGATATGCCACAAAGACATAACAAAGAGAGAACAAGCAATCAAGCAATCAAAAGATACCAATTGAAGCGAGCTATCAAAAGATACCAATTGAACCAACTAGACCAATGATCCTACATGCCACATGAATAAAAGATATTATGATATGAGAAAAGGAGTGTTCTAGAGAAGCTAGGGAAGCTCCCCATGATTTGTGCACAATTTAGTTTTGTAATTGGATACAACAAGCACAAAATAGGATCGTCACTCCCCCAAGATCAATAGAACCTCACGACAAGTGCAAGAGAGCAACGGAGTGTTCTAAAGACACTAGTGGAGCTCCCCATGATTTGTGCACTCCTTACAATATTTGCATTAGGATACCAAGTGCACAAAATAGGACCATCACTCCCCGAAAATCAATAGAAACTCACAACAAGTGCAAGTGAGCATGTAGGAAACAAAGTCTAGCACGTGCAACAAACAAATGGTTGAGCAACATTTAAAAGAGGCAACTTAAGAGTAGGCTCAACCAAAATGATGTGTGTGAGTCATGGCAAAGAACTTGAGAAGACTAAGGTAAGGGTGAGCATTAAGCATCAACATAGTCTTGAATAGTGGAGATACAAGGTGCATGACATGTCCTTCCCACACACACCAAGCAAATGGGTTCACAAGCACACTACATATTCAAAATGAATAACCAAAACTTGTGACAACCCATGGTGAAGAAAGAAAATGATAGCTTTATCAAGAGGAGGGATATCAATCGAAATGGCAAAAGCCTCATCAAGACAAGCAAGAGAGAAAATATCTTCACCGCAACAGAGTTCATCAAGATGCAACGATATAAGATCCGCACTCATGAAAAATCCTTTCACATAACCACCAAGGAAATGTGGACGTGAAAGAATAAGGATATCAACTCCAGATGTAACTTCTCTCAAGTGTATAAGATTCTAGGTAGATGAAAATCATGATGATATCAATCCTCAAAGAAGGATATACACACGAAATAGTTACAAAAAGGAAAGAACAAGATTTCCATAAGTAAGTCATAAATATACCAATAAGAAATTTGCTTGAAAGCATAGCACATGGCTAGATATGGTGTTATTGTATATAAATGAATTCCAACCACACGAACATCAAAGACATCACAACTAGCAACAAGAGATCTTGTTGGGATGCTTTGAGAAAGGAAACAAGTATCACAAGAAAGAATGAATAACATGCCATGATACAACCTACACAAGGTTGATGCAAGAAATGTGTGCATGAAGTATATGAAGATAGTAGTTCATTGATCATCCTAGCTTGACTCCAATAAGCACATGGTGACAACACCTTCCTTGTGAGTGAGCCAAGCATCCAATGCATCTCCAATTGTTCCTAGAACAACAACACAAACAAAATGGTACCCAACCTCATTGGGACCAAAGAGTTAGAAACACCAATACATAGTACAAACTCCACATACATATGTGCAAGTGAAGATAAATTTCATGCACATCTCATCCAAATTGAGACTTGGTGGAGTTTTAGTTATATATTGGGTCAAAGAAAGAAAGAAAGCATGCGAAATAAAGTACATGAAGTAAATATGCATGCTCAAAACTTTCAAGAAACAAAACAAATGAAAATAAATACCAAGTGAAAATAGGTTAGCAAATGGAGAAATCATCACTTGGAAGATATCATTACAAGATACATCAAGGAATGAGATATCCATTGAAACACCAAAATGATATCAAACTCCCAAAAGAGAGGATGGTTCCAAACAAACCAAGCTCTCTACAAAGTTTCATGATGGCACAAAGTACCAAAAAGAAAAGGCTTGCCGTCCACCAATACACACTTAAAAGGGATCACAAGATGAGTGTTTTATAGAAAATGGGATAGCTCCCCCACGAGTTGTGCATTATAGAGAATTTTCATTTGAATACAAAATGCACAAGGTGGGATCACCACTTTCACTATATCAAGAAAACACTAGACAAGATCAAGAAAACAACAAGATCCTCAAGTTGCACAGAAGGCAATGGGAGTTGACACAATCTTGGCAAGAGATAAGGCAAATGAAAACAAAACCCAATGAAGATGATCAATAATTTCGACCACACATAAGTGAGTACCAATTATCAAAAGACAAGAAGTATTTGGAAATGATTCCCGGTGGTAGATAGAAGGAAATCCAATATCATCTTCACACCAAGAACAAGAAAATTGCAACTCTAGGTGACACAATCTTGACAAGAGCTAACATGTCACCTAGGAACAAGATAATTTACAATATCAACTCTAGGTGACAATATCTCAAACGTACACATTTTCTAGGCTTGTATTATACACATAGTATATTACTCCCCCATAATGTGTTACCGAAAAAAACTTAACAAGAGGCAATAAGAAGATCCAACAAGAGATAATTAATGGTATATTTAGAATTTGAATTTCTCATGAGAAGACATACCACATAGTGACTAGATAAGCTTGCAATATCAATACTAGGTGGTATTCCTCATGTACACACATTTGTGGGACCGTGAGGTGCACAAAGCACATCACTCCCCCAAAATGGGACGTTCCATTAATCTCCCACAAGAGCCAATTAAGATACAAACAAGATGTAAAAAGGCTCAACACACAACTCACACATACATGAAGTGCAAACCAACATACACATACTTGATTACTCAAGATAAGCAAATTGGAAGCACACATATGCAAACACATGCAAGGTACAAAACCAAAACATGCAAAGGGGCAAGTAAGTTTCAATGTAAACAATTTAAGTACAAGTTACCGCAAGGAGGGACATTGGATATGAGATAGAAACTTGATAATCCGAATGACTTGGCTTGAGACAATATGAGTGATGAAGACCCCTTAATTCTTCATAACGTAGCCAAGTCTCCAATGCCCTCCAGCAACACCTATTGATCAAGTTTGAGCTTGTTGGTCCCCAACCAAGTTGGGTCCTAAGAGGTTAGTCACAGTAGGCTTGGCAACCCAAAATGGTTCTTCTATTGACACCACTTTGAGTACCAACAAACTTGGCAAACACATTGCCAACCTTATCCTTCCCAAGAGAATATATATTATTTAGTTGGGTTGGATAAGTTACCACTAGTGCATGAAGAAGCGACATGACCTTTCTCACGACATAAGTAGCAACGTCTACTCTTCATTTTATTCTCACTTGATTTCTCAACAAGAGAAACATTAACTTGAGTCTTCTTGGGAAGTGGCCTTTCTTCAACTTGAGGTTGAGCATGAGATTGAACCTGTGGCCTCTTCCCTTGTTGCTTGTCACTAGTGCCTTCTTCTTCAATGAGCAAGATCTAACATGATGCCCTTCAATTTTGCACTTGAAGCAAATAATCTTGGCCGAATTCTTGAGTTGTTCTTGGCCCTTCTTCTTGTTTCTCTTGGACTTCTTCTTCTTATTGGAGTTGAATCCAGGTCCACCTTTTTCATTGGGGGATTTTTGCACACTCAAGATATTTTTGAGTGTGGACTTCCCTTCATGACACTTTTCCAAGTCTTTCTTCAAAGAAGTGACTTGGTCCTTGAGCTCTTTGATTTCCTCTACATGGTTAGTATCAACACAAGTGCTAGAGGAAGTAAAAGCTTCATCGTTAGAGCAACAAGGCAAGGAAAGCAATTCATCACAAGATGTGCCAATGTTATGCATAGATGAATTACGAGCACTAGCACATGGCAAGATAACATTTTGACTTGAATTAGTGCTAGTATCCACATGAGACTCACTAGACGTTACCTCGATAATCATAGCGAGCTATCTTTAGCACATTATGGGATACTATAAGATCATCATGAGAGCTTGTGAGCTTTACATGACTTTCTTCCAATTTCCTATAAGTGCTAGATAGCAATTCAAGTTGAGCCCTTAGCTCAACATTCTCCTTCAAAATGGATGCCTCACTATAAATAGAGTTAGTAGCACAAGCATCATCAATAATAGCAAGAGGAGAAGGCAGCTTGGCAAGCTCTTTAGAATATGAAGTTTTAAGTTGAGCATGAGACTCGTTGAGTCTGATGAGCTCACTCTTAATGACCCTTGAGCCATTTTGAGGTGCCCAAAGTCCTCAAGGAGTTTAGCATGTGCAACTTCAAGCTTCTCATTTTTAGTTTCAAAGACATTGGCCACCGAAAGAGCTCTATCATGAGATTCCTTCACTCTAGATAATTCTAGAGCAAAAGTCTCCTCAAGAGGCTTGGGAGAGGTCCGCAATCTCATTAGCGTAATGACGCTCATGACCTTCCATTTTGTCAATGGTAACCACATGCTCCTCAAGACGAGATTCCAACTCCTCAATATATTTCTTGCCCTCAATAACAATAGACATGATTTCCATGAAGTTGGAACGAGCAATTATATTCTTAAGAAGAGCTTTAAAAATCATACCCCCCCCTTAATTTTTAAGGAGGCAACAATATCATTCTCTTCATCATAATCAACATCATCATCATTCTTGCCATCTTCAATATCATCACAAGATATATTGGGTTTCAAAGTGGGAGATACCTTTGAAGCCTTGGCCATAAGGAAAAATTCAATAGAAGAAGTTGAGAACTCAACACGACCGGAGGCGGAGGGAGAACAATCATCCCCACAAAACTTGGACACGCCATATTTATCTTGAAGCTTTGTCCACAACTCACGAGCGTTCCAGAACGACATGAGTTTAAATATAACTACATTGCTCAAAGCATCAAAAAGCACATTAGAAGCTTGAGCATTGAGATAAGAGTTTTTCTCATCCTATAAAGATAATCTTTGGGATCCTTTGGAGGAGAAAAACGCATATCTACAATTCGCTCTAAATTTGGGTCCATGACCCTAAAGAGATTAAGCATGCGAATTACCCAAACATCAAAATTTGTGCCATTGAAACTAAGTGTGAGAGAATCCTACACCCCTAGTCGACATCCTTAATCTCTAGGTGGTTAAGCCCTATAAAGAGAGATGAGGCTCTGATACCAAATGAAAGATCGAGGATGTCGCCTGGGGGGTGGGGTGAATAGGCGCTTTAAAATAATTACGGTTTAGGCTTGAACAAATGCGGAATAAACCTAGTGATTAATTTGTCAAGCACAAAACCTACAACAACTAGGCTCACCTATGTGCACCAACAACTTATGCTAAGCAAGATAAACAACTAAGTGATAACAAGATATATGACAAGAAACAATATGGCTATCACAATGTAAAGTGCATAAGTAAAGGGCTCGGGTAAGAGATAACCGAGGCATGCGGAGACGACGACGTATCCCGAAGTTCACGCCCTTGCGGATGCTAATCTCCATTTGAAGCGGTGTGGAGGCACAATGTCCCCAAGAAGCCACTAGGGCCACCGTAATCTCCTCACGCCCTCGCACAATGCAAGATGTCGTTATTCCAATAAGGGACCCTTGAGGGCGGTCACAAACCAGTACAAATGGCAACCCTTGGGGGCGATCGCCGAACCCGTACACTCTGGCAACCCTTGGGGGCGGTAACTGGTACCCGTCAAATTGCTCGGGGCAATCTCCACAGCATAATTGGAGACCCCAATGCTTGCCCGGAGCTTTACACCACAATGATTGAGCTCCGAACACCACCAACCGTCTAGGGCGCCCAAGCACCCAAGAGGAACAAGCTCAAGGGTACCAAGTGATAATCCCCAAGTGCAGGGAATCATCATAGCAATTTCCAAAGGTGGAAGTGATAAGCATGGAGTGTCGAACCCACAAGGAGCTAAAGGCAAGATCAATATTCTCTCAAGTCCTATCTGCCACTGATACGACTCTACGTACACCGAATGTTTGCTTCCAACTAGAAATGAGAAATAAAACTATGTTGTGGGTATGAAGAGGATAACTTTGCATGATATCGAAGAGCTAAAATATAAAAGTAGGTGCTGTTATCATAAATTTAGAATATATTACTAAATATTTAAATAGCGAGTGTGGAATAATGATGGGTCGGTGTGCGGAATTATCCTAGGCAATTGTTAACAAGACCAGTGGTCGTCATTGCAATTTCATATGAGGGAGAGGCATAAGCTAACATACTTTCTCTTCTTGGATCATATGCACTTATGATTGGAACTCTAGCAAGCATCTGCAACTACTAAAGATCATTAAGGTAAAACCCAACCATAGCATTAACATATCAAGTCCCCTTTATTCCCATACGCCGTGACCCACTTATCCGTGTTTATGCTTCTGTCACTCAAGCAACGCAGACAATAAGTAAACCATGGACATCTTGCAACACCGTACAACGGGAATCCCTCACGCTTGCGCGACACGGAGGGCACAATAGGACAGCACCAAAATAAATCATACAACTCATACCAATCTAGATCATCAATCAACCCAAAGAGAAAGGATATCTACTCAAAACATCATAAGATGGCAACACATCATTGGATCATAATATGTGGCATAAAGCACCATGTTCAAGTAGGGATTATAGCGGGGTGCGGGAGATTGGACCGTGTAAAAGAGATGATGATGGTGATGTTGATGAAGATGATCACCGTGGCGATGATTCCCCTCCCGATGGCACTCCGGCGCCACCGAGAGAGAGGAGGAGAAGTTCTCCCCCTTGTGCTTCCTCCTCCATGGCCTCCCCCTGGATGGGGAGAGGTTCCCCCTCTGGTCCTTGGCCTTCATGGCGATGATGGCCCCTCCGAGATCCTTCCCCATGGCCTCCGGTATTGATGGCCCCCTCCGGCAAGGTGCCAGAGAGGGCCTAGATTGGTTTCTCGTGGCTACAGAGGCTTGTGGTGGCGGAACTTCCGATCTAGGTTATTTTCTGGAGGTTTGGGTATTTATAGAAGAGGTTGGCATCGAGGATAAGTCAAGGGGCCCCACAGGGAGTCCACGAGGCACAGGGGCGCGCCCTAGGGGGGTGGGCGCCCCCCACCCTCGTGGAGCCCATGGGGCTCCCCTCCGGTAGATTTTTGTTCCAGTATTTTTTATATTTTCCCCAAAAAATCTCCGTTGATTTTCAGCGCATTCGGAGAACTTTTATTTCTGCACAAAAACAACACCACGGTAGTTCTGCTGAAAACAGCGTTAGTCTGGGTTAGTTCTAATCAAATCATACCAAAATCATATAAAACTATTGTAAACATGGCATGGATACTTCATAAATTATAGATACATTGGAGACGTATCACCAAGCTCCCAAGAGTAATAAGCTTCTCAACTTGTAACTTCCACGTATCACCGTGGAGAACTCAAACCGATGCACCAAATGCAATGGCAAGGGCACACGGAGTGCCCAAGTTCTTCTCTCCCAAATCCCACCAAAGCAACTAATGCTAGGGAAGAAAATGAGAGGAATAACAAGGAGAACACCGAGAACTCCAAGATTTAGATCCAAGGGGTTCCCCTCACATAGAGGAGAAAGTGATTGGTGGAAATGTGGATCTAGATCTCTTCTCTCTTTTCCCCCCAAAACTAGCAAGAATCCATGGAGGGATTGAGAGATAGCAAGCTCGAAGAAGATCAACAATGGGGGAAGAACATGAGCTCAAAGGATAAGGTTCATTGGGGAAGAAGACCCCATTTTATATGCGGGGAAAAATCCAACCGTTATGCTCACAGCCCGCACAGAGCGGTACTATCGCTCATGGGAGCAGTACTACCGCTAGGTCGGTGGAAGCCCTTTGAAAAACAACAGCGAGGAGGCAAAAGGCCGATAGAACCGTCGGAACGATACTACCGCTCGTCCTCACGGTACTCCCGCTAGGGGTAGCAGTACTACTGCTAAAGGTAGCGGTACTACTACTTAGGAGCGGTACTAAAAAAATACATCCGTGCCTACTACCGCTGGACTTATGACGAGTTTTTGGTCCGGAGTGGAAGTAGCCATGGTAGTACCGCTCCCAAGAGCGGTAGTAAAAAAATACATCCCCTCCAGGCGGTAGTACCGCTCCCGTGAGCAGTAGTACCGCTGCAGCCTTTTTAAGGACACCAAAACTGACACAACTTCTGCAAACAGACTATGAATTCAACGAAACCAAGTTTGTTGGAAAGCTAGCGACAAGGGCTAACACAATATTTATAGAAATAACAATAATAAGGAAATTAGAAAATGTCCATAGGAAAATGGTGAGAACCCTTCCTCGAATAAGACCGGTAAAACCTCCAACACCAAAAATGCAATAGAAGAAGCATGTGAACTCCGTTTTCGATGAACTCGAGCTTGTCAAGAAGATGACCATAAGCTCCAAATATCACAAGGAGAAAACCAAACAAGAACCAAGAAAGATGATGCAAGCATGCAATGGTTTGAGCTCTCTACGAACGATACGATCAAGCTACTCACTTGAGAGCCCCCCCTTGATAGTACGGCAACCGATCCTATAACCCGGTCTCCAAATTACCACTATGATACCGGTAAAATAGAGAACCTATCAAGGCCAAACCTTTGCCTTGCATAAAGTCCACTTGAGCTAGATGTAGACGATCTTGACTTCCTCAAGTTGGACCACCTTTCTTGATTGCGTTGGCTTGATGAAGACTACTAGATTGCTCCCTGATACGTCTCCAACGTATCTACTTTTCCAAACACTTTTGCCCTTGTTTTGGACTCTAAGTTGCATGATTTGAATGAAACTAACCCGGACTGACGCTGTTTTCAGCAGAACTACCATGCTGTTGTTTTATGTGTAGAAAAGAAAAGTTCTCGGAATGTCCTGAAAATCCATGGAGGCACTTTTTGGAATTAATAAGAATTTCTGGGCGAAAGAAATACACCAGGGGGCCCAGGGCCTGTCCACGAGACAGGCCCCCCTGTAGGGCCTGCCCTTCTATCTCGTGGGCCCCCTGGACCTCCACCGACCTCAACTCCAACTCCATATATTCACGTTCTAGGAGAAAAAAATCAGAGAGAAAGTTTCATCGTGTTTTACGACACGGAGCCGCCGCCAAGTCCTAATCTCTCTCGGGAGGGCTGATCTGGAGTCCGTTCGGGGCTCCGGAGAGGGGGATTCGTCGCCGTCGTCATCATCAACCATCCTCCATCACCAATTTCATGATGCTCACCGCCGTGCGTGAGTAATTCCATCGTAGGCTTGATGGACGGTGATGGGTTGGATGAGATTTACCATGTAATCAAGTTAGTTTTGTTAGGGTTTGATCCCTAGTATCCACTATGTTCTGAGATCGATGTTGCTGTGACTTTGCTATGCTTAATGCTTGTCACTAGGGCCCGAGTGTCATGATTTCAGATCTGAACCTATTATGTTTTCATGAATATATGTGTGTTCTTGATCCTATCTTGCAAGTCTATAGTCACCTATTATGTGTTATGATCCAACAACCCCGAAGTGACAATAATCGGGATACTTCTCGGTGATGACCGTAGTTTGAGGAGTTCATGTATTCACTATGTGCTAATGCTTTGTTCCGGTTCTCTATTAAAAGGAGGCCTTAATATCCCTTAGTTTCCGCTAGGACCCCGCTGCCACGAGAGGGTAGGACAAAAGATGTCATGCAAGTTCTTTTCCATAAGCACGTATGACTATTTTCGGAATACATGTCTACATTACATTGATGAACTGGAGCTAGTTCTATATCACCCTATGTTATAGCTACTACATGAGGTATGGCATCCGGCATAATTATCCATCACTGATTCATTGCCTACGAGCTTTTCATATATTGTTTTTCGCTTATTTACTTTTCCGTTGCTATTGTTACAACTACTACAAAAACCCAAAAACATTTATCTTTAATTTTGCTACTGTTACCTTTATTACCATACCACTTTTCCTGCTAAATACTTTGCTGCAGATACTAAGTTATCCAGGTGTGGTTGAATTGACAACTCAACTGCTAATACTCAAGAATATTCTTTGGCTCCCCTTGTGTCGAATCAATAAATTTGGGTTGAATACTTTACCCTCGAAAGTTGTTGCGATCCCCTACACTTGTGGGTTATCAAGACTAATTTCTGGCACTGTTGCCGGGGAGCATAGCTCTATTCTCTGAGTCACTTGGGATTTATATCTGTTGATCACTATGAAGAACTTGAAAGACGGCCGAACTACTTTTTTGCCCTCAACTATGAGGGGAGGTAAGGAACTGCCATCTAGCTCTGCACTAGATTCTCCTTCCGTTATTAGTAGACTTGCGACACCTAAACCTGCTACTGCTATGAATTCTGATATGTCGCATGTTATTGATGATGCCACTTCTGCTATGCATGATGAAACTACTTCTGTGCGTGATACTACTTTGCCATTAGGTGAATTTCTTGATGAACAACTTGCTAGAGTTAGGGGGAATGAAATTACTGAAGAACCTATTATTGATGATAGTGATGATGAAGGTTCTCCCAATGATTATGTATTGCCTGTTGTTCCTAAGGGTTATGTTATGAATGAAGAAGCTGCTAGGAAAATCTTTGCTTGCAATGATAGATATGATCTTAAGAAATTATTAGTTAAATGGAAGCATCAGTCTCTTAATGCTAGAATGAAACCTGACCCTGCTTTTTCTACTTCACCTATCTGTGTTACTGATAAGGATTATGAATTCTCTGTTGATCCTGAGATTATCACTTTAGTTGAATCTGATCCTTTTTATGGCCTTGAATCTGAAACTGTTGTGGCACATTTTACCAAGTTGAATGATATAGCTACCCTATTTACTAATGATGAAAAGTCTTGCTATTTTTATATCCTTAAGATTTTTCTGTCCTCATTAAAGGGTGATGCTAAGACTTGGTATAATTCTCTTGCTCCTGGTTGTGTGCGTAGTCCCCAGGATATGATTTATTACTTCTCTGCTAAATATTTCTCTGCTCATAAGAAACAAGCTGCCTTGTGGGAAATATATAATTTTGTGCAAATCAAAGAAGAGAGTCGCCCACAAGCTTGGGGGAGGCTTCTCCGGTTACTTAATGCTTTGCCTGATCATCCTCTCAAGAAAAATGAAATACTTGATATCTTTTATAATGGACTAACTGATGCTTCCAAGGACTACTTGGATAGTTGTGTTGGTTGTGTTTTCAGGGAAAGAACAGTCGACGAAGCTGAAATACTATTAAATAATATGTTGACTAATGAAAATAATTGGACCCTTCCTGAGCCAATTCCTGAACCAATTGAGCCAACTCCTGAGCCTATTCCTAAACCCACTCCGAAGAAGAGAGGCATTTTATTTCTCAGTCCTGAAGATATGCAAGAGGCAAAGAAATCAATGAAAGAAAAAGGTATTAAAGCTGAACATGTTAAGAATTTACCTCCTATTGAAGAAATACATGGTCTTAATATACCGCCTGTTGAAGAACCATATTGTCTTGATAACCCGACACAGGTAGTAAAGGTAAATTCTCTCTATAGATATGATAAAGTTGAAACCCCCTCTACTAAATTTCATAGCCCATGCTTAGATGAATTTGATGACTTTATGGCTAGACAAGAAAGTTTTAATGCTTATGTTGGTAGAGAGTTAAAGAATAATGCTTTTGAGATAGGACGCGTAGGCGATAATATAGCTAGAGCTAAAGATGAACTCAAACTCATTAGCAAATATGCTTCTATGGTTGCTACTCAAGCTGAGTAAGTAATCAAAGCTCAAAATGATTTGCTTGATGAATTAAATAATAAAAATGACTTTGTTGTTAGAGTGGTTACTAGAACTGGTAGAATGACTTAGGAACCTTTGTATCCTGAAGGCCACCCTAAGAGAATCGAGCAAGATTCTCAGAGAAATAATCTAGAGGCACCTAGTTCTTCTAAAAAGAAGAAAAAGAAAAACGATAGAACTTTGCATGCTTCTAGTGAACCTACTGTAGACACACCTGAGAATCCCAATGATATTTCTATCTCTGATGCTGAAACTCAATCAGGTGATGAACATGAACCTAGTGATAATGTTAATGATAACGTTCATTTGATGCTCAACCTAGCAAAAACAATGATGTAGAAATTGAACCTGCTGTTGATCTTGATAACCCACAATGAAAGAATCAATGTTATGATAAGAGAGATTTTGTTGCTAGGAAGCACGGTAAAGAAAGAGAACCATGGGTTCAGAAACCCATGCCCTTTCCTCCTAAACCATCCAAGACAAAGGATGATGAGAATTTTGAGCTCTTTGCTAAAATGATTAGACCTATTTTCTTACGTATGCGCTTAACTGATATGCTGAAAGTAAATCCTTATGCTAAGTATATGAAGGATATCATCACAAATAAAAGAAAGATACCAGAAGCTGAAATTTCCACCATGCCTGCTAATTACACTTTTAAGGGTGGAATACCAAAGAAACTTGGAGATCTGGGTGTGCCAACTATACCATGCTCTACTAAAAGAAATTATGTTAGAACTGCTTTATGTGATCTTGGAGCCGGTGTTAGTGTTATGCCTCTCTCTTTATATCGTAGACTTGAATTGAATAAGTTGACACCTACTGAGATATCTTTGCAAATGGCCGATAAATCAACTGCTATACCTGTCGGTATTTGTGAGGATGTGCCTATTGTGGTTGCAAATGTCACTATCTTAACAGACTTTGTTATTCTTGATATTCCCGAGGACGATAGTATGTCTATTATCCTTGGTAGACCTTCCTTTAATACTGCAGGGGCTGTTATTTATTGCAACAAAGGCAATGTCACTTTTCATGTTAATGGTAATGAGCATACGGTACACTTTCCGAGGAAACAATCTCCAGTTCATAGCATCAATTCTATTGGAAAAGTTCCAACTATTATTATTGGAGGTTTTAAATTTCCTCTTCCTACTGTCAATAAAAAGTATGATATTCTTATTGTTGGGGATTTTCATATCCCCGTTGAGGTAACTTAGTGTTATTCAAAATTTCTCCGGTTCCGTGTTATTCGGAATGAGTTTGTTAACAAGACTTGATCAGCCTTGTTAGTGGATTCATTTTGATGATCACGAGATGGATGAAACTAGAAGGCACAACCTTCTGTACCCACTTTTTACTTTCTGTTATTTAGAATAAATAAAGCAAAAATAGTATTATCTGTCTGTTTTCTGAATTATCGGTGCATTAAAAAAAATATCCCGAAAATAAAAGTGCTCCAAATGCCCTGCAAATTTAGTATGATTTTTCTGGAATATTTGAGGATTTTAGGCACTGAAAACACTGCAGGAGGGGCAAGCACCAGGCCACGAGAGTGGATGGCGCGCCCCCCCTATAGGGCGCGCCCCCTGTCTCGTGGGCCCCTGGTGGCCCCCTCCACTTATGCCAGCACCCACACACTTCATCTTCTACCCAAAAAAATCCCCATCCAGCTCAAGCACGAGTTCTAGCTCATTTTGCTGCGATTTTCGATCTCCTTGCTCAAAGCTCCATTTACAAAACTGCTTTGGGAGATTGTTGCTTGGTATGTGACTCCTCCATTGGTCCAATTAGTTTTTATTCTAGTGCTTTATTCATTGCAAATTTTTGCTGCATAGGTGACCATGTTCTTGAGCTTGCATGTTAATTTTTTGAGGTCCCAAGCAATTCAATGCATGATATAGGCTCTAGGCACTTGTAGGAGTGGTTGCTACCAATCTTGTTTAGTTTTATTCACTTTTATTTTGAAGTTACTAAAATTTCAGAAATTTTCAGAAAATGTTAAGGAGGTTTTTGAAGGGCTCTTCTAGCCAAAGCTCTCAGGAAAAACAAGCCAAAGAGAAGGAAAAGGCCAAGTATAATCTTCCTCGCTTAGCGGAAGTACGGTCGTGTGAATGACCATGTGAGGATTTCTTGAAAGAAGCTGGAATTCATGAAGATTTTTATGCTTTGATCGAGACTGCAGGCCTCACCGGTTTCATGAACGACCGAATCGATCAGTATCTCTTACTCACCAATACTTTCGTGCAAAACTTTTATTATTATCCTAAGAAGTCACCGCCTGCAGTATCATTTCATTTATATGACGAATTCAAAGAAATGTCTTTACGTAATTTTTGCGTAGTGTGTAGGATACCTTATGAGGGGGAATTAGAGGAACCCCATCGTGAAGATGTGGGTGGCTTTGTTAATACTATAGCTGTAGAGGAGCCAAAGAAGGGCTCTGAGGCAAAAGTCTCTAGCATACACTTTCCTGTTTTACGCTACCTTGCCATATTTGCTAGTAGATGCTTGATTGGTCGTGGAAATAGTGGAAACTTGAGCGTTCCTGATATTATCATTCTTCAACATGCCTTGCTTGGAGACAATACTTTTAGTATGGGTGTCGTCGTTGCTAAACGGCTAGCCCTGAATCGTACAAAAGGCCCCATATTTGGAGGTATTTATGCTGCACGTCTTGCTAAATATTTTCAGATACCCATTAGGCACCATGAGAAAGAGGAGATAAAATTGCCTCCTCACATTTTAGATTACAAGAGCATGGTAACACACAAGTTTATTGTTGACAACGAAGATAAGATGCTCTTGTATAAACTTAGATTTAATAAGAAGCACATTGAGATTATTATTTTGCATGTGCCTCTGTTGTTTGATTTACTTGCAGAAAATTTTCTTGTCACACCGGAAGCGGTGAACAATCATCGAGCCCAAGCGTTTACTCCAAAACCTGAACCTGAGCCGGAATCTGAGCTGGACCCTTATCGTGCATCATCTGTCTAGTGGGATCCGGAGATGACCAGCCAGTGGTATCCTGATTATACCTCCCATTACACCGGGGAGAGTAGCGGCGGTCCTTGGTACTAGACCAACTCAGGCCAAAAGCCTAAGATTGAGGGAGTATGTATTTCTCACCGACTTTACATTCATGTTCACTAAACCTGGGCAAACGTCGGGCCGGGCCGGGTTTCGGGCCGGGCTTGTAAAAGCCTGACCTTCATTTCTCAAGCCCGAGCCTGCCCCGAAGCCTGAAATACTCCATATTTTCAAGCCCGAGCTCGGCCCGAAGTCAAGACCGAAGCCCAAAAGCCCGACTCGAATGCTATTTTCTAGTACGTGCACGTGCAAGCCCGATCCGAAGCCCGAAAGCCCGGCCCGAAATACGGGAAAATTGAAGCCCGAGCCTGGCCCGAACTATCTTTTGGGCTGCAAAACAAAGCCCGAGCCCGGCCCGAATGTCAAGCCCGGCCCGACCCGGCCCGGGTTTTTCAGGCCGGGCTCGGGCTGGGTCGTCGGGCCGGGGTGCCCATGCCCGGGTTTAATGTTCACACACTAGTCGTCGGTGCTCATACTCTTTCATTGTATTATCCATGCTAGTTTAAATTTCTTTTTCTAGTTTTCTTCTTGTGTGTTTGATAAACCTTAAGAAAAACCAAACAAAATTAGTTAGTTTAATTTCCATTTGTAGTGGAATTAAAATGAAAACCCAAAAAGATTTCTTATTCTTCTTTTACTTGTTAGGAGATTTCCTGTGTAAATAGTTTTATTTTCCTTCTTTTGGGGGTCGAGAAGACTATATTGAAAATGCTTGGTGGCTCTTATATGCATGATTGTTTATTTAACTTAGAGGCCATATTACTTGTCTTCTCTCTTGAGTTTAATGCTTGCAGATTCCAGCTTAGTCCAATGCACGTGCACTCTTATTATTATACACATCGTTCGGTCGTGCAAGTGAAAGGCAATAATGACGATATATGATGGACTTATTGGGATGAGAAAAGCTGGTATGAACTCGACCTCTCTTGTTTTTGTAAATATGATGAGTTCATCGTTTCTGAGTCAGCTTATTATGAAGTAAACATATTTGCAATGACATTTAGAGATTATAGTTGCTTGTGCCATGCTTGATTAGCTATGAGTTATAATGGTTTACCTTGCGTGCCAACATGCTATTAGAATGATTATGATGTGATATGATGGGATGGTATCCTCCTTTGAATGAATTGAGTGACTCGACTTGGCACATGTTCACGCATGTAGTTGAATCAAATCAACATAGCCTTCATGATATTTATATTCATGGTGGATTATATCCTACTCATGCTTGTATTCGGTGTGAATTAATTTTAATGCATGTTTATGACTGTTGTCGCTCTCTCAGTTGGTCGCTTCCCAGTCTTTTGCTAGCCTTCATCTGTACTAAGCGGGAATACTGCTTGTGCATCCAAACTCCTTAAACCCCAAAGTTGTTCCATATGAGTCCACTATACCTTCCTATATGTGGTATTTACCTGCCGTTCCAAGTAAATTTGTATGTGCCAAACTCCAAACCTTCAAATGAAATTCTGTTTTGTATGCTCGAGCAGCTCATGTTACAACTAGGGCTGCCTATATCTTCCATGCTAGGTGGGTTATTCTCAAGAGGAGTGGACTCCGCTCCTCATTCACGAGAAAGGGCTAGTAACCGGGATGCCTAGTCCCATGATCCAAAAAGATCAAAGCAAATCAAAATAATTAAACAAAACTCCCCCAGGGCTGTTGTTAGTTGGAGGCACTCGTTGTTTCGAGCAAGCCATGGATTGATGCTTGTTGGTGGTTGGGGGAGTATAAACCTTTACTATTCTGTTTGGGAACTGCCTATAATGCATGTAGTATGGAAGATACAGCCATCTCATAGTTGTTGTGTTGACAGCAAAAGTATGCCAGTCAAAATGTTATTCAATCTCTATTTTAAAATCGAGCTCTGGCACCTCTACAAATCCCTGCTTCCCTCTGCGAAGGGCCTATCTATTTACTTTTATATTGAGTCATCACCCTTTCTATTAAAAAGCACCCGCTGGAGAGCACACTGTCATTTGCATTCATTACCATTGGTTTATATTGGGTATGACTTGACTGGATCTCTTTTACCATGAATTACAATGTTGAGTCAGTCCTTGATCTTTAAAGGTGCTCTGCATTTATGTTTTGCAGTCTCAGAAAGGGCTAGCGAGATACCATTTTGTTATATCATGTTATGATTGTTTTGAGAAAGTGTTGTCATTCGAGTTTTATTATTATAGCTCGCTAGGTGATTATGCTATTGATATGAGTAATTGTGAGACCTAAGTGTTATTGTGAGTATGGTTAGTTCATAATATTTGCTGAAACTTGAATGCTGGCTTTTCATGTTACAACAAGAAGAGCAAATAGAGTTTGTAAAAGTTTTTCTTTATCACTTTCAGTTTATCAACTGAATTGCTTGAGGACAAGCAAAGGTTTAAGCTTGGGGGAGTTGATACGTCTCCAACATATCTACTTTTCCAAACACTTTTGCCCTTGTTTTGGACTCTAACTTGCATGATTTGAATGAAACTAACCCGGACTAATGCTGTTTTCAGCAGAACTGCCATGATGTTGTTTTATGTGTAGAAAAGAAAAGTTCTTGGAATGTCCTGAAAATCCACGGAGGCACTTTTTGGAATTAATAAGAATACACCAGGGGGCCCAGGGCCTGTCCACGAGACAGGGGGGCACGCCCCCCTGTAGGGCGTGCCCTCCTATCTCGTGGCCCCCCTGGACCTCCACCGACCTCAACTCCAACTCCATATATTCACGTTCGGGGAGAAAAAAATCAGAGAGAAAGTTTCATCGTGTTTTACGACACGAAGCCGCCGCCAAGCCCTAATCTCTCTCGGGAGGGCTGATCTGGAGTCCGTTCGGGGCTCCGGAGAGGGGGATTCGTCGCTGTCGTCATCATCAACCATCCTCCATCACCAATTTCATGATGCTCACTGCCGTGCATGAGTAATTCCATCATAGGCTTGATGGATGGTGATGGGTTGGATGAGATTTACCATGTAATCAAGTTAGTTTTGTTAGGGTTTGATCCCTAGTATCCACTATGTTCTGAGATTGATGTTGCTATGACTTTGCTATGCTTAATGCTTGTCACTAGGGCCCGAGTGCCATGATTTCAGATCTGAACCTATTATGTTTTCATGAATATATGTGTGTTCTTGATCCTATCTTGCAAGTCTATAGTCACCTATTATGTGTTATGATCCGACAACCCCGAAGTGATAATAATCGGGATACTTCTTGGTGATGACCGTAGTTTGAGGAGTTCATGTATTCACTATGTGCTAATGCTTTGTTCCGGTTCTCTATTAAAAGGAGGCCTTAATATCCCTTAGTTTCCGCTAGGACCCCGCTGCCACGGGAGGGTAGGACAAAAGATGTCATGCAAGTTCTTTTCCATAAGCACGCATGACTATTTTCGGAATACATGCCTACATTACATTGACGAACTGGAGCTAGTTCTATATCACCCTATGTTATAGCTATTACACGAGGAATCGCATGATTACTAGAGTAGCATAATCATGTGGACACACAAAAACAGTAAGGATAAATATTGGGTTGTCCCCCAACAAGCGCTTTTCTTTAATGCCTTTCTAGCTAGGCATGATGATGACAATGATGCTCACATAAAAGATAAGAATTGAAACATAACGGGAGCATCATGAAGCATATGACTAGCACATTTAAGTCTAACCCACTTCCTATGCATAGGGATTTTTTGAGCAAACAACTTATGGGAACAATAATCAACTAGCATAGGGGGCAAAACAAGCATAACTTCAAGATTTTAAGCACATAGAGAGGAAACTTGACATTATTGCAATTCCTACAAGCATATATTCCTCCCTCATAATAATTTTCAGTAGCATCATGAATGAATTCAACAATATAACCAGCACCTAAAGAATTCTTTTCATGATCTACAAGCATAGAAGATTTACTACTCTCCGCATAAGCAAAATTCTTCTCATTCGGAATATTGGGAGTATCATAAGAGACTTGAACACTAAAAATTGTTTACACATTAAAAGAGTAATGTTCAGAAAAAGGGTAATCATAATCATGACAAGATTTGTAAATATAATCATCACTACTTTTTATAGCATAAGTTTCATCACAATAATCATCATAAGTAGCAACTTCGTTCTCATCATAATCGATTGAAACCTCTCCTAAGATAGTGGAATCACTAAATAAAGTTGACACTCTTCCAAATCCACTTTCGTATTCATCGCAATAAAACTCAACATCCTCCAAAATAGTGGGATCACTACTTCCTAAAGTTGACACTCTTCCAAACCCACTTTTATCAATACAACCATCATAAATAGGAGGCATGCTTTCATCATAATAAATATTCTCATCAAAACTTGGGGGACTAAAAGTATCATATTCATCAAACATAGCTTCCCCAAGCTTGTGGCTTTGCATATCATTAGCATCACGGATATTCAAGGAATTCAAACTAACAACATTGCAATCATGCTCATCCTACAAAGATCTAGTACCAAACATTTTAATGCATTCTTCTTCAAGCACTTGAGCACAATTTTCCTTTCCATCATACTCACGAAAGATATTAAAAAGATGAAGCGTATGAGACAAACTTAACTCCATTTTTTTGTAGTTTTCTTTTATAAACTAAACTAGTGATAAAACAAGAAACAAAAAGATTCAATTGCAAGATCTAAAGATATACCTTCAAGCACTCACCTCCCCAGCAATGGCGCCAGAAAAGAGCTTAGTTGACAGGGTGTGAGTGAGTGCCGCTTACCTAGCCTCCCCGGCAACGACGCCAGAAAAGAGCTTGATGTCTACTACACAACCTTCTTCTTGTAGACGTTGTTGGGCCTGCAAGTGCACAGGTTTGTAGGACAGTAGCAAAGTTCCCTCAAGTGGATGACCTAAGGTTTATCAATCCGTGGGAGGCATAGGATCAAGATGGTCTCTCTCAAACAACCCTGCAACCAAATAACAAAGAGTCTCTTGTGTCCCCAACACACCCAATACAATGGTAAATTGTATAGGTGCACTAGTTCGGCGAAGAGATGGTGATACAAGTGCAATATGGACAGTAGATATAGGTATTTGTAATCTGAAATAATAAAAATAGCAAGGTAACTAATGATAAAAGTGAGCGTAAACGGTATTGCAATGATGGGAAACAAGGCCTAGGGTTCATACTTTCACTAGTGCAAGTTCTCTCAATAATAATAACATAGATAGATCATATAACAATCCCCCAACATGCAACAAAGAGTCACTCCAAAGCCACTAATAGCAGAGAACAAACGTAGAGATTATGGTAGGGTACGGAACCACCTCAAAGTTATTCTTTTAGGTCGATCTATTAAAGAGTTCGTACTAGAATAACACCTTAAGACACAAATCAACCAAAACCCTAATGTCACCTAGATACTCCATTGTCACCTCAAGTATCCGTGGGCATGATTATACAATATGCATCACACAATCTCAGATTCATCCAACCAACATAAAAGTATTTCAAAGAGTGCCCCAAAGTTTCTACCGAAGAGTCAAAAAAACGTGTGCCAACTCCTATGCATAGGTTCATGGGTGGAACCCGCAAGTTGGTCACCAAAACATACATCAAGTGGCACGTGATATCTCATTATCACCACAGATAAACACGGCAAGACATACATCAAGTGTTCTCAAATAAAGACTCAATCCGATAAGACAACTTGAAGAGGGAAACTCAATTCATCACAAGAGAGTAGAGGGGGAGAAACATTATAAGATCCAACTACAATAGCAAAGCTCACGATACATCAAGATCGTGCCATAGAGAGAACACGAGAGAGAGAGAGAGAGATCAAACACATAGCTACTGGTACATACCCTCAGCCCCGAGGGTGAACTACTCCCTCCTCGTCATGGATAGTGCCGGGATGATGAAGATGGCCACCGGTGATGGGTTCCCCCTGCGGCAGGGTGCCGGAACAGACTCCCGAGAGGTTTTTGGTGGCTACAGAGGCTTGCGGCGGCGGAACTCCCGATCTATCTTGATATTCGATGTTTTTAGGGTACGTAGGCTTATATAGGCGAAAGAAGTCAGTCGGAAGGTGCTCGAGGGGCCCACGAGACAGGGGGGCGCCCTCCTATCTCGTGGCTGTCTCGAGGATCTTCTGACGTGAACTCCAAGTCTCCAGGACCATATTCTTCCAAAAAATCACGTTGCCGAAGGTTTCATTCCGTTTGGACTCCGTTTGATATTCCTTTTCTTTGAAATACTAAACAGGCAATAAAACAGCAATATGGGCTGGGCCTCCGGTTAAAGGTTAGTGCCAAAAGTAATATAAAAGTGTATAATAAAGTCTATAATCATTCAAAACAGATAATAAAATATCATGAATGCTTCATAAAGTATAGATACGTTGGAGAAGTATCAGCATCCCCAAGCTTAATTCCTACTCGTCCTCGAGTAGGTAAATGATAAAAGAAAGAATTTATTAAGCGTGAATGCTAGAAGGTGCACAAGTATGATCAATGATAATTTCAATCACCTTTTCTAGCATGATAATATGTCATAACAGTAGTTCATCTCATAAAACTTCTCACGATAAAGTAACAAGCAATTCACATGTCAAAGCATAGACCATAAACTTTCTTGAAAACTAGCAAACTTCATTCTCAGTCATCAAACAATTGCAATTCATCTTATTTTCAGGAATAGCAAACTCCACATACTCAACTATCATATAGTCTTCTACAATTGCTAACACTCACGCAATACTAATGGTTATGGAGTTTCAGTCGAACGCTGAGAAAGATAGGGGCTTATAGTGTTGCCTCCCAATGTATTCACCTTTGGGTGATGTCAACAATAATTGTTCATGCTTACTTACATCCAATTGGATATATATATCAGGATCACCCCAACACAAAGTGCTTGCCAAAGGATAAAATGAAAAAGTGAAAGGTGAAGATCACCTTGACTCTTGCATAAAGTAAAAGACATAAACTAAAAGATAGGCCCTTCGCAGAGGGAAGCAGAGGTTGTCATGCACTTTTAGGGTTGGATGCACAAAATCTTAATGCGAATGAACGTCACTTTATATTGCACTTGTATATGGACCTTTATTATGCAGTCCGTCGCTTTTATTGCTTCCATAACAAGATCGTATAAAGCTATTTTCTTCACACCAAAAGATCATACATGTTTAGAGAGCAATTTTTATTGCTTGCACCGATGACAACTTACTTGAAGGACTCTCATGGAAAAACTGGGTTTAAGGATATTTGGAAGCACAAGTAGTATCTCTAATTGGTGCAAGGAATTTTGGCTAGCATGAGGGGGAAAGGCAAGCTCAACATGTTTGAATGATCCATGACAATATACTTTAACTGAGATGTCGGAAAACATAAACCATTACGTTGTCTTCCTTGTCCAACATCAACTCTTTAGCATGTCATACTTAATGAGTGCTCCCAATTATAAAAGATGTCTAGGATAGTGTATTTATATGTGGAATCTCTCTTCCTTCAATATTCTTTCATGAATTGTTCAAATGAACAATACAATGCTTGCTAACCTTTAATAAATTTACAACCTCTACTTTTTAGACGTGAAGTCATAACTCCCCATGGGATGAGAAAATGAGACATATATAATTTCAGATTTATGACATTCAACTCATTCAACCATTTACTCATAGGATATAAGTGAAGCACACGAGTAAATGATAAACTACTCCGAAAAGATATAAGTGAAGATCAATGAGTAGCTAAATAATCATGTAACTATGCGAAGACTCTCTCTCATTAAAGAATTTCAGATCTTGGTATTGTATTCAAACAGCAAGCAAAACAAAATAAAATGACAATGCAAGGATAGCACAACTCATGTGAAGAAGCAAAAACTTAGGTTCAACCGATACTAACCGATGGTTGTTGAAGAATAAAGGTGGGATGCCTACCGGGGCATCCCCAAGCTTAGATGCTTGAGACTTCTTGAAATATTATCTTGGGGTGCCTTGGGCATCCCCAAGCTTGAACTTTTGTGTCTCCTTAATGTTGGAAATATGCCCTAGAGGCAATAATAAATTAGTTATTATTATATTTCCTTGTTCATGATAATCGTTTATTATCCATGCTATAATTGTATTGATAGGAAACTCAGATACATGTGTGGATACATAGACAACACCATGTCCCTAGTAAGCCTCTAGTTGACTAGCTCGTTGATCAATAGATGGTTACGGTTTCCTGACCATGGACATTGGATGTCATTGATAACGGGATCACATCATTAGGAGAATGATGTGATGGACAAGACCCAATCCTAAGCCTAGCACAAAGATCGTAGTTCGTATGCTAAAGCTTTTCTAATGTCAAGTATCATTTCCTTAGACCATGAGATTGTGCAACTCCCGGATACCGTAGGAATGCTTTGGGTGTACCAAACGTCACAACGTAACTGGGTGACTATAAAGGTGCACTACAGGTATCTCCGAAAGTGTTTGTTGGGTTGGCACGAATCGAGACTGGGATTTGTCACTCCGTGTGACGGAGAGGTATCTCTGGGCCCACTCGGTAGGACATCATCATAATGTGCACAATGTGATCAAAGAGTTGATCGCGGGATGATGTGTTACGGAACTAGTAAAGAGACTTGCCAGTAACGAGATTGAACAAGGTATCAGGATACCGACGATCGAATCTCGGGCAAGTACAATACCGCTAGACAAAGGGAATTGTATACGGGATCAATCGAGTCCTTGACATCATGGTTCATCCAATGAGATCATCGTGGAACATGTGGGAGCCAACATGGGTATCCAGATCCCGTTGTTAGTTATTGACCGGAGAACGTCTCGGTCATGTCTGCATGGTTCCCGAACCCGTAGGGTCTACACACTTAAGGTTCGATGACGCTAGGGTTATAAAGGAAGTTTGTATGTGGTTACCGAATGTTGTTCGGAGTCCCGGATGAGATCCCGGATGTCACGAGGAGTTCCGAAATGGTTCGGAGGTAAAGATTTATATATGGGAAGTCCTGTTTTGGTCACCGGAATAGTTTTGGGTTTTATCGGTAACGTACCGGGACCACCGGGAGGGTCCCGGGGGTCCACCAAGTGGGGCCACCGGCCCCGGAGGGCTGCATGGGCCAAGTGTGGGAGGGGACCAGCCCCAGGTGGGCTGGTGCGCCCCCCCACAAGGGCCCAAGGCGCCTAGGGTTTGGGGAGGGGGCGCCCCACCTTGCTTGGGGGGCAAGTTTCCCCCTCTCCACCCCTTGGCCGCCCCCCAGATGGGATCTAGGGCTGGCCGCCGCCCCCTAGGGGTGGAAACCTAGGTGGGGGCGCAGCCCCCTCCCCCCCTATATATACTGGAGGCATAGGAGCAGCCCAACACATGAGTTTCTTCTCCTGTTGGCGCAGCCCTACCTCTCTTTCTCCTCATATCTCGCGGTGCTTGGTGAAGCCCTGCTGGACTACCACGCTCCTCCATCACCACCACGCCGTTGTGCTGCTGCTGGATGGAGTCTTCCTCAACCTCTCCCTCTCACCTTGCTGGATCAAGGCATGGGAGACGTCACCGGGCTGTACGTGTGTTGAACGCGGAGGTGCCGTCCGTTCGGCACTAGGATCTCCGGTGATTTGGATCACGACGAGTATGACTCCTTCAACCCCGTTCTCTTGAACGCTTCCGCTTAGAGATCTACAAGGGTATGTAGATGCACTCTCCTTCCCCTCGTTGCTGGTTTCTGCATAGATAGATCTTGGTGACACGTAGGAAAATTTTGAATTTCTGCTACGTTCCCCAACAGTGGCATCATGAGCTAGGTCTATTGCGTAGATTCTTTGCACGAGTAGAACACAAAGTAGTTGTGGGCGTTGATTTTGTTCAATATGCTTACCGTTACTAGTCCAATCTTGTTTCGACGGTATTGTGGGATGAAGCGGCCCGGACCGACCTTACACGTACTCTTACGTGAGACAGGTTCCACCGACTGACATGCACTTGGTGCATAAGGTGGCTAGCGGGTGCCAGTCTCTCCCACTTTAGTCGGAACGGATTCGATGAAAAGGGTCCTTATGAAGGGTAAATAGCAATTGGCATATCACGTAGTGGTTTTGCGTAGGTAAGAAAGGTTCTTGCTAGAAACCCATAGCAGCCACGTAAAACATGCAAACAACAATTAGAGGACGTCTAACTTGTTTTTGCAGCAAGTGTTTTGTGATGTGATATGGCCAAAGGATGTGATTAATGATATATGTGATGTACGAGATGATCATGTTCTTGTAATAGGAATCACGACTTGCATGTCGATGAGTATGACAACCGGCAGGAGCCATAGGAGTTGTCTTTATTTTTTGTATGACCTGCGTGTCATTGAACAACGCCATGTAATTACTTTACTTTATTGCTAACCGGTAGCCATAGTAGTAGAAGTAATAGTTGGCGAGACAACTTCATGAAGACACGATGATGGAGATCATGATGATGGAGATCATGGTGTCATGCCGGTGACGATGATGATCATGGAGCCCCAAAGATGGAGATCAAAAGGAGCAAAATGATATTGGCCATATCATGTCACTATTTGATTGCATGTGATGTTTATCATGTTTATGCATCTTATTTGCTTAGAACGACGGTAGTAAATAAGATGATCCCTCATTAAAATTTCAAGAAAGTGTTCCCCCTAACTGTGCACCGTTGCGAAAGTTCGTCGTTTCGAAGCACCACATGATGATCGGGTGTGATACATTCTTACGTTCACATACAACGGGTGTAAGCCAGATTTACACACGCGAAACACTTAGGTTGACTTGACGAGCCTAGCATGTACAGACATGGCCTCGGAACACAAGAGACCGAAAGGTCGAGCATGAGTCGTATAGTAGATACGATCAACATGAAGATGTTCACCGATGATGACTAGTCCGTCTCACGTGATGATCAGACACGGCCTAGTTGACTCGGATCATGTAATCACTTAGATGACTAGAGGGATGTCTATCTGAGTGGGAGTTCATTAGATGAACTTAATTATCCTGAACATAGTCAAAAGCCCTTTGCAAATTATGTCATAGCTCGCGCTTTAGTTCTACTGTTTTAGATATGTTCCTAGAGAAAATATAGTTGAAAGTTGACAGTAGCGATTATGCGATCAGTAGAAAGCTTATGTCCTTAATGCACCGCTCAGTGTGCAGAACCCCAAACATCGCCTGTGGATGTTGCGAACATCGGACATACACGTTTTGATAACTACGTGATAGTTCAGTTAAACATTTTAGAGTTAAGGCACCAAAGACGTTTTCGAAACGTCGCGGAACATATGAGATGTTTCGAGGGCTGAAATTGGGATTTCAGGCTTGTGCCCAGGTCAAGAGGTATAAGACCTCTGACGATTTTCTTAGCCTGCAAACTAAGGGAGAAAAGCTCAATCATTGAGCTTGTGCTCAGATTGTCTGAATGCAACAATCACTTGAATCAAGTGGGAGTTGATCTTCCAGATGAGATAGTGATGTTTCTCCAAGGTCATTGCCACCAAGCTGCTAGAGCTTCGTGATGAACTATAACATATCAGGGATAGATATGATGATCCTTGAAGTATTCGTGATGTTTGACACCGCGAAAGTAGAAATCAAGAAGGAGCATCAATTGTTGATGGTTGGTGAAACCACTAGTTTCAAGAAGGGCAAGGACAAGAAGGGATACTTCATGAAACAACAAATCAGCTGCTGCTCTAATGAAGAAACCCGAGGTTGAACCCAAACCCGAGACTAAGTGCTTCTGTAATAAGGGGAACAACCACTGGAGCAGAATTACCCTAGATACTTGGTAGATGAGAAGGCTGGCAAGGTCGATGGAAGTATATTGGATATACATTATGTTAATGTGTACTTTACTAGTACTCCTAGTAGCACCAGGGTATTAAGATACCGGTTCGGTTGCTAAGTGTTAGTAACTCGAAATAAAAGAGCTACGGAATAAACGGAGACTAGCTAAAGGTGAGCTGACGATATGTGTTGGAAGTGTTTCCAAGTTTGATGTGATCAAACATCGCACGCTCCCTCTACCATCAAGATTAGTATTAAACCTGAATAATTGTCATTTGGTGTTTGCGTTGAGCATAGACATGATTGGATTATGTCTATCGCAATACGGTTATTCATTTAAAGAGAATAATGGTTACTCTATTTATTTGAATAATACCTTCAATGGTCTTGCACCTAAAGGAATGGTTTATTGAATCTCGATCGTAGTGATACACATTTTCATGCCAAAAGATATAAGATAGTAATGAGAGTACCACTTACTTGTGGCACTGCCATGTAAGTCATATCGGTATAAAATGCATGAAGAAGCTCCATGTTGATGGATCTTTGGACTCACTCGTTTTTGAAAAGTTTGAGACATGCGAACCATGTCTATTGGTGTATACGCATGAAGAAACTCCATGCAGATGGACCTTTTGGACTCACTTGATTTTGAATCACTTGAGACATGCAAATCATACCACATGGGCAAGATGACTAAAAGCCTCGTTTTCAGTAAAATGGAACAAGAAAGCAACACATTTTGATGTGTGCAGTCCAATGAGTGCCGAGGCATGCAGTGAATATCGTTATGTTCTTACTTCACAGATGATTCGAGTAGATGTTGAGTATATTTACTTGATGAAACACAAGTCTGAATTATTGAATAGTTCAAGTAATTTCAGAGTGAAGTTGAAGATCATTGTGACAAGAGGATCAAATGTCTATGATATGATCATAGAGATGAGTATCTGAGTTACGAGCTTTGGCATGCAATTAAGACATTGTGGAAATTGTTTCACAATTAATACCGCCTGGAACACCATAGTGTGTTGGTGTGTCCGAACATCATAGTTGCACCCTATTGGATATGGTGCGTACCATGATGTCTCTTATCGAATTACCACTATCATTCATGGGTTAGGCATTAGAGACAACCGCACTCACTTTAATAGGGTACCACGTAATTCCGTTGAGACGACACCGTTTGGAGAAACCTAAGTTGTCGTTTCTTAAAGGTTTGGGGCTGCGACGCTTATGTGGAAAAGTTTCAGGATGATAAGCTCGAACCCAAAGCGGATAAAATGCATCGTCATAGGACACCCAAAACAGTTGGGTATACCTCCTAATTCAGATCCGAAAGCAATAAGGATAGTTTCTTGAATCGGGTCCTTTCTCGAGGAAAAGTTTGTCTCGGAAAGTTGAGTGGGAGGATGGTGGAGACTTGATGAGGTTATTGAACCGCCACTTCAACTAGTTGTAGGAGGGCACAGGAAGTTGTTCCTGTGGCGTCTACACCAATTGAAGTAGAAGCTTATGATAGTGATCATGAAGTTTCAGATCAGGTCACTACCGAACCTCGTAGGACGACAAGGACGCGTACTGCTTCGGAGTGGTACGGTGACCCTGTCTTGAAGGTCATGTTGCTAGACAACAATGAACCTATGAACTATGGAGAAGCGATGGTGGGCCCATATTCCGACAAATGGTTAGAAGCCATGAAATCCGAGATAGGATCCATGTATCATAACAAAGCATGGACTTTGGTGGACTTGCCCGATGATCGGCAAGCCATTGAGATAAATGGATCTTTAAGAAGAAGACGGACGTGGACGGTAATGTCACCGTCTATGAAGCTCGACTTGTGGCGAAGAGTTTTTCACAAGTTCAAGGAGTTGACTACGATGAGATTTTCTCATCCATAGAGATGCTTAAGTCCGTTGGAATCATGTTAGCATTAGCTGCATTTATGAAATCTGGCAAATGGATGTCAAAACGAGTTTCCTTACTAGTTTTCGTAAGGAAAGGTTGTATGTGATACAATCAGAAAGGTTTTGTCGATCCTAAGGATGCTAAAAGGTATGCTAGCTCCAGCGATCCTTCCATGGACTAGAATAAGCATCTCGGAGTTGGAATATGCACTTTGATAAGATGATCAAAGATTTTAGGTTTATACAAAGTTTATGAGAAACTTGTATTTCCAAAGAAGTGAGTGGGAGCACTATAGAATTTCTGATGAGTATATGTTGTTGACATATTGTTGATCAGAAATGATGTAGAATTACTGGAAAGCATATAGGGTTATTTGAAAAGTGTTTTTTCAAGTGAAAACCTGGATTAAGCTACTTGAACATTGAGCATCAGGATCTATGAGGATAGATCAAAAACCGCTTAATGGTACTTTCAAATGAGCATATACCTTGACATGATCTTGAAGGTGTTCAAGATGGATCAGTCAAAGAAGGAGTTCTTGCCTGAGTTGTAAGGTATGAAGTTAAGACTTAAAGCTCGACCACGACAGAAAAGAGAGAAAGGACGAAGGTCGTCCCCTATGCTTTAGACGTAGGCTCTACAGTATGCTATGCTAAGTACCGCACTTGATGTGTGCCTTGCCACATGTCTGGCAAGAGGGTACAAAGGTGATCAAGGAGTGGTTCACCAGATAGCGGTCAAAATTATCCTTAGAGGAATAAGGATATGTTTCTCGATTATGGAGGTGATAAAGAGTTCGGCGTAAAGGGTTACGACGATGCAAGCTTTAACACCTATCCGAATGACTCTGAGTAGCAAACCGGATACGTATAGTGGAGCAACCATTTGGAATAGCTCCAAGTGGAGCGTGGAAGCAGCATTTACAATATGACATAGTGAATTGCGAAGTACATACGGATCTGAATGTTGCAGACCCGTTGACTAAAACTTCTCTCACAAGCAAAACATGATCAAACTCCAGAACTCATTGAGTCTTAATCACATGATGATGTGAACTAGTTAAACGACACTAGTAAAACTCTTTGGATGTTGGTCACATGGCGATGTGATGTGTGAGTGTTAATCACATGGTGATGTGAACTAGATTATTGACTCTAGTGCAAGTGGGAGACTGTTGGAAATATACCCTAGAGGCAATAATAAATTAGTTATTATTATATTTCCTTGTTCATGATAATCGTTTATTATCCATGCTATAATTGTATTGATAGGAAACTCAGATACATGTGTGGATACATAGACAACACCATGTCCCTAGTAAGCCTCTAGTTGACTAGCTCGTTGATCAATAGATGGTTACGGTTCCCTGACCATGGACATTGGATGTCATTGATAACGGGATCACATCATTAGGAGAATGATGTGATGGACAAGACCCAATCCTAAGCCTAGCACAAAGATCGTAGTTCGTATGCTAAAGCTTTTCTAATGTCAAGTATCATTTCCTTAGACCATGAGATTGTGCAACTCCCGGATACCGTAGGAATGCTTTGGGTGTACCAAACGTCACAACGTAACTGGGTGACTATAAAGGTGCACTACAGGTATCTCCGAAAGTGTTTGTTGGGTTGGCACGAATCGAGACTGGGATTTGTCACTCCGTGTGACGGAGAGGTATCTCTGGGCCCACTCGGTAGGACATCATCATAATGTGCACAATGTGATCAAAGAGTTGATCGCAGGATGATGTGTTACGGAACGAGTAAAGAGACTTGCCAGTAACGAGATTGAACAAGGTATTGGGATACTGACGATCGAATCTCGGGAAGTACAATACCGCTAGACAAAGGGAATTGTATATGGGATCAATGGAGTCCTTGACATCGTGGTTCATCCGATGAGATCATCGTGGAACATGTGGGAGCCAACATGGGTATCCAGATCCCTCTGTTGGTTATTGACTGGAGAACGTCTCGGTCATGTCTGCATGGTTCCCGAACCCGTAGGGTCTACACACTTAAGGTTCGATGACGCTAGGGTTATAAAGGAAGTTTGTATGTGGTTACCGAATGTTGTTCGGAGTCCCGGATGAGATCCTGGACGTCACGAGGAGTTCCGGAATGGTCCGGAGGTAAAGATTTATATATGGGAAGTCCTGTTTTGGTCACCGGAAAAGTTTCGGGTTTTATCGGTAACGTACCGGGACCACCGGGAGGGTCCTGGGGGTCCACCAAGTGGGGCCACCGACCCCGGAGGGCTGCATGGGCCAAGTGTGGGAGGGGACCAGCCCCAGGTGGGCTGGTGCGCCCCCCCCACAAGGGCCCAAGGCGCCTAGGGTTTGGGGAGGGGGCGCCCCACCTTGCTTGGGGGGCAAGTTTCCCCCTCTCCACCCCTTGGCCGCCCCCCCAGATGGGATCTAGGGCTGGCCGCCGCCCCCTAGGGGTGGAAACCTAGGTGGGGGCGCAGCCCCCTCTCCCCCTATATATAGTGGAGGCATAGGAGCAGCCCAACACATGAGTTTCTTCTCCTGTTGGCGCAGCCCTACCTCTCTTTCTCCTCATATCTCGCGGTGCTTGGCAAAGCCCTGCTGGACCACCACGCTCCTCCATCACCACCACGTCGTTGTGCTGCTGCTGGATGGAGTCTTCCTCAACCTCTCCCTCTCACCTTGCTGGATCAAGGCATGGGAGACGTCACCGGGCTGTACGTGTGTTGAACGAGGAGGTGCCGTCCGTTCGGCACTAGGATCTCTGGTGATTTGGATCACGACAAGTACGACTCCTTCAACCCCGTTCTCTTGAACGCTTCCGCTTAGCGATCTACAAGGGTATGTAGATGCACTCTCCTTCCCCTCGTTGCTGGTTTGTCCATAGATAGATCTTGGTGACACGTAGGAAAATTTTGAATTTCTGCTACGTTCCCCTACACTTAATTCCTCTCATATCATGGTTTCTCTATTTCTCAAAAAGCTTCATTCACACCAAACTCAACAAGAACTCGTGAGATAGGTTAGTATAAACCAATGCAAAACCTTATCATTTTCTACTGTAACAAATCACTAAAATTATTATTCAACATTGAATACTAAATGCCTCTGCATATTTAATACTCCTATCCTCAAATAGAATCATTAAACAAGCAAACATATGCATACAATGCAAACATAACAGCAATCTGTCAAAACAGTACAGTTTGTAAAGAATGCAACATTCATCATACTTCCCTAACTCCAAAAATTATGAAATAAAATTCCCACTGTAGTAAATTTATCATATCTCATTATTCAAAAGGTTTCAACATTATACCATTCTCTGAATTTTCTAGGGAATTTTTGCAACAGCGGTAAACTTTCTGTTTTCAAACAGCAACATGTATACTAGCAAAACTAGCAAGGTAAAGGCTATCCTTGACATTTTTATTGAAACTAAAGATGCAAAACATTATTCTAAATAACAGCAAGCAAATACTAACAAGAGAAAATGACGCTCCAAGCAAAACACATAGCATGTGGTGAATAAGAATATAGCTCCAAGTAAGGTTACCGATGAACGAAGACGAAAGAGGGGATGCCATCCGGGGCATTCCCAAGCTTAGGCTCTTGGTTGTCGTTGAATATTGCCTTGGGGTGCCTTGGGCATCCCCAAGCTTAGGCTCTTTCCACTCCTTATTCCGTAGTCCATCGAATCTTTACCCAAAACTTGAAAACTCCACAACACAAAACTCAATAGAAAACTCGTAAGCTCTGTTAGTATAAGAAAATAAAACAATCACTTAGGTACTGTAATGAACTCATTCTAAATTCATATTGGTGTAATATCTACTATATTCTCTATGGTTCATACTACTTAATACTAGCCATAGATTCATCAAAATAAGCAAACAACACATAGAAAACAGAATCTGTCAAAAACAAAACAGTCTGTAATAATCTGTATCAAACGTATACTTCAGGAACTCCAGAAATCCTAACAAATTAGGAAGTCCTAAGAAATGCGTTTACCAATCCAGAGCAAAAAGAATCAGATCAGAAGCACATTTATGTGAATTAACAAAACTCATTTACTGGGTGCAAAAGTTTCTGATTTTCAGCAGGATCAACACAACTATCACCGTAAGCTATCCTAAAGGTCTTACTTGGCACTTTATTGAAATAAAACATATAAAACATGATTACTACAGTAGCATAATCATGTGGACACACAAAAACAGTAAGTATAAATATTGGGTTGTCTCCCAACAAGCGCTTTTCTTTAATGCCTTTCTAGCTAGGCATGATGATGACGACAATGATGCTCACATAAAAGATAAGAATTGAAACATAACGGGAGCATCATGAAGCATATGGCTAGCACATTTAAGTCTAACCCACTTCCTATGCATAGAGATTTTGTGAGCAAACAACTTATGGGAAAAATAATCAACTAGCATAGGGGGGCAAAACAAGCATAACTTCAAGATTTTAAGCACATAGAGAGGAAACTTGACATTATTGCAATTCCTACAAGCATATATTCCTACCTCATAATAATTTTCAGTAGCATCATGAATGAATTCAACAATATAACCAGCGCCTAAAGCATTCTTTTCATGATCTACAAGCATAGAAGATTTACTACTCTTCGCATAAGCAAAATTCTTCTCATTCGGAATAGTGGGAGTATCATAAGAGACTTGAACACTAAAAATTGTTTCCACATTAAAAGAGTAATGTTTAGAAAAAGGGTAATCATAATCATGACAAGATTTGTAAATATAATCATCACTACTTTTTATAGCATAAGTTTCATCACAATAATCATCATAAGTAGCAACTTCGTTCTCATCACAATCGATTGAAACCTCTCCCAAGATAGCGGAATCACTAAATAAAGTTGACGCTCTTCCAAATCCACTTTCGTATTCATCGCAATAAAATTCAACATCCTCCAAAATAGTGGGATCACTACTTCCTAAAGTTGACACTCTTCCAAACCCACTTTCATCTATATAACCATCCTAAGTAGGAGGCATGCTTTCACCATAATAAATATTCTCATCAAAACTCGGGGGACTAAAAGTATCATATTCATCAAACATAGCTTCCCCAAGCTTGTGGCTTTGCATATCATTAGCATCACAGATATTCAAGGAATTCAAACTAACAATATTGCAATCATGCTCATCATACAAAGATCTAGTACCAAACATTTTAATGCATTCTTCTTCAAGCACTTGAGCACAATTTTCCTTTCCATCATACTCATGAAAGATATTAAAAAGATGAAGCGTATGAGACAAACTTAACTCCATTTTTTTGTAGTTTTCTTTTATAAACTAAACTAGTGATAAAACAAGAAACAAAAAGATTCAATTGCAAGATCTAAAGATATACCTTCAAGCACTCACCTCCCCGGCAACGGCGCCAAAAAAGAGCTTAGTTGACAGGGTGTGAGTGAGTTCCGCTTACCTAGCCTCCCCAGCAACGGCGCCAGAAAAGAGCTTGATGTCTACTACACAACCTTCTTCTTGTAGACATTGTTGGGCCTGCAAGTGCACAGGTTTGTAGGACAGTAGCAAATTTCCCTCAAGTGGATGACCCAAGGTTTATCAATCCGTGGGAGGCGTAGGATGAAGATGGTCTCTCTCAAACAACCCTGCAACCAAATAACAAAGAGTCTCTTGTGTCCCCAAACCACCCAATACAATGGTAAATTGTATAGGTGCACTAGTTCGGCGAAGAGATGGTGATACAAGTGCAATATGGATAGTAGATATAGGTATTTGTAATCTGAAATAATAAAAACAGCAAGGTAACTAATGATAAAAGTGAGTGTAAACGGTATTGCAATGATAGGAAACAAGGCCTAGGGTTCATACTTTCACTAGTGCAAGTTCTCTCAACAATAATAACATAGATAGATCATATAACAATCCCCCAACATGCAACAAAGAGTCACTCCAAAGCCACTAATAGCGGAGAACAAACGTAGAGATTATGCTAGGGTATGAAACCACCTCAAAGTTATTCTTTCGGATCGATCTATTAAAGAGTTCGTACTAGAATAACACCTTAAGACACAAATCAACCAAAACCCTAATGTCACCTAGATACTCCATTGTCACCTCAAGTATCCGTGGGCGTGATTATATGATATGCATCACACAATCTTAGATTCATCCAACCAACATAAAAGTACTTCAAAGAGTGCCCCAAAGTTTCTACCAGATAGTCAAGAAAACGTGTGCCAACCCCTATACATAGGTTCATGGGCGGAACCCGCAAGTTGGTCACCAAAACATACATCAAGTGGCACGTGATATCCCATTGTCACCATAGATAAACACGGCAAGACATACATCAAGTGTTCTCAAATAAAGACTCAATCCGATAAGACAACTTCAAGAGGGAAACTCAATTCATCACAAGAGAGTAGAGGGGGAGAAACATCATAAGATCCAACTACAATAGCAAAGCTCGTGATACATCAAGATCGTGCCATAAAGAGAACACGAGAGAGAGAGAGAGAGAGAGAGAGAGAGAGAGAGAGAGAGAGAGAGAGAGAGATCAAAAACATAGCTTGTAGCGACCAGACCTCAAACAGTCTGATCTCTGTGCATCAGTGTCATCCCTGGATCAATAATGCTGACATGCACAGTACTCGAAGGATTTATAACAGAGTAGCAATCACACACTTATTACATCGAATGTCTCCAAAGAGAACTTATTACAAATAAATATGGCTTAAGGCCATCTAATAACGATAACAGCGGAAGGCTTGGAAGATAAAGTGAGTCCATCAATTCCAATGGCATCACTGAGTATAGAACCACAATCCTAAGGCATCTTACTCGTCGTATGAAAAGTCTGCAACATGAACGTTGCAGCCCGAAAACGGGTCAACACATGGAATATGCTGGCAAAGTAACACATAGAGAGTAATGAAAGAATAAATCTATACTACATGCATATATGGCTTGGTGGAAAGCTCTATGGTTACAGTTTTGCATAAAGACAATTTTTCCCTACTGCAAAGGAATAAATTTATTTAACTATCATGGTGGTTGTTAAACATTGAGAATGGTTGACAACATTCTCAATCCCAATTAAGTAACATCATCATTAAAAACCTAACAATATTAATTAAAGTAACATGATGGATTCACATGATAATCCAAGTACTAGATGCTCAAAACGTCCATAACCGGGGACACGGCTAATCATGATTAGTTTATACACTCTGCAGAGGTTGCACACTTTTCCCCACATGACTCGATCTCCTCCGTTGGTTTTCTCGCACTTCATGGTGTTTGAGAAATGGATGAATGAGACATAGTCTTTCAGAAGCGCTAGCACCTTACGATGGGTAGACCTGTACACCTACTTTCCCCTACATCTGCTAGTCTACCACTGTAAGAGTTCGCACGACTTAATCAACTATGCTAGAGCCCATAATAGCATGTGGCTGCACACGGAAGTTTCTAGCATGAATAATCTTATGATCCCTTTGAGCCTGGGTGGTGGTCCAAAACAAACAGGCAATCCTGGAATACCCAGGTACCTCAATCCACCCAGATGTGTATTAAAGTTGCCACCTTAAATAAACCATTAATTAACAATCTAATATTTGTCATGGATACACTCACCCAATCCACATGTACTAGCATAGCATGGCATAATAATCAAACGTAGAAGTAACTCCTAAAGGTTTGATAATAAAACAGGTAATAGGTACTACCTCATCTACTTTCCAAAACCCACATATTAATCAGATCCTAATCATGCAATTGTTTGAGGATTGATCTAATGCATAAAAACTGGGTAATAAAGAAGTATGATCAAAGTGTTACTTGCCTTGCTGATGATCCGCGAAACTTAGGGATTCAAAGTAGCAAGCAGCGCAATCCGGGTACTCTATCGCAAACAAACAAATAAACAAACAAGCATACAATAAGTACTCATCTAATGCACAGGTAAAACTCAAATAAGAGATCTAACCAGAAAGCTCAACTTAAGAACTCCGGTTTGCAAAAAGAATCAAATCGAACAAAACAACGAAAGTCAAACGGCGAAAGAAACAAGCTTCATTTACTAATCTAGACCTAAGTCAAATTTTACAGAAGCAAAAACTTGTTTGAGTAGATTATTCGGAAAGAGGGTTTCGAGACGAAACTCTAGGCGCTTGAATCGCCTGATTCCGATAAACGAGCGAAAAGTTATACTAAAATGAAAATCAGATCAGAAATCGCGATCGGAAAAATCGTGCAATAAATCCGAAAAAAGAAAACGACGAACAGATTAACGACCGAACGTTCGTTATCTGGATCTAAACGACGAACGCGTTCGTTAAAATGAATGAACGAGCGAACGCTCGCTAATTAACCTAAACCAGAAAAAACCGATCTAAAAAACGAATCTAAAAAAAACTAACGGAAAAACCGAACGTTTTTTCTAAAAAAACGGCGGCGGCGAGGTCAACCTTGGGGTGCGGGTCGGCGGCGCCGGCGGCTCCGGCGAGGGAGGCGGTGGTCGGCGACAGCAGCGGTCGGCGGCAGTAGCGAGCAGCGGTGGCGTGCGGCGCGGCAGCGGGTGGCTAGGGTTAGGGTTTGGGCGGTGGCGGCGGCGGTTGGGATGAGGGGGTCGGCCCGGGCGCGGCTTATAAAGACCCGACCAGGTGGAGTCCTGGCCGGTTACGGCCCGTAGTCGGTTCGGATTTTTTTAAATAATTATCACACAGAAAATCAAATGAAAGAAATACTAAACGGACTCCAAAAATTCCGAAATAAATTTTCCCCGGCTTCTAAAATCAAGACGGTTTAGATGAACATTTATTTGGAGCCTAAATGAATTTTGAAAAACACGCATTTTTCCTAAATTCAAATAAAATAGCTAGAAAATCCAAAATAAAATCTTATTTGATTTTTTTATTAAATCCTCAATATTTCTTTATTTTGGGAAAGTCATTTTATTCCCTCTCTCATATTTATATAATTGAAATAATTGAAGATAAAATAAATAAAATCAAGTGATCCTACTTTCAAAATTTGAGAAAACTCAAATATGAAAATATCGAAATCCCCAACTCTCTCCATGGATCCTTGAGTTGCGTAGCATTTCTAGGATCGAGGCAAAATGCATTAAATATGATATGCAATAATGATCTATTTGTATAACATTCCAAATTGAAAATTTGGGATGTTACAAACCTACCCCCCTTAAGATGAATCTCGCCCTCGAGATTCGGGTTGGCTAGAAAATAGGTGAGGGTGGTCCTTCAGCAAATCTTCCTCTCGCTCCCAGGTGGCTTCATCCTCGGTGTGGTGGCTCCACTGAACTTTGCAAAACTTGATAACCTTGCTGCGGGTGACTCGGCTGGCATACTCAAGAATCTTGACTGGTTTCTCCTCATAGGTCAAATCGCTGTCCAACTGAATCGCCTCTAGTGGCACGGTATCTCCCAGTGGTATATCAGCCATCTCTACATGGCACTTTTTCAACTGGGAAATGTGGAACACGTCGTCAACTCCTGGCAATCCCTCCGGCAATTCTAACTTGTAGGCAACTTCTCCCATACGCTCCAAAACTTTGTATGGTCCCACAAAACGCGGTGCTAACTTTCCCTTGACTCCAAAACGCTTAACTCCTCGAAGTGGGGATACACGAAGATAGACTCTATCTCCGACTTCGTAAACTGTCTCCTTGCGTTTTGAATCTGCATAGCTTTTCTGCCTGGACTGGGCTACCTTGAGCCTGTCGCGAATCAACTTCACTTTCCGTTCAGACTCCTTAATCAAATCTGGTCCAAACAACTGGCGGTCTCCAACTTCATCCCAAGACAATGGGGTTCTGCACCTCCTTCAGTATAAGGCTTTGAAAGGGGCCATCTTCAAACTAGATTGATAACTGTTATTGTAAGAGAACTCTGCATATGGCAAATTGTCGTCCCAACTAGATCCGTAATCTAGCGCACAAGCTCTCAACATATCCTCCAAAATTTGATTTACTCTCTCGGTCTGTCTATTTGTCTGCGGATGAAAAGCTGTACTGAACTCTAGCCTGGTACCCAAAGTTTCATGCAACTGATTCCAGAACTTTGAGGTAAACTGGGTTCCTCTATCTGATACAATGCTCCTGGGAACTCCATGCAGGCATACGATCCTGGTCATGTATATCTTGGCCAACTTAGCACTGGTGTAAGTGGTCTTCACTGGAATGAAATGAGTTACCTTCGTCAAACGATTGACTACAACCCGAATCGAGTCATAGTCTGAACGAGTCCTGGGCAATCCCGTGATAAAATCCATGCCTAACTTATCCCACTTCCATTCGGGTATCGACAATGGTTGTAGCAGTCTTGCTGGCTTCTGATGCTCTGCCTTTACTCTCTTACATACATCACAAACTGCTACATATTCTGCAATATCCTTCTTCATTCTGGTCCACCAAAAAGTCTCCTTCAAATCCAAATACATCTTGGTATTTCCTGGTGAATCGAATACGGCGTATCATGAGCCTCTTGCAAAATCAACTTCCTGATCTTCAGGTCATTAGGCACATAAACACGGTCTTCAAACCATAAGGTATCATGCTCATCCTCACGAAATCCCTTAGCTTGTCCTTTGCTCATCTTCCCCTTTATCTCAGCACTTTCCTTGTCAGTCTTCTGAGCCTCTCTAATCTTATCCATTAAGGTCGACTGAATTTCCAATGGTGCTACATAGCCTCTCGGAACTATCTCCAAGCATAGTTCGCAAAGGTCCTCGGTTAACTCCTTTGGCAATCCTGCGGTCATGAGTGTATTGACATGGCTCTTACGGCTCAACGCGTCGGCTACTACGTTAGCCTTTCCGGGGTGATACTGCAATCTCATATCATAATCCTTGATGAGCTCCAACCATCTCCTTTTCCTGAGATTCAACTCTTTCTGCGTGAAAATGTACTTCAAACTCTTGTGATCCGTGTATGCCTCACAATGATTTCCGAGAAGAAAATGTCTCCATGTCTTCAATGCATGCACTACAGCTGCTAACTCCAAATCGTGTGTGGCATAATTCAACTCATGAGGTTTAAGCTGTCATGAAGCATACGAAACAACTCTCCCCTCCTGCATAAGCACTACTCCAAGTCCTCGACATGAAGCATCGCAATACACCTCGTAATCCTTGCTCTGATCTGGCAGAATCAATACTGGCGAGGTAACTAGACGTCCCTTCAACTCCTGGAAACTAGCCTCACATTACTCAGTCCAAATGAACTTGGTATCCTTCTTCAACAGTTCCGTCATAGGTTTGCAATCTTTGAGAAATTCTCAATGAATCTCCGGTAGTATCCCGCCAGCCCAAGAAAACTCGGGATCTCTCCTACTGTTGTTGGGTCTTCCCAATTTGTCACGGTGACAACCTTGGTGGGGTCTACTGCTATACCTTCTCTGGATATAACATGTCCGAGGAATCCAACTTCCTTCAACCAAAATTCAGATTTGCTGAACTTGGCATATAACTGGTGTTCTCTGAGCTTCTCCAGTACCAAACGCAAATGCTCCTTATGCTCCTCTTCGTTCTTCGAGTAGACCAAAATATCATCAATGAACACCACGACGAACTTATCCAGAAACTCCATAAATACTTTGTTCACCATGTTCATGAAATAGGCAGGTGTGTTCATCAGACCAAATGACATAACAGTATACTGTACAGCCCATACCTGGTGGTAAAAGCCGTCTTAGGTATATCCTGCTCTCGAATCTTCAACTGATGGTATCCTGATCGCAAATCAATCTCGGAAAATACCTTTGCTCCTTGCAATCGGTCAAACAGGTCATTGATCATCGACAGTGGGTACTTGTTCTTGATTGTTACTGCATTCAATCCTCGATAGTCAACAACCATCCTTAATGATCCATCTTTCTTCTCCACTAGAAGTACTGGTGACCCCCAAGGCGAAGAACTTGGGCGAATATAGCCTTTATCCAGTAACTCCTTAATCTGACTCTTAATCTGCTCCAAATCCTTTGCCAGCATCCTGTATGGTCTCTTGGATATCGGCCATGTGCCTGGCAAAAGCTCAATTAAAAACTCGATGTCTCTATCCGGTGGCATGCCTGGCAACTCTTCTGGAAATACGTTAGGAAAATCCTTCACCACTGGTACTTCCTCCTGCACAACTCCTGATAAGGAATTTACGTGCATCCCCTTCGGCTCATGTCTTGATACATACCTTATCCTTCTCCCTTCTGGGTAGTAAGCAAAATCGACTTACTGGCGCAATCGATGTTTCCTCCATACATCGATAGCCAATCCATACCCAGAATCACATCCAAACCTTGAGATTCCAAAATGATTAAGTTTGAGGGGAAAACATGCTTGCCTATACTCAATGGTACTTGAAAACATCCTCGACTGGCCATATACTCTGCTCCTGGTGAGGTTACTAGCATGGGTGTTCCTAGAACCTTGGTGGGAAGTCTATACTTATCCACAAATCCCCTTGATATGTATGAATGCAATGCACCAGTATCAAAAAGAATGAGTGCAGTAAATGACTTAACCAAAAACTTACCTATTACTGCATCTGGCTGGGCTTCAACCTCCTCCACGCTAACGTGGTTCACTTGCCCTCTGTTGAAAGGGTTCGACTTCTTCCCAGAGTTTCCATTGCCATTCCCATTCTGGCCTTCAGGACATTCATTGGCGTAATGTCCGGTCTTCTCGCACTTAAAGCAAGTGACTTGACTCAGATATCTCTTGGTTGGTGTTGAGGGGTTGGTATGGTTCTGGCCATTGCCTCCTCCATTCCCGTTACCATTCTTGGAACCATTATGGTTGTGTGAGCTACCACCTCCATGGGTATGCTGGAACTGTCCTCCCGATTTCGGGGTAAAACGTGGCTTCTGCTGAGCTCCAGAATTGTATTTCCCTTGTCCATACTTCCTCTTGCGGTTTTCAATCTGCTGCTGCTTCCCTTCAATCATAAGAGCACGGTCTGCCAACTCCTGGTAGTTGCTGAAACTTGCTACCATCAACTACATACTCAGCTCATCATTCAGTCCTTCCAGAAACTTCTCTTGCTTAGCTGCATCTGTAGCAACGTCATCTGGGGCATAACTTGCTAGCTTACTGAAATCATCCACATATTGGCCAACTGTACCTCCTCCCTGGCGTAAGTTGCGAAACTCACGCTTCTTCATGGCCATAGCTCCTTCTAAAACATGAGCGGTACGGAAAGCCTGCTGAAACTGGTCCCACGTGACAGTGTCTACTGGATAGGTGGCTGTGAAATTCTCCCACCATGATGCTGCGGGTCCCTCAAGCTGATGTGCGGCAAATCGCACCTTCTCTGCATCTGTGTATCCTGCAGTGGTCAACTCCCTGGCTGTCTTGCGAAGCCAATCATCTGCAACAATCGGCTCGGTGCTACTGGAGAACACCGGCGGATTCAGCCTAAGAAAACGGGTTAAGTGATCAACAGGTGGTGGTGGTGGTGGGTTGTTATTGTTGTTGTTCCCCTGATTCTGATTCTGGACTAACAACTGCATCAATGCATTCTGCTGCTGGATCAACTGAGTGAGCTCCGGTGGGAAAGCAAATTCGTTGTCACGTCTTGGAGGCATCTGAGGTTTTAGAAAAGATGAGAATAAATAATAGAATGGGGTCTAGAGGGAAAAACACTACCCATATGCACACAAGACAAATTTCAATCAAAACACTTCATTCAAACAAGCAAGGGCATACAACAGTCTATCTATCATTACAAAAGTGCTCGGACTATACTAGATACATGGGGGAAATACTACTACTGTTATGGTGGTCTACTAGAAAAACTGCTCCGATGAAGACTCCATGATATCTGCTCCAGCTTCGTCAACATAATCATCATCACTATCGTCCGGGTCCGAGTCGGTGTCATCGATGATGATGTAGTTCTCGGGACAAGTGAAATCTTCGTCTTCTCCAGTTGCGGGAAATCCCATAAACACTCTTAGCTTCTTCTTCAAATCTTCATTCTTCTCGACTAGCATTGTTATTTCCTCCTCATATCCATCGCGTGTAGACTTGAGTTCTTCCTCCAGTTCCATGATCTTGGTCATGGTCTTCTTCAGATCCATCATGCCTGCGCACATCTGGTTCTCCTGGCATCGAATGTGCTGGTTTAACTCCTGGATGAAAGCCGCAATTGATCTGTCCTTCCTGGTGCTGACCATCTCCCATTGCTCATCTCGGCGCCCACAAATCTGGTAGATAGTATCCTTAAGCTCCTTGTGGTAAACTTCTCCAATACATCTCATGGTGATGTGGGCTGCGATGCTCCTTCCTAGGCTCCAGGTTGGTGCATCAAAGGAAAACTCTATGGGCTCAGTGACAGGCCTGAACGTTCTTCCCGGAACTTGAACTTGAATCATCCAGCGCTCCTCTTCAGGTAATGTCGTGTTGTAGGTCCCGGTGAAGCTTGGTACTCCGATGTTCAGGTATCTTGTGACTTCCTTCAGGTGTCGTCCAAAGGGTGTATCTTCATCCGGTTGTGTGAACTTGTTCCTTGCATCCGCCATCCTAAAAGAATAGAAAAGATGAGGAGTCAGAAACGAGAAGAGAGAGTAGTGATCTAGGGATTTAACTTAGTGGTCGTATCCTATAGTCAGCGTGTGCTCTGATACCATCTTGTAGTGACCAGACCTCAAACAGTCTGATCTCTGTGCATCAGTGTCATCCCTGGATCAGTAATGCTGACACGCACAGTACTCAAAGGATTTATAACAGAGTAGCAATCACACACTTATTACATCGAATGTCTCCAAAGAGAACTTATTACAAATAAATATGGCTTAAGGCCATCTAATAACGATAATAGCGGAAGTCTTGGAAGATAAAGTGAGTCCATCAACTCCAACAACATCACTGAGTATAGAACCACGATCCTAAGGCATCTTACTCATCGTCTGAAAAGTCTGCAACATGAACGTTGCAGCCCGAAAACGGGCCAGCACATGGAATATGCTGGCAAAGTAACACATAGAGAGTAATGAAAGAATAAAGCTATACTACATGCATATATGGCTTGGTGGAAAGCTCTATGGTTACAGTTTTGCATAAAGCCAATTTTTCCTACTGCAAAGGAATAAATTTATTTAACTATCATGGTGGTTGTTAAACATTGAGAATGGTTGACAGCATTCTCAATCCCAATTAAGTAACATCATCATTAAAAATCCAACAATATTAATTAAAGTAACATGATGAGATTCACATGATAATCCAAGTACTAGATGCTCAAAACGTCCATAACCGGGGACACCGCTAATCATGATTAGTTTATACACTCTGCAGAGGTTGCACACTTTTCCCCACACGACTCGATCTCCTCCATTGGTTTTCTCGCACTACATGGTGTTTGAGAAACGGATGAACGAGACATAGTCTTTTAGAAGCGCTAGCACCTTACGATGGGTAGACCTGTACACCTACTTTCCCCTACATTTGCTAGTCTACCACTGTAAGAGTTCGCACGACTTAATCAACTATGCTAGAGCCCATAATAGCATGTGGCTGCACACGGAAGTTTCTAGCATGAATAATCTTATGATCCCTTTGAGCCTGGGTGGCGGTCCCAAACAAACAGGCAATCCTGGAATACCCAGGTACCTCAATCCACCCAGATGTGTATTAAAGTTGCCACCTTAAATAAACCATTAATTAACAATCTCACATGTGTCATGGATACACTCACTCAATCCACGTCTACTAGCATAGCATGGCGTAATAAGCAAACTTAGAAGTAACTCCCAAAGGTTTGATAATAAAACAGGTAATAGGTACTACCTCATCTACTTCCCAAAACCCACATATTAATCAGATCCTAATCATGCAATTGTTTGAGGATTGATCTAATGCATAAAAACTGGGTAATAAAGAAGTATGATCAAAGTGTTACTTGCCTTGCTGATGATCCGCGATACCTAGGGATTCGAAGTAGCAAGCGGCGCAATCCGGGTACTCTATCGCAAACAAACAAACAAACAAACAAACAAACAAACAAGCATACAATAAGTACTCATCTAATGCACAGGTAAAACTCAAATAAGAGATCTAACCTGAAAGCTCAACTTAAGAATTCCGGTTTGCAAAAAGAATCAAATCGAAGAAAACAACGAAAGTCAAACGGCGAAAGAAACAAGCTTCGTTTACTAATCTGGACCTAAGTCAAATTTTATAGAAGAAAAAACTTGTTTGAGTAGATTATTCGGAAAGAGGGTTTCGAGACGAAACTCTAGGCGCTTGAATCGCCTGATTCCGATAAACGAGCGAAAAGTTATACTAAAACGAAAATCGGATCAGAAATCGCGATCGGAAAAATCGTGGAATAAATCCGAGAAAAAGAAAACGACGAACAGATTAACAACCGAACGTTCGTTATCTCGATCTAAACGATTAACAAGTTCGTTAAAATGAACGAACGAGCAAACGCTCGCTAATTAACCTAAACCGGAAAAAACCGATCTAAAAAAACCGACGGAAAAACCAAACGATTTTTCTAAAAAAAGACGGCGGCGGCGAGGTCAACCTCGGGGTGCAGGTCAGCGGCGGCGGCGGCTCCAGCGAGGGCGGCGGTGGTCGGCGGCGGCGTCGGCGCGCGCCGCGTCAGCGGGCGGCTAGGGTTAGGGTTTGGGCGGCGGCGACTGCGGGTGGGCTGGCAGCGGCGGTTGGGCTGAGGGGGTCGGCCCGGGCGCAGCTTATAAAGACCCGGCCAGGCGGAGTCCTGGCCGGTTATGGCCCGTAGTGGGTTCAGATTTTTTTTAAATAATAATTGCACAGAAAATCAAACGAAAGAAATACTAAACAGACTCCAAAAATCCCGAAATAAATTTTCCCCGACTTCTAAAATCAAGCCGGTTTAGATGAACATTTATTTGGGGCTTAAATGCAATTTTGAAAAACACGCATTTTTCCTAAATTCAAATAAAATAGCCAGAAAATCCAAAATAAAATCTTATTTGATTTTTTTAAATCCTCAATATTTCTTTATTTTGGGAAAGTCATTTTATTCCCTCTCTCGTATTTATATAATTTAAATAATTGAAGATAAAATAAATAAAATCAAGTGATCCTACTTTCAAAATTTGAGAAAACTCAAATATGAAAATATCGAAATCCTCAACTCTCTCCGTGGGTCCTTGAGTTGCGTAGCATTTCTAGGATCGAGGCAAAATGCATTAAATATGATACGCAGTAATGATCTATTTGTATAACATTCCAAATTGAAAATTTGGGATGTTACATAGCTACTGGTACATACCCTCAGCCCCGAGGGTGAACTACTCCCTTCTCGTCTTGGATAGCGCCGGGATGATGAAGATGGCCACCGGTGATGGGTTCTCCCTCCGGCAGGGTGTCGGAACGGACTCCCGAGAGATTTTTCGTGGCTACAGAGGCTTGCGGTAGTGGAACTCTTGATCTATCTTGATATTCGATGTTTTTAGGATACATAGGCTTATATAGGCAAAAGAAGTCGGTTGGGAGGTTCTCGAGGTGCCCACGATACAGGGGGCGCGCCCTCCTATCTCGTGGCTGCCTCGAGGATCTTCTGACGTGAACTCCAAGTCTCCAAGATCATATTCTTCCAAAAAATCACGCTGCCGAAGGTTTCATTCTGTTTGGACTCCGTTTGATATTCCTTTTCTTCGAAATACTGAAATAGGCAATAAAACAGCAATATGGGCTGGGCCTCCGCTTAATAGGTTAGTCCCGAAATAATATAAAAGTGTATAATAAAGCCCATAATCATTCAAAACAGATAATAAAATAGCATGAATGCTTCATAAATTATAGATACGTTGGAGACGTATCAAGGAGACACCACACAGACAAGATAAAGCGGTACCTGCACACATAGGAAGCAAATGCTTACACTCAACAACAACAAGAGGGTTGTCAATCCACTTGTTCTCGCCAATTGCAAGGGTTAAATCTGATAGCGGTAGATAAATAAAATAAAATAAAAATAAATAAGAACAACAGGAAATTTTTAGGCTTTTAGTAAATATGAAGTTAATGGACCTGAGAGGGCATACTAGATGTCGTGGTACTAAGATTGACAGTAGAATAGGGGGTAGGTATGGAGAGGCAAGATCCTAGCTATGCAGTAGTTGTATACGCAAGCGATTTACGAGTTTAGGCCCTTCTCGGCGGAAGTAACAGCCCTACGTCTCGGAGCCCGGAGGCGGTCGACTGGATTATATGCGTATGAGTTACAGGGGTGCCAACCCTTCTGCCAGCGGAGGGGGTGGCTTATATAGAGGATGCCAAGACCCCAGCCAGCCCACGTAGCGGAGGGTTTAAAGTACATTAAGGCCTGGCGTTACTGGTAACGCCTTACATAAAGTGTCATCATGACCATAAAGACTACTTAATTACAGACCATTTGGATACAGAGTGGCACTCGAACTCCTGGTGGTCGAGTGAGTCTTCATGGTCAAGTGTCTTCAAGTCCGTCGAGTGGAATCCCTCTAGGTCGACTGGAAGACGATTTCTACTAAAGATGTCATTGGGGAGGGTACCTTGGACAGAGTCATGACCCTACCCTAGGTACATGACTTCATCATTAGCCCCCGAATGGATCGAGGTTTGAGTGAGGAAGGAGTTGATAATCTTTTCGACCTGTTTTCTGGTGCCGTGAATGTGTGTTACTCTGGATCGATGACTTTTTAGTGATGGTGTCAACTTCTCTTTCAGTCGCCTTGATCCATTCTTTATATCTGTCGAGTGAACTTTATGAACTTGGAGATTTCCGAGCGACGGATCGCAGGAGATCTTCCGTCTGACAAGTTGCTCTGTTGTTAGCGGATTTAGCGGGATCCGAATTTTGGGAAGCACGCGAAGCGGAGAAGACCGCGGTACTCGGATGGGATAAGGCAGAGACGCCGCGATTTCCATGCCGCCTTTTTCGCCACGTATCGCTCGCGCGACTGTTTCGGGATTTGACAGGATTGCCCGGGCCTACCAGTCAGCTACTCGGGAGTGACTCCATATAAGGCACCGGGCGAGGGTTTTTGAACAATGCGCCCCCATTTCCCCTCCTCCATCTTCAGATTCATCGGCTGCGCTCGGCACCTGCTCCGTGATACTGCTCTGTGTCTGCTTCGCCGGCAACAATGGTGAAGGAGAAGACGACAGCTTTGGAGCGGGCGAAGAAGGCGACGGCGAAGGCGAAGGGGAGAGCGATCAGTCAGGCTGGATCCTCGTTGCGGTCCCGCCTGCCACAAGGTTGGATCCAGGAGGATTGGATCTGCTCGACCAGCACCCAGAAGGATCTCGACGATCTGGCCAATGAAGGGTTGATCGAGCACGGGGCGGCTAGGCTTCCGGGGACGGAGTGGCAGCCTCAGCCTCAGGAGGGTGAGTGTGTCCTTTTAGCCACCCATGTCGACCGTGGGTTTTCTCTGCCGCCACATCTTTTCTTTCGGGGGTTTCTGAACTTCTTCGGGGCACAACTCCACCACTTCACACCCAATTCCATTGCTTATCTCGCCGCTTTCGTGTCTTTGTGCGAAAACTTTTTGGGTTGTCGGCCGCACTGGGGCCTTTTCAAACACATATTCACCTGTCGCTCTCAAACGGTGAAAAAGGCTAATCCGAATGACGAGAGGACCCAAGTAATCCAGATGTGTGGGGGTCTTGGGGTCCAGATGAGGAGTAAGAGCGCTTTTCCAGCTATGACCCTTCCCGAGTCAGTTAGAGGGTGGCAGTCGACTTGGTTCTACTGCCAAGACCAGTCGACGCCAGGGCAGTCGACTGGGCTCCCTCCCTTCTCCATGAGTCGAGCAAACAAATTGTCTTCTCTGAAAGTGCTTCCGGAGGAGAAGGCTCAGGTAAAAATGTTGATGGAGCGTGTAGTCCAGCTCATTCGCGACGGGGTCACTGGCATGGATCTCCTGGAGGTTTTCCTTCGACGGCACATTCAGCCACTTCAATACCGAGGTCACCCGATGTGGTTGTACTCCGGTACCGAAGACACCACTCGGGTCCACCCAGAGGAGGTCGACGACGCTACACTAGAGAGGTGGATGACTGCCATCACAGGGAACAAAGATAACCCTCGTGGGGCCAGGAGGATCCCGCCACTCGACCAGTCTTACGAAGCAGACAAGGTATGACCACTTGTCTCCGACTGTACTCATGCTTCGTCCATTTTGTTTTGCTGCAGATCAGTCAATTGACTCTCGTCTTGTTAGTTGTCTTTCAGGCTACCACTGAGTTGTATTCGATGCCCAACCGGGCGCAAGCACAGACCGAGGAGGAGGAAGGAAGTGGAGGTGAAAGTCAAGAGGAGTGGGAATCGGATGGCGATGAGGGTGATGAAGATGGTGATTACGATGAGGAAGAGGAGGAGGAAGAGGAGGAGGAAGTCGCGCCTCCCCGTTCTGAGAGAAGATCCAAGCTTGCCCACGACCCTGTAGTCGAGCGCGGCAAGGGGACCGCGCCTATTGTGCAGTCGACCAAGCGTCCTCGGACGACCTCTCCGGCGCCGACTGAGAAAGCGCCAAAGCAATCTCGAGTGGCGCCGTCGAAGCCGACGAAGGCCTTGCCGAAGATGAAGATGGTGATTCCCACTATTTCTGGGTAATGACGTAACTTGTGTCTTCTTGTTTCTCATGAATTTACTCTTGGTCGATTTGTTCGCTGACCAACTGATTTCTGGAACTGTAGTGCTGCAACTTCTGAGACCTCAACCAAACCTGAAGATCAAGAGATGGAGGATGCTGTCACTTCCAACCCTGGTATGACCTTTGTAGTTTCGTTTTTAGTCGACATGATCTTCATTTTTAACTTCGAATCTTTTCTGCAGCTCCACCTAATATCGTCATTGATCTTCCTAATGATGATGACGAGGAGCCACTGAGGCAGAGGAGGAATAGGAGAGCGTCTGCTGACAAGACAGCTCGGGTCGTATCAGCACCTGAGACATTGGTTGCAGAGGGGGACAACGTCACTCGGCCTACCATATCCTTTGCGGTGCCGCTGACAAGTGCTCGCCCTTCATCGTCGAGTGCTGATCAACCTTCACTTTTCCCTACCCACCACGTCCCAGAAGACCAAGCAAGCGCTGCCAAAGAAGCCATACACTAGGCGGGGGTTATGATGGAGCAAGTGAAGGCGATCCAAGACGCCAATCAAGCGGCTTATGACGCCAGTTCAGCCCTTCAGAGCAATGTTCAGGTTGGTCGATCACCGCCTGTTCTGTTAGGATATGATACCTGAAAACTTTTCTTTCTGAAAATCTTAGTATCTATCGTACACCCACTGGGTGTGTCGGTTGAATATCTGGATCGGTGGGGGCACGCTGAGTTCACCCACTAGGTGTAGTCCCCAAGGCTATGGTGGACTGCCGGCAGTCGACCATAGTCTTAATGCCTTGAACTTTTCTTCATTGCTTGTTTTACTCGATCTGGTCGATTGGAATCATAAACCGGTGGGGGCACGCTGAGTGCACCCACTGGGTGTAGTCCTCGAGACTGTGGTTGACTGCTGGCAGTCGACTATGGCCTGAAGAACACACTTTTTTTGAAACTGTGACTAACTGTTGGTGGTTAGCCTTTCTGCCTTTTTTTTGGTCGACTGATCGACACTAGCTGATAGAACCAGTGGGGGCATGCTGAGTGCACCCACTGGGTGTAGTCCCCGAGACTACAGCTGAATGTTTAGATTCGGCTGTAGTCTTAGAAATACTATGCTTTTTCTCTTAGGCACTCGGAAGTGACCTATTTTTCATGTTTGTCGATTGATCCTTCGCAGAAATCTTGCGAGCTTGCAGCTCGTTATACTTAATTGGAGAACAAGCATATCCAGCTTGAATTTGATCTGAAGCTTGTCCAGGAGAACTTCACGAAGGCGAAGGAGGAGGCAAAATGTATGTTTGGTGAGACCCTCGACGACTGCTTTTGTTCCTTGATCGCTCCCGAGCTTGATCTCACTGTTATTTTGCAGACAAACTGAGGGATTCTCTGAAGAAGAAGGATCTTGAACTCGCTGAGGCGCAGAAAGCAGCTTCGGAAAAGACCAAACTCGCAGAAAAAAAGTTGGCTTCCATCAGCAAACTTGAAGAGGAGAATACCAATCTGAAAGCTGCTCTCGACACGGCTAACAAGTATGCCAGTCGACTGAAGAGTGACAAGTTGGCCTTGAGTGATAAGGCTAGTGAGCTGGCTGGAAAGAAGAACGACTTAGAGATTTATCTGGGGGGGCTCGCCAAGAAGTTGTTCCTCATGCTCGAAGGTAACCCCTTATATCCGACTGGTAACACTGACTTATTGTAGAAATGTTGGCTTCTTGGATCGTATCCGCAGAATTCTGCCAAAACTTTGAAGAGGAGACTAGTCGAGTGGAGACTGGCTTGGATCCCATCAACTCTCCTGTGAAGGATGAAGCCGCCATGAACGTGCTCCGACTCGAGTCTCGAGTTGCCGTTGTGGTCGACTATATTGCAAGGCTGAAGGTTGCAACATCGCGCATCGACACGGTACTCTGGCCAAGAGAAACACTTCAGAACGACCTCAAGTCTCTGATGACTCGACTGAATGAAGTTCCAAGTCGAGTGCAAGAATGGAAGAAGTCTTCTGCCAGGTGCGGTGCCGACATTGCTCTATCTCTGGTCCGTGTTCACTATAAGGATGCGCGAGAGGACAAGCTGGCAGCTCTCAAGGTGGCCAATACCAAGAAGCATGACTTCTGATCCTTCATGGAGACCTTCATCGCTGCTGCCACTCGGATCGCTGATGGAATTGACCTGGACGAGTTCATTGCGCCTTCCAGCCCTCCACAGGAGGGGTAAAAAACTCCTATGCTTGATGCTTTAAATTTGCCTCGGTATGCCGATGGTTTTTGTAACCGATAAACTTTAACAGGCTTAGCGCCTGAGCACTTCTGGTTCCGTAAGACGTTATCTGAACTTGGATTTGATGTTGAATACGTTTGCATCTGCCTCCGAACGAACATTGTCTTTCGCTCGGTCTATATGCTGTTGTTTGAAATGCTCTTTTGCAGGTAAGGATGAAGCACAGATTGCAATCGACTCGTACCTCGTCATACTTAGGCGAGCACTGGGCTGCAGCTAAGCCCCCGAGTGGGAGGTCTGCTCTCCACTCGGTAGGATTTTCAAAAACTTAGGCGAGCACTAGGCTGCAGCTAAGCCCCCGAGTGGGAGGTCTGCTCTCCACTCGGTAGGATTTTCAAAAACTTAGGCGAGCACTGGGCTGCAGCTAAGCCCCCGAGTGGGAGGTCTGCTCTCCACTCGGTAGGATTTTCAAAAATTTAGGCGAGCACTGGGCTGCAGCTAAGCCCCTGAGTGGGAGGTCTGCTCTCCACTCGGTAGGATTTTCGTGGCGTACCTCTGAAGAAGAAGGTAATAGTCGACCTGTACCTCGTCCTCCTTGTGGGTCGCACGTTGTGTTTGTGGCGTAGCTCGGAAGGAGAGGGCAGCAGTTGACCTGCACCTCGTCCTCCTTGCGGAGCGCATGTTGTATTTATGGCGTAGCTCAGAAGGAGAGGGTAGCAGTTGACCTGCACCTCGTCCTCCTTCGAAGTGCACGTTGTGTTTGTACTTAGGCGAGCGCTATGCTGCAGCTAAGCCCCCGAGTGGGAGGCTGGCTCACCACTTGGCAGGATTTTGTTGAAACTTAGGCGAGTACTTGGACTGCAGCTAAGCCTCCGAGTGGAAGGCTGGCTTACCACTCGGTAGGATTTTGTTTAACTTAGGTGAGTACTTGGACTGCAACTAAGCCTCCGAGTGGAAGGCTGGCTTACCACTCGGTAGGATTTTGTTTAACTTAGGCGAGTACTTGGACTGCAGCTAAGCCTCCGAGTGGAAGGCTGGCTTACCACTCGGTAGGATTTTGTTTAACTTAGGCGAAATGGATTCGCAGCTAAGCCCCCGAGTGGGAGGCTGGCTCACCACTCGGTAAGGATTTTTTTACAGACTTAGGCGAAACGGATTCGCAGCTAAGCCACCCACTGAGGGACTGCTTTATGTAGACAAAAGTAACAACAATCACTGGGAAAATTATAAAGCTCTTGTCTTTGATAAATAAACTATAGAAGTACTTTTATTACAACTCATCCGAGTGAATACTTAAGTATAAAAGGGGTGGAGTAGCTTCTCGTTCCACGCTCGGGGCTCGTCAATCTGGTGCTCGACATTGTAAAGGCGGTATGCTCCATTGTGGAGAACCTTGGTGACGATGAAGGGACCTTCCCAAGTAGGAGCGAGCTTGTGTGGCTTCTGTTGATCCACTCGGAGAACCAAATCTCCCTCCTGGAAAACTCGGCTCTTCACGTTTTTGGCATGGAAGCGACGCAAGTCCTGCTGATAAATGGTCGATCGGATCAAGGCCATCTCTCTTTCTTCTTCTAGAAGGTCGACTGCGTCCTGCCGGGCTTGCTCGGCTTCAGCTTCGGTGTAGAGTTCGACTCGGGGCGCGTTGTGAAGCAGGTCACTCGGCAAGACTGCTTCAGCTCCGTAAACCAGGAAGAACAGAGTTCTCCCAGTCGACCGGTTGGGTGTGGTCCTTAATCCCCAAAGTACCGACGGAAGTTCATCGACCCATGCGCCAACTGCGTGCTTGAGATCGCGCATTAATCGGGGTTTCAACCCTTTGAGAATTAAGCCATTTGCTCGTTCTTCCTGTCCATTCGACTGGGGGTGAGCGACCGAAGTGTAGTTGACTCGTGTACCCTAAGATGTGCAGAAGGCTCTGAATTCCTCGGAATCGAAGTTTGACCCATTGTCTGTGATGATGCTGTGTGGAACTCCATATCTGAATATCAACTCCCTGATGAAGCTGACGGCAGTGCCGACATCAAGATTTTTTATGGGCTTAGCCTCGATCCATTTGGTGAACTTGTCGACTGCTACCAGCACATGGGTGAAGCCGCTTCTGCCTGTTCTCAGTGGTCCAACCATATCCAAACCCCATACAGCGAAAGGCCAGACGAGTGGAATGGTCTTCAAGGCTGAGGCGGGCTTATGTGACACATTGGAGTAAAATTGACATCCTTCACACTTGTCGACTATCTCCTTTGCCATTTTATTCGCTGTTGGCCAGTAAAATCCCGCTCGGTATGGTTTAGCCACAATGGTCCGAGAGGACGCATGATGGCCACAGGTCCCCGAGTGGATATCGTCAAGGATTATCCGACCTTCTTCTGGCGTTATACACTTCTGCCCTACTCCAGTTGCACTTTCTCTGTACAACTGTCCCTTTATCACAGTAAAGGCCTTAGATCGGCGGACGATCTATCGAGCCTCTTCTTCGTCCTCTGGGAGTTCTTTCTTCAAGATATACGCGATGTACGACACTGTCCAGTCGGGAGTGATGACCAATGCTTCCATGATCAGGCCGACCACCGCTGAAACTTCTACTTCAGTCAGATCTGTAGCACTTTTTGGCTGCGGAGCTTCTTCGGTAAAAGGATCTTCCTTAACTGATGGAGTATGGATATGCTCCAAGAACACATCACTGGGAATGGCTTCCCTCTTGGAACCTATCTTCGCCAAATCATCAGCCGCTTGATTCTTCAGTCGGGGTATATGATGGAGCTCTAACCCCTCAAATTTCTTTTCAAGCTTCCTTACTGCATTGCAGTATCCAGTCATGGCTGGGCTTCTAACGTCCCACTCCTTCATCACCTGATTGAACACCAAATCTGAGTCGCCATAGACCATAAGGCGACGGACGCCGAGTGAAATGGCCATGCGCAACCCATACAAAAGCGCTTCATATTCTGCTTCATTGTTGGAGGAATCAAAATGAATCTGGAGCACATATCTGAGCTTATCTCCTCGGGGGGAAACCAATACAACCCCAACACCGGAACCATTTAACATTTTAGAACCGTCAAAGAACATGGTCCAGTGCTCCGAGTGAACTTGAGTCGGCTGCTGTTGTTCAATCCACTCGACGATGAAATTTGCTATTGCTTGGGACTTAATGGCTTTCTTTGCCTCAAACTTGATATCAAGGGGAAGGAGTTCAATTGCCCATTTTGCCAGTCGACCAGTTGCATCTTTGTTATGCAGAATCTCTGGCAGTGGGGCGTCGCTGACGACTGTAATGGAATGATCAGAGAAATAATGAGCAACCTTCTTCGTGGTCATGTAAATCCCATACACAAGCTTCTGATAATGAGGGTATCTTTGCTTCGATGGGGTCAATACTTCGGAGAGATAGTATACAGGGCGCTGAACTTTGAAGGCTTTCCCTTCTTCTTCCCGCTCGACCGTAAGCACTGTACTGACGACTTGTCCTGTGGCTGCAATGTAAAGCAACAAAGGCTCTTTGCTGATTGGAGCTGCAAGCACCGGCTGGGTGGAGAGCAGAGCTTTTAGCTCTGCAAACGCTGCATCAGCTTCCGGAGTCCACTCGAACTTGTCAGATTTCTTCATCAGTCGGTAAAGAGGCAACGCCTTTTCACCGAGGCGAGAGATGAATCGACTTAACGCGTCCAAGCATCCAGTAACCTTCTGGACATCATGCACACGCACAGGGCGTTTCATCCGGAGTATCGTACCAACTTTTTCTAGGTTGGCGTCGATTCCTCGCTCGGAAACGAGAAAACCAAGTAACTTTCCGCCAGGAACTCCGAATGTGCACTTTGATGGATTAAGCTTGATATCGTACCTCCTGAGATTGGCAAATGTTTCAGCAAGGTCAGTCAACAGGTCGGAACCCTTCCGTGATTTTACCACAATATCATCCATGTATGCTTCCACGTTCCGACTGATTTGAGTGAGTAAACACTTCTGGATCATCCTCATGAACGTGGCTCCGGCATTCTTGAGGCCGAATGGCATGGTGACATAGCAGAAGCACCCGAACAGAGTGATGAAAGCTGTTTTGATCTCATCGGGTCCATACAGACGGATCTGATGGTACCCGGAATAGGCGTCTCAGAAAGATAATCTCTCACATCCCGCAGTCGAGTCGACAATTTGGTCGATGCGAGGGAGAGGAAAATGATCTTTCGGGCAGGCCCGATTGATATGTTTGAAATCAATGCACATGCGAAGTGACTTGTCCTTCTTGGGGACCATGACAACATTGGCGAGCCACTCGGAGTGGTAAACCTCTCAGATAAACTCTGCTGCTAGGAGCCGAGCCACCTCCTCGCCAATGGACTTTCTCTTCTGGATGGTGGACCATCGAAGATGTTCCTTCACAGGTTTTATCTTTGAGTCGACTCGTAGGCGGTGCTCAGCCAGCCCCCTGGGAACACCCGGCATGTAAGCAGGCTTCCATGTGAAGATGTCCCAGTTCTCACAGAGGAACTGGATGAGCGCTTCTTCCTATTTGGAGTCGAGTGTTGTGGAGATATGAGTCAGAGCAGCATTGGGGTCGGTCGGGTGGATGTGAATCGGCTTGGTCTCACCAGACGACTGAAACGCTGATTCGGTAGCAGGCTTCTTGGCTCGCAACAAATCACTTGGATCTGCGGTTTTCTGATATTCCTGTAGCTCTACTACCGCCATCTGAGCATCGGCGATCTTTGAGCCTTTCTGAAAGCACTCTTCTACCTTTTTCCGATTGCCAGTGATGGTGATCACCCCTTTGGGACCAGGCATCTTCAATTTGAGGTACACGTAACATGGTCGAGCCATGAATCGTGCGTAGGCTGGCCTACCTAAAATGGCGTGATAAGCACTCTGGAAATCCACAACTTCAAATGTTAACTTTTCTTTGCGGAAATGCTTCGAATCACCAAAAACCACATCGAGAGCTATTTGGCCGAGTGACTCAGCTTTCTTCCCAGGAATGACTCCATGGAAACTCATGTTGCTAGAACTGAGTCTGGACATCGGAATGCCCATTCCCTTTAGCGTCTCCGCATACAATATATTCAATCCACTGCCACCATCCATCAGTACCTTAGTCAGTCGAGTGCCCTCGAGTACGGGGTCGACCACCAAAGCTTGCCTCCCAGGGGTGGCTATGTGCGCCGGATGATCGGACTGGTTGAATGTGATGGCGGTCTGAGACCATTTCAGATAACTGGGCGTTGCCGGAGCAACCATATTTACCTCACGGTTGATAACTTTCAGTCGACTTTTGCTCTCAACATCAGCAAAAATCATCAGAGTGGAATTGACATGGGGATATTCTTCATCACTGCCCTCTTTGTCCTCAGCCTTGTCCGACTCCTTCTCCTTATCCTTGGACTGTTTTCCTTGAAACTGCTGGATTAAGAGCCGGCACTGGCGAGTGGTATGTTTTGGGTAGACGAAGTTACCCTCCTCATCTTTCTTCGTGTGGATATGGCATGGCAAATCCATCATGTCATTTCCTTCCTTGTCTTTCACCTTCTTGGGGTTCCAGGATCCTTTGGGTTTCCCTTTAAACTTGCCCCGAGTCACGGCCAAGGCTTCTCCAGGAGCAGCGGGTTCGGCTTTCCGCTTCTGCTTCCGACTGGAATTTCCTTTTTCCGACTGGCTTGGCTTGTACTTGCCACTCCGGAGTCGATCCTCTTCTTCACCATTGGCATATTTGATGGCGATCTCCATTATTCGACTCAGGGTCATATCTCCGGTACGACCAAACTTCAAACTCAACTCTCTGTTCTTAACACCTTCCTTGAAGGCACATACTGCTTGGTGATCAGATACATTTTCCACTGTATGATGCAACGTGATCCACCTCTGGATGTAATCTCTCAAGGTCTCATTCAACTTTTGCACGCAAACTTGCAGCTCGGTCAAACCTGCTGGTCGCTTGCAAATTCCTTCAAATGTCCTGACAAACACTCGGGCAAGATCCTCCCAAGTGTAAATGCTGCTAGGCGAGCGGTAAGTGTTTCATGGCCACTTCATCATTGCCACCGCCAATCTGAACAGCCACTCGGTAGTCCTCAAGCCAAGTATCGGGCTTGGACTCACCGGTGAACTTACTCACTCCAGTCGCCAACCTGAAGTTGGGAGGGATCACTGCGACCCTGATGGCTCCGCTAAAACACGCTGGTCCTGAAACATGAACCCTGCTGCTGGTGGGCGCGTCTCTGTCATGGCCTTCTTGGTGAGCTCTGTTCCGGTCGACCAGACCTTGCACGACAATGGATCTCGCATCAAAGCCTGGTTCCCTGGGGTCAACCGGAGCTCTTCGACCAGCACTGTGCTGGCGTCTGTCATCTTGTTGCCGAGGGGCGTAAGACCCACCTCTTGGGGGAGGAGTGGGCACTCGACGCCGATCATCGCGATCGAATCGGTCATCATATGGATCACGTCGACCCCCATGTCCCTCACGCCGTGGAGGCGATCTTGGGCTATGAGCCGACTGAATAGTATTCGCAGCGACGGATCGACTGTGAATCCTATTGCGCGACTGCGATACACCTGAATTCTGATCTCCTGCTGCCCGGAGTAAATCCCTAATTTGCATCAAGCCTCTGCCAGCCTCTGATTGAGAGGGCTGAATCGACTCCGCTATCCGGGCTGCAGCTGCTAGATTCTGAATTGGGGTTCGGTATACCTGAGTCGTCGGCGGAAAGAGTTGACGTCGACTGGAGTCTGGAACTCGTTGCCGCGCGCGCTCGTCGAGTGCTCGCTGGAGGTTCTCCAGTCGAGTGCGGTCAGCCAAGTTGGCTAAACGCGCATCCTCCAAGGCACGAGCCTCGGGGGTTTCTCCTACGATGGGAGTATGCAGAGCATCCATATTCTGGCGGCGAAGCTCTTCTCTTTGCAGAGAAGTGAGTGGCTCGGGCTGATACTCCTCATGGACCTGAGCGGGATCGCCTCCGCCATCCGCTCCATCGGTGCGAGGGAAGCCGGGAGGACTACGAGGCCCATTGACCATCAGGACCTCCGTCGCTGGATCACTGCTGTCGCATTCGGATGCGATCTCTACGGAGCCAGTCGATAGATCGAACAGGCCGTAGAGAGATTCGTCGCGCTCGATCACCGCGACTTGGGTGGTGGCCGATTGGCGAGCAACTGCGTGTCTCAGCCACCGCTGAAGCCTCGACCGGCCAGAACGCTTGCGCTGGCGGGAGACAGGGAGTGAGGACGACGCATGAGTCGACCGATACGGGGCCGACGGTTGCCGCAGCAGGACGCCGCGGACACACGCGCGAAAGTGTGTCGCCCCGCGGACGGGAAGCACGTCGATGTCGAGTGGAGCCTCCTAGAGCCAAGCGGAGTCATCGGCGATGAACGTGAGCGCGCCGAGACGGATCTCGCGGCCCTCGACCAGAACTCCGCCAGAAACCATGATGAAGGCGATCGGAACAATTGCAACTTCTCCAATAAGCTGCTAAGACACCTGCCCCACGGTGGGCGCCAACTGTCATGGTACTAAGACTGACAGTAGAATAGGGGGTAGGTATGGAGAGGCAAGATCCTAGCTATGGAGTAGTTGTATACGCAAGCGATTTACGAGTTCAGGCCCTTCTCGGAGGAAGTAACAACCCTACGTCTCGGAGCCCGGAGGCGGTCGACTGGATTATATGCGTATGAGTTACAGGGGTGCCAACCCTTCTGCCAGCGGAGGGGGGTGGCTTATATAGAGGATGCCAAGACCCCAGCCAGCCCACGTAGCAGAGGGTTTAAAGTACATTAAGGCCTAGCGTTACTGGTAACGCCTTACATAAAGTGTCATCATGACCATAAAGACTACTTAATTACAGACCGTTTGGATACAGAGTGGCACTCAAACTCCTGGTGGTCGAGTGAGTCTTCATGGTCGAGTGTCTTCAAGTCCGTCGAGTGGAATCCCTCTAGGTCGACTGGAAGACGGTTTCTACTAAAGATGTCCTTGGGGAGGGTACCTTGGACAGAGTCATGACCCTAACCTAGGTACATGACTTCATCACTAGAGGCATCTCTCTTGTGAGCATAGTACGGTGAGTACACAGATTACTACTGGGCAATCTATAGAATGGCGCATAGTTATGATGATTCTTCATGGCATGATCAATACATAGGCATTACATTTGAGACAAGTAGACCGAAATCCGTCTGCATCTACTACTATTACTCCACCCCTCGACCGCTATCAAACATGCATCTTAAGTTATTAAGTTCATACAAACATAGTAATGCTTGGAACATGATGACATAATGTAGACAAAGTAAGATCGAATAATATGTTCGAACCCCGTCGTTTTATCCTTAGTAGCAACAATACAAATACATGCATTGCGACTCCACCTGTCACAGAGTAAGGATACCACAAGATTGAACCTACTACCGAGCACCTCTCCCACTAAAGATAAAACAATCTAATTGGCCAAAAGAGATAGATAGACTGGAGATAAATACAAGGCTATAAAATCACACTTCAGAAAAATACTCACATATTTTCAATGAATAATCTGATTATAAACCCACAATTCATCAGATCCCAACAAACACGCCACGAGAATTACATCGAATAGATCTTTGAGGAGATTGTTGTATTGAACATCAAATAGAGAGAGAGAGAGAGAGAGAGAGAGAGAGAGAAGCCATCTAGCTATTGCTATGGACCCGTAGGTCCTATAGGAACTACTCACACTTCATGCCGGAGGCAACAAAGTCAATGAAGATTGCCTCCCCAATCGTTTCCCTCTCCGACAGAGTACCAACGGAGGCCTCCAGACAGGACCACGGAAGAACAGAGGCTTGCGGCGACGAAATAATTGTTTCGGGTTTCGCTCTGGTGGTTTATGGATTTTAGGAAATTTATAGGCTTGGCTTAGGGCAAACGGAGCCATGTGGGACCCACAAGCTCACCGCCCCTGGGAGCGCGTCCTCTAAGCTTGTGGTTCCCTCAAACATCATATGGTGCATCCCCAAAGCTTCTAGGGTCACTTCTATTCTAGAAACAATCACCGTAAAATTTCATCATGTTTGGACTTTGTTTGATATGGTTTTTTGTGTGAAACAAATAAATAGGCAAACAACAGAAATTGGCACTGGACACTATGTTAATAGGTTAGTCCACAAAAGTGATATAAAGGGACATATAATGCATATAAGATTGATTATATAATAGCATGAAGCAATCAAAAGTTATAGATACGTTGGAGACGTATCACATATCCTTGGTAGAACTTACCATTGGGGACATTGGTCCCATCAGATAGAGCCATTTTGTCAGTAATAGTGTTAGCATCATTGGGTGATCTTTTCTAGCCAGCTAACACATATGTGAAGATCAAAATCTACAACAACAATCACATTCTAGCTCTGTGTATCTTGCAGATCACTCTAGCAGTCACATGGGTGTGCCATCTATTGCTCCAATATAATCTTGTGATGGCATAAAAAAGGGTTATGGCTCATTCAAGACAATACAAGCATGTTAGGGCATGAGCAAGAGTATTGCTCACCTTGAAATATGGGTACCATCTAGGGCTCGTGCTAATCTTAGAAGGAGTTTGTCAAGTTGGTGCCTTAATCATGTCTCCTCTGAGTTCCCCAATCACATACAAGACTTGCTTGACATACCGGGAAATTGTCTCATTGGATCTCCTGAATGTGTGTTTGAATCACTCTAAACCTCTGGTTATGACCCAAAACATGAAGGAACATTTCTACTTGCTCTTAAACAAAGGTGTGGATGTTATTTTACAGTAACCCCATGTCCCTAAATGTATCCAAAAGCTCGGAGAAAGGTGATCTTCACATTTCAAGCGTATTGTCATCCTCTACATCGTTGTTGTTGTAGATGTATTTCAGATTTGACATCCGCTCCGTACTAACAATGGACCATAACGGGTCACATGCTTCGAATTGCAACAAACCGCTCTCTTATGGACCAACATGACCCAAGGCAAAAATCATAGCAATGAGTGTTGATGTCCTGAACTACGAGCTTCATACACCTGCCATGGAGAAATCAATGTCGTGATATGTAAAGGCTAAATTGACCCTACACCCTAACTAATGACCTAACAGTGGAGGGTGGTTTTATGCTTCTTACCTCCATTGGAGTCGATGACTCGCCCATGCCGGAGACGAGGTGGAGATGGATATGAAGGGGACAAGCAGTTCAGGGGGGAGGTCCTGATGCCAGAGATTTAAGTCATCATTACCGCTTCTATAGACCCGAGTCATTGTCGGTGCAGAGTACCGAGGTTGGATTTTACCTACCACTAGACATGAGCGATTAAAGGGGGAGAATACATTTCACGCCATCCCGTGTTGGTAGATCTTTGTCTCCCACCATCTCCATGTTGATTCCCCTGCACCATCGCATATGACATTCCATGTTTTGCTGTCGACTCAGCCTAGCTCACTGGAAACAACCGATTCGAGCGTTCCTAGTGAGCCAAGCTCTGGGCTGCTTTAAGTTTCATGCACGTGCGGGCCAACACCTCATGTACGTAAGCAATAGACTTTTCTTACATCCAATGGGTCCTTTTGGGGGGATGCAAGAAACCAAATGATGTCTACTACACATCCTTTTTCTTGTAGACGTTGTTGGGCCTGCAAGTGCACAAGTTTGTAGGACAGTAGCAAATTTCCCTCAAGTGGATGACTGATACGTCCATTTTGCATCATGCTTTTATATCAATATTTATTGCATTATGGGCTGTTATTACACATTATATCTCAATACTTATGGCTATTCTCCCTTATTTTACAAGGTTTACCATGAAGAGGGGGAATGCCGGCAGCTGGAATTTTGGGTGGAAAAGGAGCAAACATTGTAAACCTATTCTGCACAACTCCAAAAGTCCTGAAACTCCACGAAACAACTTTTTGGATTTAATAAGAATTTATGAGCGAAAGAAATAGGCCAGGGGGCCCACACTCTGTACATGAGACAGGGGGGCGCGCCCCCCTGTAGGGCGCGACCTCCTATCTCCTGGGCCCCCTGGTGGGCCTCCGGCGTCCATCTTCTACTATATCATCACTTTTACCCTGGAAAAAATCATGGGCAAGATTACAGGACGAAACTCTGCCGCCACGAGGCGGAACCTTGGCGGAATCAATCTAGGGCTCTGGCGGAGCTGTTCTGCCGGGGACACTTCCCTCCGGGAGGGGGAAATCATCACCAACATCATCACCAACGATTCTCTCATCGAGAGGGGGTCAATCTCCATCAACATCTTCACCAACACCATCTCCTCTCAAAACCCTAGTTCATCTCTTGTATCCAATCTTATATCAATACCATAAATTGGTACCTGTGGGTTGCTAGTAGTGTTGATTACTCCTTGTAGTTGATGCTAATTGGTTTACTTGGTGGAAGATCATATGTTCAGATCCTTTATGCATATTATTACTCCTCTGATTATGAACATGAATATGCTTTGTGAGTAGTTACGTTTGTTCCTGAGGACATGGGTGAAGTCTTGCTATTAGTAGTCATGTGAATTTGGTATTCGTTCGATATTTTGATGAGATGTATGTTGTCTTCCCTCTAGTGGTGTTATGTGAACATCGACTACATGACACTTCACCATTATTTGGGCCTAGAGGAAGAAATAGGGAAGTAATAAGTAGATGATGGGTTGCTAGAGTGACAGAAGCTTAAACCCTAGTTTATGCGTTGCTTCGTTAGGGGTTGATATGGACTCATATGTTTAATGCTGTGGTTAGGTTTACCTTAATACTCCTTTTTGTAGTTGCGGATGCTTGCAATAGGGGTTAATCATAAGTGGGATGCTTGTCCAAGTTAGGGCAGTACCCAAGTGCTGGTCCACCCACATATCAAATTATCAAAGTACCGAACGCGAATCTTATGAACGTGATGAAAACTAGCTTGACGATAATTCCCAATGTGTCCTCGGGAGCTCCTTCTTCTTTATTAGAATTTGTCCAGGCTTATCCTTTTCTACATAAAGGATTGGGCCACCTTGCTGTACTTTATTTACTTTATTTACTTTTTGCTCGTTACCATTTATCTTATCACAAAACTATCTGACACCTACTATTTCAGTGCTTGTAGAGAAAACCTTACTGAAAGCCGCTTATCATTTCCTTCTGCTCCTCGTTGGGTTCGACACTCTTACTTATCGAAAGGACTACGATAGATCCCCTATACTTGTGGGTCATCAATGACCTAAGGTTTATCAATCCGTAGGAGGAGTAGGATGAAGATGGTCTCTCTCAAGCAACCCTGCAACCAAATAACAAAGAGTCTCTTGTGTCTCTCAAGCAACTTTATAGGTGCACTAGTTCGGCGAAGAGATGGTGATACAAGTGCAATATTGATAGTAGATAAAAGTATTTGTAATCTGAAAATATAAAAACAGCAAGGTAACTAATGATAAAAGTGAGCGTAAACGGTATTGCAATGATAGGAAACAAGGCATAGGGTTCATACTTTCACTAGTGCAAGTTCTCTCAACAATAATAGCATAGATAGATCATATAACAATCCCTCAACATGCAACAAAGAGTCACTCCAAAGCCATTAATAGCGGAGAACAAACGAAGAGATTATGGTAGGGTACGAAACCACCTCAAAGTTATTCTTTCGGATCGATCTATTAAAGAGTTCGTACTAGAATAACACCTTAAGACACAAATCAACCAAAACCCTAATGTCACCTAGATACTCCATTGTCACCTCAAGTATCCGTGGGCATGATTATACAATATGCATCACACAATCTCAAATTCATCCAACCAACACAAAGTACTTCAAAGAGTGCCCCAAAGTTTCTACCGGAGAGTCAAGAAAACGTGTGCCAACCCCTATGCATAGGTTCATGGGCGGAACCCGCAAGTTGGTCACCAAAACATACATCAAGTGGCACGTGATATCCCATTGTCACCACAGATAAACACGGCAAGACATACACCAAGTGTTCTCAAATCAAAGACTCAATCCGATAAGATAACTTCAAGAGGGAAACTCAATTCATCACAAGAGAGTAGAGGGGAGAAACATCATAAGATCCAACTACAATAGCAAAGCTCGCGATAGATCAAGATCGTGCCATAGAGAGAACACGAGAGAGAGAGAGATCAAACACATAGCTACTGGTACATACCCTCAGCCCCGAGGATGAACTACTCCTCCTCGTCATGGAGAGTGCCGGGATGATGAAGATGGCCACCGGTGATGGATTCCCCCCTCCGGCAGGTTGCCGGAACGGGCTCCCGAGAGGTTTTTGGTGGCTACAGAGGCTTGCGGCGGCGGAACTCCCGATCTATCTTCTCCGTGGATGTTTTAGGGTACGTGGGACTATATAGGCGAAAGAAGTAGGTCGGGGGGGTGCTCGAGGGGCCCACGAGACAGGGGGGTGCGCCCAGTAGGGGGGGTGCCCCCCTATCTCCTGGCCTCCTCGAGGATCTTCTGACGTTAACTCCATGTCTCCAGGATCATATTCTTCAAAAAAATCACGCTGCCGAAGGTTTCATTTCGTTTGGACTCCGTTTGATATTCCTTTTCTTTGAAATACTGAAACAGGCAATAAAACAACAATATGGGTTGGGCCTCCGGTTAATAGGTTAGTCCCAAAAGTAATATAAAAGTGTATAATAAAACCCATAATCATTCAAAATAGATAATAAAATAGCATGAATGCTTCATAAATTATAGATACGTTGGAGACGCATCACCAAACATGCCCTAATTATCTTTAGCAAGTCGGAAACTCTCTCCCTGAGAATAAGTCATACTGCATGCACTATTCTTGTTTTGTGTTAGCTGCTCCACGTGAAGCCAGATAAGGAGACATTGGCCAGAGCATGACGAGACAATGTGTTTAACCGACCCATATGCAAAGATATCCATTCATGCACATCCGCGACAACTCGATCGAGTTGCACTTTGACATTCTTCCGTCGACCCGCTACTAATCATACATAAAGGGAATTCCCTTAAAGCCATTTTGCAATGATTGGTTCTTTTCCTTTGTTGCATGGATCTCTATTTTTTTCCAACACCATTGTTAAACCTCTTGCCGGGCCAATTTCAGATCATGTGACATGTGTGCTTTCGGTTGATACGACCATGCGCGAGTGTAATCTTTTCAGATTTGAAAGCTTTTGGCCAGAATATCCAATTTTTTTTACAAGTGGTTCAGAATTCATGGAGTAAGACCATTAAGAGCTCTACTAGTGCTACAAACATCTCCGTTAAGCTTAAGAGATTGTGTTATGCTTTAAAGAAATGGAGTAAATTTATTTCAAGACTAAGCTTGCTTACTAAAACTAGCACCAATGTACTTCTCCATCTTGATAGCCTAGAAGAGCGGTGTCAACTGACAGTGCCTGAGAGAAACTTCAGAAAAATTCTTAAGACACACATTATCACACTGCTAGGCTATTAAAATGCCTAACTGAAAAGATGTACTTATCGCTGGAGCTAAATATACTAAGTTGGTTTGTCTCGGATGCTACCCTAATGTCTGGCCTTCTGTCGGACTGTCCGAGCTGCTAGCCGGACATCCGACCGATGCCCTATTTTGTTATGTTCTCATGCCTTCTGTGCATGATACTTCAGTGGCCGGACTGTCTGGGTTCCTAGCCAAACGTCTAGCCCATGCAAAAAATGTCGCAAACGACTAGTTCATTGGGAGCTATATATACCCCTCCACCATTTCATGGAGGGGTTTGACCAACACTTGAAACAAACCCTAGAACACTCAAAAGACTGCCTCTCACTTCTCCTACACCAAATTTTAGATCCCATAGAGAGTTTTTATATTTCTTGAGAGATATTTCACCCATTCCACTCCTTCTCCCTCTTTTGACTGAAGCAAATTATGATTTGAGAAAGCCCTGAGATTTTTCCCTTTGACCTTATTACTCTCGGAGCTTGGAGACTTCTAGGCGGTAGAAGTGCAAGGTCAAGGGATGATCGTTTAGGCTCACTAGTGGACGAAGCCGCGCTAGCAAACATAGCCGCAACATGTCCGCCCAAGGGTGATTTCCCCCATGTGGAACCATCCTCGTCCTCATCATCCGTGGGTGCATTTTCACCAAACCGTAGTGTATCAATACGGCATATGACAATATTGATTTTGGTTTGCTTGAATGCATTATAATAAAACCAAAGAATTCTTCCCAAGATGGTTGAGTGAATGCTAAAATTCATGTGAAATCCAGTACACATGAATCTATAGAAAAAGATCTTACAGATTTCAATTCTGCGAACCAAAACCACCGGCACAAGAACAATTCTAAGGATTCCACTCCTTCAAAATCCTATGAAAAATCTTCAAATCAAAGAAGCCCTAAATGAGCTAGAACATTAATAACTTTGTTATGAGCTCAATGTTTTGCCGCAAGTATGTTGCATCGTTCGTCTTCCAGCAAGCAAGGCCTTTGTCTCTCTCGCTAGGTTGTAATACCAAGGTATATATTTTTCATTGCATGATAGATGGCCAGGCTGTTGCACAACACAATTTTTGTACGACCTGATACTTTGTTTAATTTTGAAATCATTAGTACTCATTCATCCATTGGCCACCGCCAACGTTCCTCCACGGACGATCCATATATGGATTATGTTAACATGTGCCCAAGGGTTTTGAGTGCCAGTAGTAGGAGGAACACCATGCCACGACTTAGACTAGTCGTAGTGGAAGTAACATAGATAGTAACATGAGTCACATAGAATGCCAACTAGGTATATTTGTGCCATGACATAGTGTCAAATGAACAAATAGATGATTGTAACGGCATATTATGTTATCAACCATATAACACTTTCCAAAAAATGTGTCTACAAGCTTAATAAATGCAACCATCTATGATACTTTGCACTGTGAAGGTAGTAACATAGACTAGATGCATGGCTAGCCTATGTTACTCCCCACTCTGACTAGTCTTACTCGTGATCGACGCCACCAAAGCCATCTTCGACACATTAGTTACCCCGATGAAAGTCCGCTAGACTTGGTCAGGGGTAATAGGAAATAAATTATCATGGTGCAGTCAATCCAATTTTATCACAGATTCCCACGACGTATTTTGTCTAATAAGTTAATACTGTATCAGCTATCTTTATCTCTTCTTGTTCAATTCAATTGAACCCGTACACTTTGTTTAATTAATCAATGAATCACTCATACCATCTCCAACTCGCCAAATTCTTCATACCACGTATTTTGTTCAATAAGTCAATATTATCTGACATGTTGGAGATGATACAAATATCGACTTTTTTCATGATAATTGGATACCTAAAAATGGATGCCTAAGAGCATCTACATCCGGACTTTCGGAGTCCTGATATCCTCCTCAGACTCGTTCGGATAGACAACCTGGCCACTGCCCGGATAAGAGAGAACGAAAATAGCCACCCAACCTAACGCCCACTCTATTCGGGCATGTCCATGCAGTCCACAAATCCCCACGCCGAGTTTTGAATAAAGTGCAACATTTCCAACTAAAAAAAGAATCACTCGCACGTTTGCTTTGTTTTGCTTGCGTGCGTTGCGGGAGATGAAAATACTGCATGCATTTGCATGGCTACGCGTATTCCGGGCAATGAATCAAGCAGTTACACATCCATCGATGTTTTCACATCCCCCAATCGATCAATCTCCGTATGCATGAGCATATCCGTCGGTTTCAGAAATACAGGATGCCATCCCCTTTGGTTTCTCGCACCGCCGGCCGCCGGCCGTTCGTGTTCCGCGGCTCCCTGCCTATTAATAGGGGACGTCCATTAATATAAGAGGGAGAAGGCCAGACTCGTGCGTGGCTCCCTGCCTTTCCCTTCTCCTTCTGCTGCTTCCCGCGACCACGTCCTGCCGGCCGTTCGTGGTCGCGCATGGGCACGAAAGGCAAAAGCAGGCTGCGCAATAAGCGCGGGGGCGTGGCCCTTCGGCCGCATGCGCCTCCCGTAGCCCAGGCGAAGGCCGGCGGCGACCCAACGGCGAAGACAGGGTCGGAGGGGAAGGTGGCCATCCTCACGGCCCACAACGCCGCGGAGCTGCCAAAGGTGCGGGCAGAGCTCGACAACGCGCAGCAGCGCGACGATGGCGAGGTGGTGCTCCCTCAGGTGACCGACCTTCACCTTCACGGCGCCACCGATGAGAAGGCCGCGCAGCCGGCCGACGACGGCCCTGGCGAGCTCGAGCGGGATGCGCCGGGGTCAGGCGAGGTTGTGCTTCCTGACGAGGTCGAGGAACCGGGCCTTCACGGCGCCACCAAGGAGGCCGAGGATGTGCCAGTGGCGATCGAGGGGGAAGCGCACGGGTCGGGCGAGGTGGTGGTGCTCCCCAACGAGGTCGAGGAGCCCGTCCTTCACGGCGCCACCGCAGAGGAGGTCGTGTGGCCGGCGACGGATCTGGCGGGCGACGTGCCTGTCGAGCTCGAGGCGGGAGGATCGGGGGAGGAGACGCACGCGCCGCACGCCCAGAAGGAGCTCCCGGACGACACCTTCGCTGGCGATGTCCTCGTGGACCACTACGTCGTCCACCCCGAGGAGGTCGTCTCCCTGCGCAGGCGCCTGGCCGGCGCGCGGGCGAGGAACCTCCTGAACCCGGAGACGATCGACGAACTAAACAAGCTGTTCGAGGAGCTGGGGCTCTCGGCTGCCGTCGCGTGCAAGGGCCAGGGACGCCGTTGAAGAGATGAAGCTGGAAAAATAAAAGTCATGGATTGGAGACAATGAGCTAGATGCTCCAGAGATGAAGTTTGAGATATATCACTTCTGATGTAAAAGAAGAGATGGTCTCAAATGTTATCTGAATTTACTTTGAGTTGATCTGAGATATATCGCTTTTCTTTTCATCTGCCTGTGCCCTAGCTAGATTTCCCATTTTCAAAATTTCAAATTCGCTCATGAAACTAGAGAGAGCTAACAGGCCGGATTCAAACACATACATCATGCTTTGATAATTCTAGCCGCGGGTATAAAAGTGGTAGAATTATAATTTGCATCTTTCTTCAGTTTTGATTTTTGAATGCCCACAGCCCCTCGCATAGTTTTCAAATGCAGACAAAAACCAATGGCAAGAACCGAAATTCAAACCAAAGAGAGAGCATCCTACAAGTTATTGTTTCAAGAGTTGCCACATTTCTGATGTGTGGTGTACGGCGGCAGCCATTGATGAGAACGATGGAAGGCAAGAAAGGAAGCTCCAACACACACAAAACCAAAACGTGCGTGGATATGGACTCGGAATCAACTCACGTAGACTCCAACGATCGCAGCCGCCGCGAGTAGTACTCCCTCCGTTTCTTCTTAGTCCGCATATAAAATTTGGTCAAAATCAAATTACACAAAGTTTGACCAAATATATTTCAAAAAATATAAACACCGACAATACTAAAACTATATAATACGAAAATGCATTTTATGATGCATCTGATAATATTGATTTCATATCGCGAATGTCGATATTTTTTGATTTTGACCAAACATTATATGTAGACTAAAAAGAAACGGAGGGAGTACTACTTATACAAATCGATCGACCGCAGCCTAACCTGTATAAACCTCGCCTTCTCTTCCCTCCATCGATCCCTCGATTGCCGCCTCCTTACAGCCGATCGATCTGCACCCCTGCCGGCCGCCCGGATGGACGGGTGCGACGGTAACGGCAACGGCATCTGCTTCCCCTACGACGTGCTCCTCAACATCA
>NC_041391.1:706863759-706880783 GCF_002162155.2 Triticum dicoccoides
GGGGGGGTCTTCCTCGGCATCTTTACCGACAACTACGGGTCCTACAACGAATCCTCCTTTGCCCCGCCGTTGCCGCGCTCAGAGCAGCCACACAGAGCTCGTGACGGGCCGGCGTCCTCTCTTCCAGCACGACCGGGCCTCCGTGCCACACTACTTCGTTCGGTCTGAAGAATAAACCTGCTGGTCTCTGCTTTGTTTATGGGTTGACGTTCAAAAAATTTAAAATTACTCTGAAATGTAAATAAAGTGTTTGTGCATATGAAAAAAATGTTCAGAACTTTTTTGGGAAATGTTGAACACATATTTAAAAATTGTAAATGTATTTTATAAAATGTTCGTCATGCATTATAAAATTTATTACGATTACACAATAATTTTTAGTACATGTTATCAATTTTTTGAGTAACTATGCATTAAAAAATACAACAAATATACGCAGTAACTATGAGTTGGGCATATAATTTGTTTAATTGTGTATTTTAAATATAATGAGGATGCATAATAATTCTGCGTGCGTGTGGTCCTGAGTGAAGACACATAAAATTTTCTTACATTTGTTTTTTTAATCCACATAAATTTTAGAAAAAAGTTCATGCATGGCACTAAATAATACTAACCCACATAAAATCTTGCCGTGCGTGGGTCTAGCCTGGTGCTTGTCAGTTGTCACTAAATAGTACTGACATATAATTGCAAAAAAAAACTGATAAGAATTATCCTTTTTTAGGGTTATATCATTTATATGTGCTGGCATCACGCCCCGCAGAAAAAAAAATTGTGCTGGCCTCATTGGGCCGCGGTTGGGCTGTCCTGCAGCCCATGCGACGCTGGCTTGTCTAGCTCGAGCGGATCGGGGATTCGGGGACGAGGCACACGGGCAGCGGGTTTTGAATCCAGCGGCGGTTCCCGTTCGACCACCGGTGACCACGCCGCGGTGCCGCCCTCAGCCCTTGCCGCTTAACACCAGATTTGGGCGACGCCCATACCACCACCATCATCCACCCGTGCGCCCCACCAGCGTCGCCGACCACCACCGCCCTGGAGAGCCAGCGAAGAGGAGAGGAAATGAAGGAGAAGCGAGAGGGGTACCGTTGCTATGGCGAGCCATCGACTGGGATCCGGCGAGCCAGCGACGGGGCTCCGGCGAGGGGAGTCCGGCAAGGTCGAGGCGGCGGGGCATAGGGAAGGCGGCGGGGCTTTGAGTGATTAAATTTACAACAAAGGTGTTTTCTGCAAAAAAAAGTGCCACCGCAAGTTGGCTCCTGACACATGGGTCCGAGTGGTCAAATACACCATCAATACATATTTCTAAGTGGCTTAGACTGTTTCTCAATAATTAGACTCTGAGATGGTACTGACTTATAAAAAAAGAGACTAATAGTATCAATCCGTTACAACATGCCGAAGTGTGAACTGTGTGATAATCCCTCTGTAAAAAAATATAAGAACGTTTAGAACACAAAAGTAGTTATCTAAACGCTTTTATATTTCTTTACAGAGGGAGTACTTCTATGCAATTAACTTGTTTTCATATTTCCTCTTTATTTTCATTTTTTCATTGGAAAAGCGGAAAGTTTCCATGTTCATCGTCTGCATGCTCGCTGTTCACACTGATACGTTTGTTTTGTTTTGCTTGCGTGCGTGCGTGCGGGAGACGAAAATGAGCAATGCTACACGTACAAATAATTACAGGCTTTTACAGGAGAGGAATGCCTTGTGCATTTGTGATTGATCAATAGGTTGTGGAGCCGGCCCATCCTCCTGAAAATCATCAGGGAGGCAAGTTTGTGATTAGTCAGTAGATAAAAAGAACCCGTAAAACCCTGTAATTGTCTGTACGTCTAGCATTTTTGGACGAAAATACAGGCATACAGCTGCATGCATTTGGTTGCATGGCCACGCGTATTCTCGGGAATTAATCAAGCAATTACTACACAGCAAATCGATCTTTTCACATCCCCCAATCAATCAATCAATCTACATTTGTTTTCCACCGATCCCACCACGACCATGCATGAGCATACCCATGGGTTCCAGAAATTCAGGATGCCATGCATGCCCTTTGGGTTCGCGTTCCGTCCCCAGCAGCAGCCTATTAATAACGGAGAACGCCAGAACAAAGTTTTAAATAGCTCTGGTAGACATGGGCAAGAAAGGGAAGAGCAGGCTGCGCAAGAAGCATGGCGGAGGCGTGGCTCTGCCTCCGCCGCCGCATGCGTCTCCCATAGCCCAGGCGGATGTCGGCGGCGAGCCAACGGCGAAGACAGGGTCGGAGGAGGAGCTGGCAAAGGCGCGCTTAGAGCTCGACGACGTGCAGCAGCCCGAAGATGGCGAGGTGGTGCTCCCTGAGGAGACCGACCTTCACGGCGCCGCCGACGGGCCTGGCGAGCTGGAGCGGGAAGCGCCGGGGTCGGGCGAGGTTGTGCTTCCTGACGAGGTCGAGGAGCCCGGCCTTCACGGCGCCACCGAGGAGGAGGCCGAGGATGTGCCAGTGGAGTGTTAGACTGTATATACGTAGCCTCTGTATATCTGTATTGTAACATTGTATTGTATCCCTTGGGTACCTTTATATAATGAGATAGTCACACCCCGGTTAGGGGTGTCGTGCAGTTCCCAAAATACTTTGTTTTACATGGTATCAGTTTAGGTCACGATCACGATGTCTTCCGCTGCTCCCGCCGCCGCCGCCGTCGCGCCGGTCCTTGCCCCTTCTTCGCCGTTCCTCGCCGCCGGGCCTCTCGCGGCGGCCTACGGGGCCCCGCCGCCGCCTGGGTCCCCGATCCAATCTCGCCCGCATGGCGAGCCCTCGGGTGACCTAGCCCCGGTCGCGGCCGATGCTGCCGCGCCGCCGTCCTACGCCGCTGCACCACCACCGCTCTACGGCGCCGCCGCGCCGCCGTCTTACGGCGCTGCCGCGCCCTCGCCCTACGGCTACTACCCATATGGCGCTCCTCCGATGGCTCCTGGTGCTCCGCCGCTGCCGCTATCCTCGTGGCCGGCGTTTGGTGCGCCGCCTCTACATCAACCACCGGCGGCGCCACAGAGCCACCCCTATGGATCATCGCCGTCGCCTCCCCAGCAACCCTACGCAGCCTACCCAGGGCCGCACGGGGCTGTGGCCTCCTACGCAGGGGGGGCGGCTGCCTCGCTGCAGCCATCGTACGGGGCTGCGGCCGAGCCACAGCAGCAGCCTCCCGGGGCCGCGGTCGTCTCGCCCTACGGGGCTCATGCCGCTGGTCCTCCCGGGTTCCCCGCACTGTATCCGGTGCCTGCTGCTCATACCGACCCGGTCGCCGCGCCGTCGCCGTTCTACTTTTCACATCTGCTACCGGTGAAGCTTGCGCTGGATAATTACTTGTCCTGGCGTGCCCAGGTGTTGCCTCTTCTGCGGAGCCGCTACTTGGAGGGATATGTTGACGGGTCCATACCGTGTCCACCACCCCACCACCCGGCGTACCACACCTGGGTGGCTCAGGATCAGGCCATCCTCTCCGTCATCCAGTCCTCGCTCACCCCGAGCGTCTCGTCGCTGGTCATCTTCGCCGCTACATCCCGGGAGGCGTGGGAGGCACTTCACACCAGCTTCGCCTCTCAGTCTCAGGCGCGTGCTCACTCTCTCCGCACCGAGTTGGGTGAGACGAAGCTTGGTGACCTCAGCATCACCGACTACTTCAACAAGATGCGGGGTCTCGCCGACACGTTGGCCTCCGTCGGCCAGTCGCTACAGGATCAGGAGTTCAACACTTTCGTACTGAATGGGCTTGATGATGATTATGACAATCTCATTGAGAACGTTCACGGTCGCGATGACCCGCTACCACCTCGTGAGCTCTACGCCCGTCTGCTTGGCCGCGAGCAGCGCATTAAGGCGCGCCGAGCTTCCCCCAGCTTCGCCTCCGCCAATGCCGCAACTCGTGGCAAGTCTCAGCGGTCATCATCATTCGGAGGCAAACCGGCGTTGCCTTCATCACCAGCTTCGAGGGGCAGCGCTCCAACCATCACAGGTGGTAACCGGCCCGTGGCGTGTTGTTCTTCTTGTGGTGCCCAACAGGCGTGCCAGTTATGTGGCTTGGAGCGCCACATTGCCTCTCGCTGTCATCATCGCTACAAGCAGGATTTTCTGGGCCTCGGCAACAACGGAAAGGGGAACGACAAGCAGGCCGCCGCTGCCGTGACGAGTCATGATCATGGTCGTACTCCGTCATACTCCGTTGATCCTGCATGGTACATGGACACTGGAGCTACCAACCACCTCACCAGTGAGATGGGTAAGCTCTCTACTCAGGAGCCATATCGCGGTCATGATCAGGTGCACACCGCTAGTGGAGCAGGTATGCGCATCTCTCATGTTGGTCAGGCTTCTCTCCTTGCACACAACTTTCGCACATTGCATCTATCTAATGTCCTTCGTGTTCCTTCTGCTACACGTAGTTTGTTGTCCATTCCTCAACTTACCCGTGATAATAATGTCCTTGCTGAGTTTCATCCTTTTCGTTTCTTTATCAAGGATCGGGACACGAGGGTCGTTCTACTTAGCGGTCGTCTTCGCCATGGCCTGTATGCACTTGATGCGCCATGCTCCTCTTCCACGTCGTCCTCTCCTCAGGTGTTCAGTGGTGTTCGTGTGTCGCCTACACACTGGCATGCGCGCCTTGGTCACCCGGCGACTCCCATAGTTCGACATATTTTGCATCGTCATGATCTACCAGTTGTGTCCAATAAAACTGCTGAAACTATTTGTGATGCCTGTCAGCAGAAGAGTCATCAGCTTGTGTTTTCAGAGTCTAGTCGTGTTGTGAAACATCCTCTTGAGCTTGTGTTTTCTGATGTATGGGGTCATGCCCAGACATCCGTTAGTGGTCACAACTATTATGTCAGTTTCATTGATGCTTACAGCCATTTCACTTGGTTATACCTTATTAAGCGAAAGTCTGATGTGTTTGATGTCTTCATTCAGTTTCAAGCACACGTTGAGCGCCTTCTTAAGCAGAAAATTATCCATGTCCAATCCGACTGGGGGGGTGAATACCACAACCTCAACTCGTTTTTTAATAAGCTTGGGATCTCGCACCGCGTGTCATGCCCTCACACACATCAGCAGAATGGTGCTGCTGAGCGTAAGCATCGTCATCTTGTTGAAACCGGCTTAACCTTGCTAGCTCATGCCTCCGTCCCGTTTCGGTTCTGGAGTGATGCTTTCTCTACAACTTGCTTTCTTATAAACAGGCTCCCCTCGAGGCTTCTAAAAATGCAAACTCCGCTTGAGCTCCTACTTAATGAGACTCCGGACTACACTTTCTTCAAAGTGTTTGGGTGTGCCTGCTGGCCTCACCTCCGTCCATACAATAAGCGCAAGCTAGAGTTCAGGTCTAAGAAGTGTGTCTTTCTCGGGTACAGTTCTCTTCATAAAGGGTACAAGTGCCTACATGTTCCTACCAACCGCGTCTACATCTCTCGTGACGTTGTGTTTGACGAAAATGTGTTTCCCTTTCGTGCACTTCCGACTGACCCTACCACTTCCACTTCCACACCACAGTTTATACCTACGCCTGATCAGTTTGTGGATGTTGCATATGCCCCTGCGTTGCTTCCTAATCATGCTGCAGGTATTGGACGCGGTGCTCGGCTCGAGCTCCTTGATGAATAGATCGTCGATGATCCTCCTGGTCGGGACGTGCATGTGCCATGCATAACGGGCGGCACCCGCCCACCCGTCCTCCCTTCGCCCGAGGCGGTCAGCCCGCCTGGCTCGCCCACGCCAGCGCCAGTGGCCTCCTCCGACTCGCGGGACCCAGCCACCCCAGTGGCCGCCTCGCCCGACCCGCGGGCCTCGCCAGTGGCCGCCTCGCCTGACCCGCGGGCCTCGTCCACACCAGCGGCCGTCTCGCCCGGCTCGCCTGGCTCGCGGGCGTCACCAGCCCTGCGTGGCTCGTCTGGGCCACTGGCGGGTGCGTCCCCTGGCCCGGCTGGTGCTGCCGCTAGCCCAGCGGCCCCGTCGCCTGCTCCGGCCACCGGGAAGCCCGACTCGCCGGACTCGGCTCCGGCCTCGTCCACGACCTCTGCTGATTCTGCTCCGGCTCCGGTTCCGGCAGAGTCTGCTGTCACACTTCGACCGCACACACGGAGCCAGTCTGGTGTGTTTCGCCCGAAGGAGTGGACAGATGGCACGGTTGCGTGGCTTGCTGCGTTCATGGCTCATTCTGCTGGCGATCCTACTGCAGAGCCTCGTCACTTTCAGGCTGCGTTGAGTATTCCTCATTGGCGTGCTGCAATGGAACACGAGTTTCATGCCCTCCAACAGAATGATACTTGGCGTCTTGTTCCTCCAAAGTCTGGCGTCAACATCATTGATTCCACGTGGGTTTTCAAGGTCAAGCGCCATGCTGATGGTTCCATTGAGCGTTACAAGGCACGGTTAGTCGCCAAGGGCTTCAAACAGAGGTATGGTCTTGATTATGAAGACACGTTCAGTCCAGTTATCAAGCCTACTACCATTCGACTACTACTGTCTCTTGCGGTTACTCGTGGATGGTTCCTTCGTCAGCTTGATGTGCAGAACGCTTTTCTCCATGGCATTCTGGAGGAGGAGGTTTATATGCGTCAGCCGCCTGGTTTTGTTGATCCGACACGACCTCACCATCTCTGTCGTCTGGTCAAGGCGCTGTATGGACTGAAACAGGCTCCTCGTGCATGGCATGCTCGCCTTGGATCTGTTCTTCGGGCTCTTGGTTTTACTCCCTCCACTGCTGGTACGTCACTGTTCCTCCTCCAGCGCCCTGAGGTTACAATGTATATCCTGGTTTATGTTGATGATATCATCCTTGTCAGTTCTTCGGCTGCTGCTGCTGATCGCCTTGTGGTTGCTCTTCGTGATGATTTTGCTGTCAAGGATTTGGGTGCTCTTCACTTTTTCCTTGGTCTTGAGGTTTCACGGTCCTCTGCGGGTTTGACTCTCACTCAGAAGAAGTACTCCTTGGACTTGTTGCGTCGTGCTGGAATGCTCAAATGCAAACCTGTTTCCACTCCGATGTCTGCTACTGATCGGTTGTCTGCACTTGATGGTGACTCTCTCTCGTCTGATGATGCTACTGAGTATCGCAGTATCGTTGGTGGTCTGCAATATCTCACTATTACCAGGCCTGATATCTCCTATGCAGTTAACCGTGTCTGTCAGTTTTTGCATGCACCCAGGACGTCTCACTGGTCAGCTGTGAAGCGTATTTTGCGCTATGTCAGTATTACTGCTGCCTATGGTCTGCATCTTCAGCCTGCACCGTCGTATGAGCTCTCGGCCTTCTCTGATGCCGACTGGGCTGGTAGTCCGGATGACAGGCGATCCACGGGGGGTTATGCGGTATTTCTGGGTCCTAACTTGATCGCCTGGAATGCTCGCAAGCAAGCAACTGTGTCTCGCAGCAGTACTGAGGCTGAATACAAAGCCGTTGCTGATGCAACTGCTGAGATCATATGGGTACAGTCTCTGTTGAGAGAGTTGCGTGTTCCTCAAGCTCGTCCTCCAGTTCTGTGGTGTGACAACATTGGTGCTACATATCTTTCTTCTAATCCAGTGTTTCATGCGAGGACAAAACACATTGAGGTGGATTATCACTTTGTTCGGGAACGTGTTGCACAGAAGCTACTCTGCATCAAGTTCACCTCATCAAAGGATCAACTTGCTGACATCTTCACGAAGCCTCTACCACAACCACAGTTTGTAGGCTGTAGGCGCAATCTTAACTTGCTTTGTACTTCAGGACATAGTTAAGATTGAGGGAGGGTGTTAGACTGTATATACGTAGCCTCTGTATATCTGTATTGTAACATTGTATTGTACCCCTTGGGTACCTCTATATAATGAGATAGCCACACCCCGGTTAGGGGTGTGGTGCAGTTCCCAAAATACTTTGTTTTACATGGAGATCGAGGGGGAAGCGCCCGGGTCGGGCGAGGTGGTGCTCCCCGACGAGGTCGAGGAGCCCGTCCTTCACGGCGCCGCCGCAGAGGAGGTCGTGCGGCCGGCGATGGACGAGGCGGACGACGTGCCTGTTGACCTCGAGGCGGAGGATCAGGGGGGCAAGGCGACGGACGCGCCGCGCGCCGAGGAGGAGCTCCCGGCTGGCAACTTCGCGGGCGAGGTGCTCGTGGCCCCCACCGTCGACCCCAAGGAGGACGTCTTTTCCCTGCGCGCGCGACTGGCCGCCACGGAGGCGGAGAATCTCCGGAACAAGGAGACGGTCATCGAACTGGAAAAGCGGCTCGAGGAGTTGAGCCTCTCGGCCGCCGACTCTTCCGGCTCCGGGACGAAGAGCGGGCAACTGCCTGCCGCTGCAGCGGGACGTGGACGTGGTCGCGGGAAGCAGCAGAAGGAGAAGGGAAAGGCCCCGGTAGCAGTCGGAGAAGGCCGAGCTGCGAAGCCTCTCATGACGGCGGCGTCGGCGGGCGGGAAGCCAGACGCGGAACAAGCGCACGAGCGGAGGTCCAGGAGAGGGAGGGTCATTCAACCTAACACCCGCTACTCGTCCGATAAGATCGTGGTGCACGGCGACGCTGCCGTCGCGTGGAAGGGCCAGGGACGCCGTTGAAGAGATGAAGCTGGATAAATAAAAGTCATGGTGGAGAGTGGAGACCATGAGCTAGCGGCAGAGATGAAGTTAATTTGAGATATATCACTTCTGAAAAAGAAGAGACCATGAGTTATCTGAATTTACTTTGAGTTGATCAGGAAGAGCCTCGCTTTGCTCTTCATCCGCCTGTGCCCTATCTAGATTTCCCATTCTCAAATTTTCAAATTCGCTCGAGAGAATTCCAACACATCCATCATGCTTTGATAATTCTAGCACCGGGTATAAAAGTGTTAGCATTATAAAAAATTTGCATCTTGCTTCAGTTTTGAATGTCCACAACCCCTCGCATAGTTTTCAAACAAAAGTAATAACTTACGGACGGCCAATAGGCTTCTTCGTCAACCAAGGATTCAGGGGTGAAGCCGATCCCTGCCATCGTGTTGCATAGCTCGTGAAGAGGAGGAATAGGGCCGTGAACACGGAGAGCTTCGCAAGAACTTGTTGATGATGGAAGTGTTGCAGGTCCACGGTGTCCTCTTCGCACCCCTTCTCTCCTTCTCCTCCACACAATCCAAGGTCACGCCTCTGTCTTCCTCAAGCTCCTGACCAAGAACACCGTGGTGAGGGAGTACATGTTGTGGCCTCTGGATGCGGTTAGGGGGTAGAAGATTAAGGCGGTGTTCATAAGCCAAGTGACAAAAGTGTTCGACCCTAAAAGCCCATCTTGGGGCCTTCCAAAGTTCATGAAAACCATTGAGCCGGCGTACGTGCGGAATGATTTTCTCGTGATCGAGTGGGAAGTCAGTGTTATCAAGGGCAGGGAAATACCCAAGATCCATGTGCCACCCTCTGACCTTTCGGATAATCTTTCAACATTGCTAGAGGGGAAGAAAGGAACAGACGTGACCTTTAGGATAATCTTGCAACATTGCTAGCCTGGAAGAAAGTAACAGACGTGACTTTCAAGGTTCAAGGGGCGATCGTTTCTGCTCATAAGATTTTGCTTGCGATGCGGTTGGCGATCTTTGATGCCAAGTTCTACAGGCCTACGGCTACGAGGGACAAAGAATCACATGACATAACTATCCACGACATGCAACCTGCTATTTTCAAGGCATTTCTTCACTTCATCTACACGAATTCATTGCCTTACATGGTTGATCTTGATGATGACCACAAAAGAGAAATGATTAAGCACTTACTTGTGGTTGCTGATAAGTATGCGATGAAAAGGATGAAGGTGATATGTTTTTTTAGAAAAGGAGGATATATCCCCGGCCTTTGCATCGGGGCGATGCATGCAGCCATTTTTATTAATTATTCACAAAGATTGTACAAAGTAGTACATCAGTAAGTCTGAAGCCACCATGTTGGCAACACTTGTCACTACTCCTATCACTTTGATGAAGGGGTGCCGAATATCCGAGCCGAATACCAAACAGACACTGCACCAAAGCCTAACATCTAAAGCCAGATGCCCCAGCCAAGCCAGAATGCAGGGACTGGGTCACACACCAGTCCAGCGCACTCTAAGAGGCCACCGCCGCCGTCTTCCACCGATCCATCTCCAGAGCAGGTACTGACGCACCAACCTTGCCAGGCCTGCCGTCAACGCCACGCCACGAGACAATGCCACCATTCTGCGCGTATCCATCCACACGCGCCCATCGCCGAAACTCTGCAGTGCCATGCCGTCGGGATCCGCCATTGGCCTTGCGGTAGATGTAACACCTCTCCTCCTCTTGCCCACTTTAGCCTTCACTTGCTCCAAAATTATGCCACCAGGAGGGAGAACGACACCGAAGGCATTGTCATTGTCCGATCCGGTAGACCCAGATCTTGGGTTTCCTCCGGAACATCCCGATCGAGTTCACGTGACCTGCAACAATGATGCCTCGAGAAGGAAACGATGTCAGAGACGCCGCCATCGTCCGCCAAGACCGCAGTCAGATGATATGTGAAGGAATGCTATGCATGAACCTTAATGTTGAGACCATGTCGACAATATTAGCTCTAGCTGAGCAGCTTCATTGCAGCAACCCCAAAGATGCTTGCATTGAATTTATGCTCTCTTTGAATAGAATAAATGATGTGATCGCAAGCCAAGGGTATCTACATCTCAAAAGATCTGTTCCTGACGTCATTATCAATGTGTTTGGGGAAACAATTGAGTCCGTCAAAATATAGTATGCCAACCCGACATGAGCTACTGCATGTCCTTCAGTTCTGGAAGATCCTTGGCATGTTGGTTTGGAGAAGGTTATGAAGTGGTGCTAAATTTAGCATGCCCATCACCGGTTGGCTTCTATCGAGTTACTTTTGATACACTAATAAGATGCCCGTGCTATGGCAGGGGACCACATCAAAGTACGGAGACAAAAATAGTCCATCCTTGCTTGGATGAAGGGAGAAGGCGGATTGGGATAGAAGGTGGAGTACAAACATGTGAGATTGTTCGAGAAGCGCCAATGGGGACCTGTAAAACGGTACGAGCAAGAGGGCAAACAGTGTTAAGACAAGGAGGTTTTGTCAACGAGGCAATGATAGCGAAACGACTAAAACACCGACTGGTCACCATATGCGAGTAATAGTTTTGTAGCTCATGGGATGTTTTCAACTGGTTAAACTTAAGTGAACATGTCACAATCACATCGACTGGTCACCATATGCGAGGAATATTGTTCAAGGCTTTTGTGTGCAAAAATAACCCTCATGAATTTTTTGAGGTGTTTCTATGCCAAGCAATACCCCCCTCCGCTCTCTCTCTCCCCGTCTGCCTGCCAAGACTTGGGCCGGATTTTCATGACATGCCCTAGGTCAGATGGCTAGGTAGAGCACGACCGACGGTTTGTGTGTGGTGAAGGAAATATGCCCTAGAGGCAATAATAAAGTTGTTATTTTATATTTCCTTATTCATAATAAATGTTTATTATTCATGCTAGAATTGTATTAACCAGAAACTTGATACATGTGTGAATACATAGACAAAACAACGTGTCCCTACTATGCCTCTACTAGACTAGCTCGTTGATCAAAGATGGTTAAGTTTCCTAGCCATGGACATGAGTTGTCGTTTGATAACGGGATCACATCATTAGTGGAATGATGTGATGGACAAGGCCCATCCGTTAGCTTAACATAATGATCGTTCAGTTTTATTGCTACTGCTTTCTTTGTGTCAAATATATATTCCTCCGACTATGAGATTGTGCAACTCACGGACACCGGAGGAATGCCTTGTGTGCTAAAAAATGTCACAACGTAACTGTGTGATTATAAAGATGCTCTACAGGTATCTCCGAAGGTGTTTGTTGGGTTGGCATAGATCGAGATTAGGATTTGTCACTCCGAGTATTGGAGAGGTATCTCTGGGCCCTCTCGGTAATGCACATCATATGAAGTCTTGCAACCAATGTGACTAATGAGTTGGTCACGAGATGATGCATTACAGAACGAGTAAAAAGACTTGCCGGTAATGAGATTGAACTAGGTATGAAGATACCGACGATCAAATCTCGGGTAAGTAACATACCGATGACAAAGGGAATAACGTATGTTGACATTGCGATTTGACCGATAAACAACTTCGTAGAATATGTGGGAACCAATATGAGCATCCAGGTTCCGCTATTGGTTATTGACCGGAGAGGTGTCTCAGTCATGTCTACATACTTCTCGAACCCGTAGGGTCCGCGCGCTTAACGTTCGATGACGATTAGTATTATATGAGTTATGTGTATTAGTGACCGAAGGTTTTTCGGAGTCCTGGATGAGATCACGGACATGACGAGGAGTCTCGAAATGGTCGAGAGGTAAAGATTTATATATTGTAAGGTTATATACGGACACCGGAATGGTTCCGAAGAGGTTCGGGGATTTTTGGGAGTACCGGGAGGTTATCGGACCCCCCCGGGAAAGTTAATGGGCCACATGGGCCTTCGTGGAGAGGAGAGGGCAGGCCACGGGAGGTGGCACGCCCCCCAAGCCAAATTGGACAAGGGGTTGCGGGAGCGGCCTCCCTTTCCTTGTCCCTCTCCACCTCTTTCCCCTTTCCCCCTCTCTGTAAGAAGGAAAAGAGGGGGAGGGGGGCTGAATCCTACTAGGAGTGGAGTCCTAGTAGGACTCCCCCCCTCCATGGCACGCCCCTGGTGGCCGGCCTCCTCCCCCTCCTCCTTTATATTCGGGGGCGGGGGGGACCCCAAAGGCACAACAATTGTCTTAGCCATGTGCGGTGCCCCCCTCCACCGTTTACTCCTTCGATAATATCATCGTAGTGCTTAGGTGAAGCCCTGCGCAGATCACATCACCAACACCGTCATCATGCCTTCGTGCTAATGGAACTCATCGACTCCATCGACACTCTGCTGGATCAAGAGTTCAAGGGACGTCATCGAGCTGAACGTGTGCAGAACTCGAAGGTGCCGTTTGGTACTTGATCGGTTGATTTGAGAAGATGTTCGACTACATCAACCGCGTTAAGTTAACGCTTCCGCTTTCGGTCTACAAGGGTACGTGGACACACTCTCCCCCTCTCTTTGCTATGCATCTCCTAGATAGATCTTGCGTGAGCGTAGGAATTTTTTTGAAATTGCATGCTATGTTTCCCAACAGTGGTATCAGAGACAGGTCTATTCGTAGATGATATGCACGAGTAGAACACAAAGAGTTGTGTGCGGTGATAGTCATACTGCTTACCACCAATGTCTTATTTTGATTCGGCGGTATTGTTGGATGAAGCGGCCCGGACCAACCTTACATGACCATGTTCATGAGACCGGTTCCACCGATAGACATGCAACTAGTTCTGCATAAAGGTGGCTGGCGGGTGTCTGTTTCTCCAACTTTAGTTGAATCGAATTTGACTGTGGCCGGTCCTTGTGAAAGTTAAAACAGCAAACTTGATAAATCACCGTTGTGGTTTTTGTGCTGTAGGTATGTACGGTTCATGCTAGAAGCCTGTAGCAGCCACATAAAACTTGCAACAAACAAAGGAGAGGATGTCTAACTTGTTTTTGTAGGGCATGTTGTGATGTGATATGGTCAAGACATGATGTGATATAAAGATTGTTGTATGAGATGATCATGTTTTGTAAAAGTTATCGACAACTGGCAGGAGCCATATGGTTGTCGCTTTATTGTATGAAATACAAACGCTATGTAATTGCTTTACTTTATCACTAAGCGGTAGCGATAGTCATAGAAGCAATGGTTGGTGAGACAACCACGACGCTACGATGGAGATGAAGGTGTCAAGCCGGTGACGATGGAGATCATGACGTTGCTTTGGTGATGGAGATCATGAGCACAAGATGATGATGGCCATATCATGTCACATATTTTGATTACATGTGATGTTTATCTTTTATGCATCTTATTTTTCTTAGTACGGTGGTAGCATTATAAGATGATCCCTTACAAAATTCAAGGTATAAGTGTTCTCCCTGAGTATGCACCGTTGCAAAAGTTCTTCGTGCTGAGACACCTCGTGATGATCGGGTGTGATAAGCTCTACGTTCAAATACAGCTGGTGCAAGCCAGATTTGCACACGCAGAATACTCGGGTTAAACTTGACAAGCCTAGCATATACAGATATGGCCTCGGAACACTGGAGACCGAAATGTCAAACGTGAATCATATAGTAGATATGATCAACATAGTGATGTTCACCATTGAAGACTACTCCATCTCACGTGATGATTGGACATGGTTTAGTTGATTTGGATCACGTATCATTTAGATGACTAGAGGGATGTCTATCTAAGTGGGAGTTCTTAAGTAATATGATTAATTGAACTTAATTTATCATGAACTTAGTCCTGATAGTTTTTGCACATCTATGTTGTAGATCAATGGCCCGTGCTACCGTTCCTTTGAATTTTAATGCGTTCCTAGAGAAAGCTAATTTGAAATATGATGGCAGCAACTACACGGACTGGGTCCATAACTTGAGGATTATCCTCATCGCTGCACAGAAGAATTATGTCCTTGATGCACTCCTCGGTGCAAGGCCTGCTGCAGGAGCAGAAGCTGACGTTGTGAATGGTTGGCAAGCTCGATCTGATGACTACTCATTAGTTCAGTGTGCCATGCTTTACGGCTTAGAATCGGGACTTCAAAGACGTTTTGAACGTCATGGACCATATGAGATGTTCCAGGAGTTGAATTTAATATTTCAAGCTAAGGCCCGAGTTGAGAGATATGAAGTCTCCAACAAGTTCTATAGCTGCAAGACAAAGGAGAACAGTTCTGTTAGTGAGCACATACTCAGAATGTCTCTGTACCATAATCACTTGACTCAGCTAGGAGTTAATTGTCCAGATGATTGTGTCATTGACAGAGTTCTTCAATTACTACCACCAATCTACAAAGGCTTTGCGATGAACTACAATATGAAAGGGATGGAAAATACTATTCCCGAGCTCTTCGCGATGCTAAAGGCCACAGAGGTAGAAATCAGGAAGCAGCATCAAGTGTTGATGGTTAACTGTAGCGACCAGACCTCAAATAGTCTGATCTCTGTGCATCAGTGTCATCCCTGGATCGGTAATGCTGACACGCACAGTACTTGAAGGGTTTCTAACAGAGTGGCAATCACACACTTATTACATCGAGTGTCTCAAAAGAGAACTTATTACAATAAATATGGCTTAAGGCCATCTAAAATACGATAACAGCGGAAGGCTTGGAAGATAAATTGAGTGCATCAACTCCAATGGTATCACTGAGTGAAAGATCACGACCCAAGGCACCTTACTCGTCGTCTGAAAAGTGTGCAACATGAATGTTGCAGCCCGAAAACGGGTCAGCACATGGAATGTGCTGGCAATTTAACACATAGAGAGTAATGAACAGAATAATGCTATCACTATATGCATATATGGCTGGTGGAAAGCTCTATGGTTACAGTTTTGCATAAAGCCAAATTTTCCCTACAACAAAGGAATAAATTTTATTTAACTATCATGGTGGTTGTTAAACATTGAGAAGGTTCCCCCAACTCAATCCCAATTAAGCATCATCATTAACCCAACAAAATTAAATTAAGTAACATGATGAGATTCACATGATAATCCAGGTACTAGATACTCAAAACGTCCATAATCGGGGACTTGACTAACCATGATTAGTTTATACACTCTGCAGAGGTTTGCGCACTTTTCCCCGCAAGACTCAATCTCCTCCGTTGTATTTCTCGCACTACATGGTGTTTGAGAAACGAATGACCGAGACACAGTCTTTCAGAAGCATTAACTCTTTACTCTGGGTAGACAGTACCAACCTACATCCCCTATATTTGCTAGTCTACCACTGAAAGAGGTCACCCAACATACTCAACTATGCTAGAGCCCATAGTAGCTTGCGGCCGCACACGGAAGTTTCTAGCATGAATAATATCATGACCCCTTTGAGCCTGGGTGGCGGTCCATAGGAGAATTACACGGTACCCCGGGATTTGCAAAAATATAGGCAACACTGGGTTCCCCAGGTGCCTCAATCCACCCAGATGTGTATTAAAGTTGCCACCTTAAGTTGAACCATTAATTAACAATCTCACATCCATCATGAATACACTCACCCAATCCATGTCTACTAGCATAGCATAGCAATATAAGCAAATGTAGAAGTAACTCCCAAAGGTCTGATAATAAAACAGGTACTAGGTACTACCTCATCTATTTCCCAGAACCCACCTGTTAAACAGATCCTAACCATGCAATTTTTTGAGGGTTGATCTAATGCAAGAAAACTAGGTAGTAAAGAGGTATGATCAAAGTGTTACTTGCCTTGTTGATGATCCGTGAAACCTAGAGACTCGTAGTAGCAAGCTGCGCACTCCGGGTACTCCATCACAAACAAACAAGCATAAAATAAGCACTCATCTAATGCACATGTAAAACTCAAATAAAATATCTAACCAGAACGTTCAACTTAAGAACTCCGGTTTGCAAAAAGAATCAAATCAAACGAAGCAACCAAACTCAAACGGCGAAAGAAACAAGCTTCGTTTACTAATCTGGACCTAAGTCAAATTTTACAGTAGAAAAAACTTGTTTGAGTTGGATAAACGAAAAGATGGTTTCGAGACGAAACTCTAGGCGCTTGAATCGCCTAATTCCGATAAACGAGCGAAAAGTTATACTAAAACGAAAATCGGATCAGAAATCACGAACGAAAATAATCGCGAAAAATCCGAAAAAAGAAAAACGAACGAACAGGCTAACGAATGAACGTTCGCTGTCTGCGGCTAACCGACGAAAACCGTTCGAACGTACGGACGAACGTCCGTTAAATAACTAAACCGAGAAAAACCGGTGAACCGATCTAAAAAAACGGATCTAGGGTTCTTAAAAAAACCGACCGGCTTAGAAAAAAACCGGCGGCGGCTACCTCGGGTCTGGCGAGGTCTCCGGCGAGGCGGCGGCGGGGTCCGGTGGCGGCGGTGCGGGGCGGCGGTGTCG
>NC_041391.1:706881067-706894369 GCF_002162155.2 Triticum dicoccoides
CAACCGGCGGCGCGGGCGGCTGCGGCGGCGGGTTGGGCTGGTGGGGTGGGTTTCAGGCGCCAGGGTGGCGGCTTATAAAGCCCCCGGGCGGAGTCCCGCTCGGGTACGGCCCAAGTCGGTTTTCTTTTTTTTTTTTGAAATAATTACGACGTGTAGAAAAAGAAAGAAAAGAAATACCAAACGGACTCCAAAAATCCCGAAATAAATTTTCTCCGTCCTCTAAAATCAAGCCGGACAAGATGAACATTTATTTGTGCTTAAAATGAAATTTTGAAAAATGCATATTTTCCTAATTCAAATAAAATAGCGATAAAACTCCGAAATAAAATCTTATTTGATTTTATTATTAAATCTCCAATATTTCTTTATTTTGGGAAAGTAATTTTATTCCCTCTCTCTTATTTTTATAATTGAAATATTCAAAGATAAAATAATTAAAATCAAATGATCCTTTTTTTCTAAATTTGAGAAAAACTCAAATATGAAAATAATGAAATCCCCAACTCTCTCCGTGGGTCCTTGAGTTGCGTAGAATTTCTAGGATCAAGCCAAAATGCAATAAAATATGATATGCAATGATGATCTAATGTATAACATTCCAAATTGAAAATTTAGGATGTTCCCCTTAAGATGAATCTCGCCCTCGAGATTCGGGTTGGCTAGAAAATAGGTGAGGGTGGTCCTTCAGTAGATCTTCCTCTCGCTCCTAGGTGGCTTCATCTTCGGTATGGTGGCTCCACTGAACTTTGTAGAACTTGATAACCTTGCTGCACGTGACTCGGCTGGCAAACTCGAGAATCTTCACTGGTTTCTCCACATAGGTCAAATAGCTATCCAACTGAATCGCTTCTAGTGGCACTGTATCTCTTAGCGGTATATCAGCCATCTCTGCGTGGCACTTCTTCAACTGGGAAACGTGGAACACATCATGAACTCCTGACAAACCTTCGGGCAATTCCAACTTGTAAGCAAATTCTCCCATACGCTCCAACACTTTGTATGGTCCCACAAAACGTGGTACTAACTTTCCCTTAACTCCAAAACGCTTATCTCCTCGAAGTGGGAACACATGAAGATAAACTCTGTCTCCAACTTCATAAACTGTCTCCTTGTGTTTAGAATCCGCATAGCTCTTCTGCCTGGACTGGGCTACCTTGAGCCTATCGCGAATTAACTTCACCTTCTTTTCAGACTCTTTAATCAAATCTGGTCCAAACAACTGACAGTCTCCAACTTCATCCCACAACAACGGTGTCCTGCACCTCCTTCCGTACAAAGCTTCAAAAGGGTACATCTTCAAACTGGATTGATAACTATTGTTGTAAGAGAACTCTGCATATGGCAAATTGTTGTCCCAACTAGATCCATAATCTAGCGCACAAGCTCTCAACATGTCTTCCAGAATCTGATTAACTCTCTCGGTCTGTCCGTCTGTTTGTGGGTGAAAGGCTGTGCTGAACTCTAGCATGGTACCCAAAGTTTCATGCAACTGATTCCAGAACTTTGAGGTAAACTGGGTTCCTCTTTCTGATACAATGGTCCTCGGAACTCCATGCAGACATACGATCCTGGTCATGTATATCTTTGCCAACTTAGCACTTGTATAAGTGGTCTTCACTGGGATGAAATGAGCTACCTTTGTCAATCGATGGACTACAACCCCTATCGAGTCATAGCCTGAACGTGTCCTGGGCAATCCCATGATAAAATCCATGCCTAGCTTATCCCACTTCCATTCGGGTATCGGCAATGGCTGTAGCAATCCTGCTGGCTTCTGATGCTCTGCCTTCACTCTCTGACATACATCACAAACTTCTACATACTCAGCAATATACTTCTTCATTCTGGTCCACCAGAAAGTGTCCTTCAAATTCAGATACATCTTGGTATTTCCTGGGTGAATCAAATATGGTGAATCATGGGCTTCTTGCAGAATTAACTTCCTGATCTCTGGGTCATTAGGCACATAAACGCGGTCCTCAAACCATAGGGTATCGTGCTCATCCTCACAAAATCCTTTAGCTTTTCCTTTGCTCATCTTCTCCTTTATCTCGACAATCTCCTCGTCTGCCTTTTGAGCTTCTCTGATCTTATCCATCAACGTAGACTGAATCTCCAATGCTGCTACATAGCCTCTCGGAACTATCTCCAAGCATAGATCACGAAGATCCTCGGCTAGCTCCTTTGGTAACTCTCCAGTCATGAGTGTGTTGACATGGCTCTTGCGGCTCAAGACATCGGCTACTACGTTAGTCTTTCCGGAGTGATAATGCAATCTAATATCATAATCCTTAATGAGCTCCAACCATCTCCTTTGCCTGAGATTCAACTCCTTCTGCGTGAATATGTACTTCAAACTCTTGTGATCCGTATACACCTCGCAATGGTTTCCGATGAGAAAATGTCTCCATGTCTTCAATGCATGCACTATGGCTGCTAACTCCAAATCATGTGTGGCATAATTCAACTCATGGGGTTAAGCTGTCATGAGGCATACGAAACAACTCTTCCCTCCTGCATAAGCACTGCTCCAAGTCCTCGACGAGAAGCGTCGCAAAATACTTCATAATCCTTGCGCCGATCTGGCAGAATCAACACCGGTGATATAACCAAACGTTTCTTCAACTCCTGAAAACTGGCCTCACATTTATCAGTCCATTTTAACTTGGTGTCCTTCTTCAACAACTCCGTCATGGGTTTTGCAATCTTTGAGAAATTCTCAATGAACCTCCGGTAGTATCCTGCGAGTCCAAGAAAACTCCGGATCTCTCCAACTGACGTGGGTGCTTCCCAATTTGTCACAGTGACAACTTTGGTGGGGTCTACTGCTATTCCTTCTCCGGATATAACATGTCCGAGGAATCCAACTTCCTTCAACCAAAACTCACACTTGCTAAATTTGGCATATAACTGATGTTCTCTGAGCTTCCCAAGTACCAAATGCAAATGCTCCTTATGATCATCTTCATTCTTTGAGTAGACCAAAATATCATCAATGAACACTACGACGAACTTATCCAGAAACTCCATAAACACCTTGTTCATCATGTTCATGAAATAGGCAGGTGCATTAGTTAGACCAAATGACATAACGGTATACTCATATAGCCCGTACCTGGTGGTAAAAGCTGTCTTGGGTATATCCTGCTCTCGAATCTTCAGCTGGTGGTATCCTGATCGCAGATCGATCTTGGAAAATACCTTAGCTCCTTGCAACTGGTCAAACAGATCATTGATCATCGGCAGTGGGTACTTGTTCTTGATTGTCACTTCATTCAATCCTCGATAATCAACAACCATCCTCAATGATCCTTCCTTCTTCTCCACTAGAAGCACTGGTGATCCCCAAGGTGACGAACTTGGGCGAATATAGCCTTTATCCAGTAACTCCTTAATCTGCTTCTTAATTTCCTCCAAATCCTTTGCGGGCATCCTGTACGGTCACTTGGATATTGGCCCTGTGCCTGGCAAAAGCTCAATCAAAAACTCAATGTCTCTATCCGGTGGCATGCCTGGCAACTCTTCTAGAAATACGTCAGGGAAATCCTTCACCACTGGTACTTCTTCCTATACAACTCATGATAAGGAATTTACTTGAGTCCTCTTCGGCACATGCCGGGATACATACTTGATCCTTCTTCCTTCTGGGGTGGTAAGAAAAATCGACTTACTGGCGCATTCAATGTTCCCTCCATACTTTGATAACCAATCCATACCTAATATCACATCCAGTCCTTGCGACTCCAATACTATTAGGTCTGAGGGGAACACATAGTTACCAATCCTTAATGGTAACCGATCACACCATAGACTAGCCATATACTCTGCTCCTGGCGAGGTTACTAACATAGGTGACCTAAGGGCTTGGGTTGGTAGTTTATACTTATCCACAAATCCCCTCGATATGTATGAATGCAATGCATCAGTATCAAAAAGAACGGTTGCAGTAAACGACTTAACCAAAAACTTACCTATTACTGCATCTGGCTGGGCTTCAACCTCCTCCACGTTAACGTGGTTCACCTGTCCCCTGTTGAAAGGGTTGGGCTTCTTCCTAGAGCTTCCATTGCCATTTCCATTCTTAGCTTCAGGATATTCAGTGGCATAATGTCCAGTCTTCTGGCACTTGAAACAGGTAATGTGGCTTAGATCCCTCTTGGCTAGTGTTGATGGGTTGGTACGGTTCTATCCGTTGCTTCCTCCATTCCCATTGCCATTCTTGGGGCCACTATGGTTGTGTGAACTCCCTCCACTGTGGTTGTGACCTCCATGGGTATGCTGAAAAGGTCCTCCCGAGTTCGGGGTAAAACGAGGCTTCTATTGAGCTCCAAAATTGTACTTCCCTTGTCCATACTTCCTCTTGCGGCTGTCAATCTGCTGATGCTTCCCTTCAATCATGAGAGCTCGGTCTACCAACTCCTGGTAGTTTTTGAAGGTTGCCACCATCAACTGCATGCTCAGCTCATCATTCAGTCCTTCCAGAAACTTCTCCTGCTTAGCGGCATCCGTAGCAACGTCATCTGGGGCATAACGTGCTAGCTTACTAAAGTCATCCACATACTGGCCAACTGTACGTCCTCCTTGGCGCAAGTTGCGAAACTCATGCTTCTTCATGGCCATAGCTCCTGCTGAAACATGGGTAGTACGGAAAGTCTGCTGAAACTGGTCCCATGTGACAGTGTCGATGGGGTAAGTGGCTATGAAATTCTCCCACCATGACGCTGCGGGTCCATCAAGCTGATGTGCGGCAAAATGCACCTTCTCCGCATCTGTGCATCCTGCAGTGGTCAACTCCCTTCCCATCTTTCGGAGCCAATCATCTGCAACTATCGGCTCGGTGCTACTGGAGAAGACCGGCAGATTCAGCCTTAAGAAACGGGTTAAGTGATCAAAGGGTGGTGGTGGTGGTGAGTGTTGTTGTTGTTGTTCCCCTGATTCTGATTCTGGACTAGTATCTGCATCAATGCATTCTGCTGCTGGATCAACTGGGTGAGCTCCGGTGGGAAAGCAAATCCATTGCCACGTCTTGGAGGCATCTGAGGGTTTAGAAAAGATGAGAATACAGAATAGAGTGAGGTCTAGAGAGAAAACACTACCCACATGCACATGAGACAAACACAATCAATATCACTTCAATCAATTCAAACAAGGGCATACAACGGTCTAACTATCGTTACAAAAGTGCTCGGACTATACTATATACATGGGGGAAATACTACTACTGTTATGGTGGTCATCTAGAAAAATTGATCGGTCGAAGACTCCATGATATCTGCTCCAGCTTCATCAACAAAGTCATCATCGCTATCGTCTGGGTCCGAGTCGGTGTTGTCGATGATGATGTAGTTCTCCGGGCAAGTGCAATCATCTTCTTCTCCTCTTGGCGCGGGGAATCCCATGAATACTTTTAGCTTCTTTTTTAGATCATCATTCTTCTCCATGAGTGTTGTCATTTCCTCCTCATATCCATCGCGTGTAGACCTGAGTTCTTCTTCCAGCTCCGTGATCTTCGTTATTGCTTCTTCAGATCTATCATGCCTACGCACATATGGTTCTCTTGGTGACGAATGTGCTGGTTTAACTCCTGGATGAAAGCTGCAATTGATCTATCCTTCCTGGTGCTGATCATCTCCCATTACTCATCTCGCGCCCACAAATCTGGTAAATAGTATCCTTAAGATCCTTGTGGTAAATTTCTCCAATGCGTCCCATGGTGATGTGGGCTGCCATGCTCTTTCCTAGACTCCAGGTTGGTGCATCAAAGGAAAACTCTATGGGCTCAGTGACGGGCATGAACGTCCTTCCTGGAACTTGAACTTGAATCGTCCAACGCTCCTCTTCTGGTAAAGTGGTGATGTAGGTCCCGGTGAAGCTTGGTACTCCGATATTCAGGTACCTAGTGACTTCCTTCAAGTGGCGTCCAAAGGGTGTATCTTCATCCGGTTGCGTGAACTTGTTCCTTGCATCCGCCATCCTAAAGAGTAGAAAAGGTGAGGAGTCAGAAATGAGAAGAGAGTAGTGATCTAGGGCTTTAGCTTAGTGGTCGTGTCCTATAGTCAGCGTGTGCTCTGATACCATCCTATAGCGACCAGACCTCAAACAGTCTGATCTCTGTGCATCAGTGTCATCCCTGGATCGGTAATGCTGACACGCACAGTACTTGAAGGGTTTATAACAGAGTGGCAATCACACACTTATTACATCGAGTGTCTCAAAAGAAAACTTATTACAATAAATATGGCTTAAGGCCATCTAAAATACGATAATAGCGGAAGGGTTGGAAGATAAAGTGAGCCCATCAACTCCAACGGCATCACTGAGTGAAAGATCACGACCTAAGGCACCTTACTCGTCGTCTGAAAAGTCTGCAACATGAACGTTGCAGCCCGAAAACGGGTCAGCACATGGAATGTGCTGGCAATGTAACACATAGAGAGTAATGAATAGAATAATGCTATCACTATATGCATATATGGCTGGTGGAAAGCTCTATGGTTACGGTTTTGCATAAAGTCAATTTTCCCTACAACAAAGGAATAAATTTCATTTAACTATCATGGTGGTTGTTAAACATTGAGAAGGTTCCTCCAACTCAATCCCAATTAAGCATCATCATTAACCCAACAAAATTAAATTAAGCAACATGATGAGATTCACATGATAATCCAGGTACTAGATACTCAAAATGTCCATAACCGGGGACACGGCTAACCATGATTAGTTTATACACTCTGTAGAAGTTTGCGCACTTTTCCCCGCAAGACTCGATCTCCTCCGTTGGATTTCTCGCACTACATGGTGTTTGAGAAACGGATGACCGAGACACAGTCTTTCAGAAGCATTAACTCTTTACTCTGGGTAGACAGTACCAACCTACACCCCCTACATCTGCTAGTCTACCACTGAAAGAGGTCACACAACATATTCAACTATGCTAGAGCCCATAGTAGCTTGCGACTGCACACAGAAGTTTCTAGCATGAATAATCTCATGATCCCTTTGAGCCTGGGTGGCGGTCCATAGGAGAATCACACAGTACCCCAGGATTTCCAAAAATACAGGCAACACTGGGTTCCCCAGGTGCCTCAATCCACCCAGATGTGTATTAAAGTTGCCACCTTAAGTTGAACCATTAATTAACAATCTCACATCCGTCATGGATACACTCACCCAATCCACATCTACTAGCATAGCATAGCAATATAAGCAAACATAGAAGTAAATCCCAAAGGTCTGATAATAAAACAGGTAATAGGTACTACCTCATCTACTTCCCAGAACCCACATGTTAAACAGAACCTAACCATGCAATTGTTTGAGGGTTGATCTAATGCAATAAAACTGGGTAGTAAAGAGGTATGATCAAAGTGTTACTTGCCTTGCTGATGATCCATGAAACCTAGAGACTCGTAGTAGCAAGCTGCGCACTCCGGATACTCTATCGTAAACAAACGAGCATACAATAAGCACTCACCTAATGCACGGGTAAAACTCAAATAAGAGATCTAACTAGAAAGTTCAACTTAAGAACTCCGGTTTGCAAAAAGAATCAAATCAAACGAAGCAACGAAACTCAAACAATGAAAGAAACAAGCTTCATTTACTAATCAGGACCTAAGTCGAATTTTATAGTAGCAAAAACTTGTTTGAGTTGGTTAAACGGAAAGAGGGTTTCGAGATGAAACTCTAGGCGCTTGAATCGCCTGATTCCGTTAAACGGGCGAAGAGTTATACTAAAACGAAAATCGGATCAGAAACCGCGAATGAAAATAATCGCGAGAACTCCGAGAGAAAGAAAAGCGGGCGAACAGGCTAATGAACAAACATTTGCTGTCTGCGGCTAAAAGACGAAAACCGTTCATTAAAATGAATGTACGGATGAACGTCCGTTAAATAACTAAACCGAGAAAAACCGATCTAAAAAAACGGACCTAGGGTTCTTAAAAAACTAATCGGTTTTATTAAAAAAAAACGGTGGCAGCTACCTCGGGTCCGGCGAGGCGGCGAGGCAGCGGTGGGGTCCGGCAGCGCGGGGCGGCGGTGGCTCGGGGCGGCGGGCAGCGACGGCGGCGGCGGTAATCGGCAGCGCGGGCGGCGGCGGCGGCGGGTTGGGCTGGCGGGGTGGGCTTCGGGCGCCGGGGTGGCGGCTTATAAAGCCCCCCGGGCGGAGTCCCACTCGGGTACGGCCCAAGGTCGGTTTCCTTTTTTTAAATAATTAAAAGAAAGAAAAGAAATACTAAACGAAATCCAAAAATCCCGAAATAAATTTTCCCCGTCCTCTTAAAACAAGGCATACAAGATGAACATTTATTTGGGCCTAAAATGCAATTTTGAAAAACGTTTATGTTTCCTAATTCAAATAAAATAGTGATAAAACTCTGAAATAAAATCATATTTGATTTTATTATTAAATCTCCAATATTTCTTTATTTTGGAAAAGTCATTTTATTCCCTCTCTCATATTTATATAATTGAAATATTCGAAGAAAAAATAATTAAAATCAAATGATCCTTTTTTTTATAAATTTGGGAAAAACTCAAATATGAAAATAACAAAATCCCCAACTCTCTCCGTGGGTCGTTGAGTTGTGTAGAATTTCTAGGATCAATCCCTAATGCAATAAAATATGATATGCAATGATGATCTAATGTATAACATTCCAAATTGGAAATTTGGGATGTTACAGTTAACAAGAACACTAGTTTCAAGATAAAAGGCAAGGGTAAAAAGAAGGGGAACGTCAAAAAGACTGATAAGCAAGTTGTCACTCCTGGGAGAAATCCAAGTTTGGACCCAAGCCTGAAACTGAGTGCTTCTACTGCAAAGAGATTGGTCACAGGAAGCGAAACTGCCCCAAGTATTTGGCGCATAAGAAGGATGGCAAGGTGAACAAATGTATATTTGATATACATGTTATTGATGTGTGCCTTACTAATTCTTGTAGTAGTGCCTGGGTATTTGATACCGTTTCAGTTGCTCATATCTGTAACTCGAAGTAGGGACTACGGATTAAATGAAGATTGGCTAAGGACGAGGTGACGATGCGCTTCGGAAATGGTTCCAAGGTTGATGTCATTGCCGTCGGCACGCTACCTCTACATCTACCTTCGGGATTAGTTTTAGACCTGAATAATTGTTATTTGGTGCCAGCATTAAGCATGAACATTATATCTGGATCGTGTTTAGTGCAAGACAGTTATTCATTTAAATCAGGGAATAATGGTTGTTCTATTTATATGAGTAATATCTTTTATGGTCATGCACCCTTGAAGAGTGGTCTATTTCTATTGAATCTTGATCGTGATGAGACACATATTCATAATTTTGATGCCAAAAGATGCAAAGTTGATAATGATAGTGCAACTTATTTGTGGCACTGCCGTTTGGGTCATATCGGTGTAAAGCGCATGAAGAAGCTCCATAAGGATGGACTTTTGGAATCACTTGATTATGAAACATTTGATACTTGCGAACCGTGCCTTATGGGCAAGATGACTAAAACTCTGTTCTCCGGAACAATGGAATGAGCTACCGACTTATTGGAAGTAATACATATCAATGTGTGTGATCCAATGAGTGTTGATGCTCATGGCGGGTATCGTTATTTTCTGACCTTCACATATGATTTGAGCAGATATGGGTATATCTACTTAATGAAATACAAGTCTGAAACATTTGAAAAGTTCAAAGAATTTCAGAGTGAAGTGGAGAATCATCGTAACAAGAAAATAAAGTTTCTACGATCTGATCATGGAGGAGAATATTTAGGTTACGAGGTTTGCCTTCATTTAAAACAATGTGGAATAGTTTCACAGCTCACGCTACCTGGAGCACCACAACGTAATGGTGTGTCCGAACGTCGTAACTGCACTTTATTAGATATGGTGCGATCTATGATGTCTCTTACCGATTTACCACTATCGTTTTGGGGTTATGCATTAGAGACAGCTGCATTCACTTTAAACAGGGCACCGTCAAAATCCGTTGAGACGACACCGTATGAACTGTGGTTTGGCAACAAACCTAAGTTGTCGTTTCTTAAATTTTGGGGATGCGATGCTTATGTCAAAAGGCTTCGGCCCAACAAGCTCGAACCCAAATCGGAGAAATGTGTCTTCATAGGTTACCCTAAGGAAACAATTGGGTACACCTTATACCACAAGTCCGAAGGCAAGGTTTTTGTTGCTAAGAATGAAACCTTTCTAGAGAAGGAGTTTCGCTCGAAAGAAGTGAGTGGGAGGAAAGTAGAACTTGATGAGGTAATTGTACCTGCTCTCAATTTGGAAGTAGCTCATCCGAGAAATCAGTTCCCGTGATGCCTACACCAACTAGAGAGGAAGATAATGATAAAGATCATGAAACTACAAATTAAGTTGCTACAGAATCTCGTAGGTTTGGCAGATCACAATCTGCACTAGAGTTGTATGGTAATCCTGTTTTGGAAGTCATGTTACTTGACCATGACGAACCTACAAACTAAGAAGAAGCTATGATGAGCCCAGACTCCGATAAATGGCTTGAGGCCATGAAATCTAAGATATGATCCATGTATGAGATCAAAGTATGGACTTTGGTGGATCTGCCCGATGATCGGCAACCCATAGAGAATAAATTGATCTTCAAGAAGAAGTCTGACACTGATGGCAATGTTACTGTCTATAAAGCTCGACTTGTTGCAAAGGGGTTTCGACAAGTTCAAGGAGTTGACTATGATGAGACGTTCTTACCCGTAGCGATGCTTAAGTCTGTCCGAATCATGTTAGCAATTGCCGCATTTTATGACTATGAAATCTGGAAAATGGATGTCAAAACTGCATTCCTTAATGAATTTCTTAAAGAAGAGTTGTATATGATGCAACCAGAAGGTTTTGCCGATCATAAAGGTGCTAACAAAGTGTGCAAGCTCCAACAATCCATTTATGGACTGGTGCAAGCATCTCGGAGTTGGAATATATGCTTTGATGAGGTGATCAAAGCATATGGTTTTATACAGACTTTTGGAGAAGCCTATATTTACAAGAAAGTGAGTGGGAGATCTATATCATTTCTATTATACGTGGATGACATATTGTTGATTGGAAATGATGTAGAATTTCTGAATAGCATGAAAGGATACTTGAACAAGAGTTTTTCAATGAAAGACCTCGGTGAAGCTGGTTACATATTGGGCATCAAGATCTATAGAGATAGATCAAGACGATTGATAGGACTTTCACAAAGCACATACCTTGATAAAGTTTTGAAGAAGTTCAAAATGCACCAGTCAAAGAAAGGGTTCTTGCATGTATTACAAGGTGTGAAGTTGAGTCAGACTCAATGCCCGACCACTGCAGAAGATAGAGAGAAAATGAAAGTCATTCCCTATGCTTTAACCATAGGTTCTATCATGTATGCTATGTTGTATACCAGACATATGTGTGCCTTGCTATAAGTTTAGCAGGGAGGTACCAAAGTAATCCTGGAGTGGATCACTAGACAACGGTCAAGAACATCCTGAAGTACCTGAAAAGAACTAGGGATATGTTTAACTTTATGGAGGTGACAAAGAGCTTGTCATAAATGGTTACGTCGATGCTAGCTTTGACATTGATCCGGATGACTCTAAGTCACAACCCGGATACCTATTTTTATTGAATGGTGGAGCTGTCAGTTGGTGTAGTTCCAAGCAGAGCGTCGTGGCGGGATCTACGTGTGAAGTGGAGTACATAGCTGCTTCGGAAGCAGCAATTGAAGGAGTGTGGATGAAGGAGTTCATATCCGATCTAGGTGTAATAGCTAGTGCGTCGGGTCCAATGAAAATCTTTTGTGACAATAGTGGAGCAATTGCCTTGGCGAAGGAATCCAGATTTAACAAAAAGACCAAACACATCAAGAGACGCTTCAACTCCATCCGAGATTTGGTCAAGGAGGGAGACATAGAGATTTGCAAAATACATACGAATCTGAATGTTGCAGACCCATTGACTAAGCCTCTTCCACGAGAAAAACCTGAACAACACCAAGACTCCATGGGTGTTAGATTCATTACAATGTAATCTAGATTATTGACTCTTGTGCAAGTGGGAGACTGAAGGAAATATGCCCTAGAGGCAATAATAAAGTTGTTATTTCATATTTCCTTATTCATGATAAATGTTTATTATTCATGCTAGAATTGTATTAACCGGAAACTTGATACATGTGTGAATACATAGACAAAACAACGTGTCCCTAGTATGCCTCTACTAGACTAGCTCGTTGATCAAAGATGGTTAAATTTCCTAGCCATGGACATGGTTGTCATTTGATAACGAGATCACATCATTAGTGGAATGATGTGATGGACAAGACCCATACGTTGGCTTAGCATAATGATCGTTTAGTTTTATATGTACTGCTTTCTTCGTGTCAAATATATATTCCTCCGACTATGAGATTGTGCAACTCCAGGACACCGGAGGAATGCCTTGTGTGTCATAAAACGGCACAACGTAACTGGATGATTATAAAGATGCTCTATAGGTATCTCCGAAGGTGTTTGTTGGGTTGGCACAGACCGAGATTAGGATTTGTCACTCCGAGTATCAAAGAGGTATCTCTGGGCCCTCTCAGTAATACACATCATATGAAGCCTTGCAAGCAATGTGACTAATGAGTTGGTCACGGGATGATGCACTATAGAACGAGTAAAGAGACTTGCCGATAATGAGATTGAACTAGGTATGAAGATACCGACGATCGAATCTCGGGCAAGTAACATTCCGATGACAAAGGGAATAACGTATGTTGACATTGCGATTCGACCGTTAAAGATCTTCGTAGAATATGTGGGACCCAATATGAGCATCCAGGTTCCGCTATTGGTTATGGACCAGAGAGGTGTCTCGGTCATGTCTACATAGTTCTCGAACCTGTAGGGTCCGCACGCTTAACGTTGGATGACCTTTGGTATTATATGAGTTATGTGTTTTGGTGATCGAAGGTTGTTCGGAGTCCCGGATGAGATCACGGACATGACGAGGAGTCTCGAAATGGTCGAGAGGTAAATATTGATATACTGGAAGGTTATATACAAACACCAGAATGGTTCCGAAGAGATTCAGGGATTTTTCGGGGTACCGGGAGGTTACCGGAACCCCCTGAGGTAGTTAATGGGCCACATGGGCCTTAGTGGAGAGGAGAGGGCAGGCCACTGGAGGTGGCGCGCCCCCCAAGCCAATCCAAATTGGACAAGCGGTTGGGGGAGCGCCCCCCTTCCTTCTCCCTCTCCATCTCTTTCCCCTATCCCCCTCTCCGTAAGAAGGAAAGAGGGGAGAGGGGGG
>NC_041391.1:706894460-706930337 GCF_002162155.2 Triticum dicoccoides
AAATCCTACTAGGAGTGGAGTCCTAGTAGGACTCCCCCTCCATAGTGCGTGCCTAGTGGCCGGCCTCCTCCCCCTCCTCCTTAATATACGGGGGCGGAGGTCACCCCAAAGGCACAACAATTGTCTTAGCCGTGTGCGGTGCCCCCTCCACCCTTTACTCCTACGATAGTATCATCGTAGTGCTTAGGCGAAGCCCTGCGCAGAGCACATCACCAACACTGTCATCACGCAGTCGTGCTGATGGAACTCATCGACTCCATCGACACTCTGCTGGATCAAGAGTTCGAGGGACGTCATCAAGCTAAACGTGTGCAGATCTCGGAGGCGCCGTACATTTGGTACTTGATCTGTTGATTTGAGAAGACGTTCGACTACATCAACCGCGTTAAGTTAACGCTTCCGCTTTCGGTCTACAAGGGTACGTGGACACACTCTCCCCCTCTCATTGCTATGCATCTCCTAGATAGATCTTGCGTGAGCGTAGGAATTTTTTGAAAAGGAAACAAGATAGTTGATCCCTTAAATTCTGAACTTTCTATATACATTGACATGATATTCTCCTTATAGTTGATAATAGCATATCATTGGAAATTTCACCCATATTATAATATAATGCATAACTTTTTATCCCTGGTTCATGCTATTCCTCTTTTTCAGATTGTGCAACCCGTGATATTGGTTCTTCTCAGTGTTTTGTGGGCTATAATGGGTGTGTTAATGAGGTGGTAAGTTCTTCGTCTGCATGCCAATGTCATGGGAACCCTCTCTCTTTCAAAAGTTTCCTTTCGAATCAGTTGAACATCTTATATTTGTGAATGGAGGGAGTACTTTACAATCTGATCATAATATTTCGAATTTCAGTAGTACGGAACTCCAGATGTGAACTCTCAGGCATGTATATTAGAATTCCCTGGAGTGCTCAATCTAGAAGACTCAGGTTAAATCATGGACCAGGTACACTAGCCAATCCTCGATCTTCAGGTACACTACATGTTTGGGATGGTAGGATGGAAAGAGTGCTAAGGTGGTAGATGAAAATGGACGCTGCTGCTTGAGATATCGGCGGCGCTAACATATGCTCGAGGCGAAACGGAGGCTCCTCAGGCGACGTGTCCTGCTTACCGCGCTCAACAACGGAGGTACAAGGTGACGTGGATGTGTGCGAATAGGGAACCACTTGTTTCTTGTGCCATCTGATAAAACCGTAAAAACCTAAGAATAAGAGTTAGTACTAATTCTTATCTTATATTTCTTATATAAACACTACACGACAACACAAAATTTCACCTTTTCCAAAGTCAAAACCCTAACCTTCCCCCAATCCGCCTAGTCACTTTCTTCCGCCGCGCCACCGCCACTCCCCCTCCCCTCCCCACCACCACCACCAATAGCATCGCCAAGGGCCTTCATCGAGAATTACAACCCGCCCCGAACTGCCCTCCTCCCAACTTCCGCAATGGCAACATCGCAGGCTTCAATAGTGAGGGTGCTATTGAGGTGCACACAAGAGACGACGAAGGCCACGACCGCATTCGAGATTGCCAGCTACAACCTGCTCAAGGGCCTTGGTAGAGGCAAATTGCACTCTTCTTCGCCATTCTCTATCGGCGGATACGAATGGTGCATCCTGTACTACCCCGATGGTTTTGGGGACAAGGGAGCCAATGTTACGCCTCTGTCTTCCTTGAGCTCCTAACCAAGAACGCTGCGGTGAGGGTTTTTTATAGGTTGTGGCCTTTGGATGTGGTTAGGGGGCAGCCGATTAAGGTGGTGCGCTAATTGACAAGAGTGTTCAACCCCAAAATCCCATCTTGGGGCTTTCCAAAGTTCATGAACACCATTGAGCTGGCGTATGTGTGGAACAATTATCTCATGATGGAGTGCGAAGTCCGTGTTATCAAGGAAGTACTAGAGATCCATGTGCCGCCCTCTGAACTTTCGAATAATCTTGCAACATTTCTGGAGGGGAAGAAAGGAGCAGACATGACTTTCAAGGTTCAAGAGGATATATTTTCTTCTCATAAGATTTTTCTTGAGATGCGGTCGGTGGTCTGTGGTGCCAAGTTCTATGGACCTATGGCTATGAGGGACAACGAGTCACATGACATAACTATCGACGATATGCAACCTACTGTTTTCAAGGCATTTCTTCACTTCATCTACATGGATTCATTGCCTTCCATGGTTGATCTATATGATAATGACTAAAGAGAAATGGTTAAGCACTTATTTGTGGCTGCTGATAAGTATGCGACAGAACGGATGAAGGTGATATGTGAAGGCATGCTATAAAGGAGTCTTGATGTTGAGACCGTGGCAACAATATTGGCTATAGCTGAGCAGCTACATTGCAGCCACCTCAAAGATGCTTGCATTGAATTTATGCTTTCTTCAAATAGAATGAATGATGTGCATGCAAGCCAAGGGTATCTACGTCTCAAAAGATCTTTTCCTGACATGATTATCGATGTGTTTGAGAGAATAGTTAAATCCCGCAAAATTTAATATGCCAATCCAGCATAAGGTAATGCTTGTCCTTCAGTTCTGGAAGACCCTTGGCATGTTGGTTTGGAGAAGGTTATGAAGTGGTGCTAAATTTAGTATGCCCATCACCCGTTGGCTTCTATCGAGTTACTTTTGATACACTAGTAAGATGCTCATGTCACGCCATGGAACCTCATCAAAGTATGGAGACAAATATAGTCCATCCTCGCTTGGTTGTAGGGAGAAGGCGGATAGAGATAGAACGTGGAGCACAAACATGTGAGATTGTTGGAGGAGCACCAATGGGGTCCTGCAAAACGATACGAGCAAGAGGGAAAACAGTGTGAATACAAGGAGGTTTTGTCGACAAGGCAATTATAGCGAAATGACTAAAATGCACCATTGGTCTATGAACTTGTTCCAAATATGCACAATAGCTACGTAGCTCATGGGATGTTTTCAAGTGGTTAAATATGAGTGAATATGTCACAATTGCACCCGACTGGTCACCATATGCGAGGAATCTTACTCAAGGCTTTGTGTGTGCAAAAATAACCCTCATGAATTTTTTGAGGTGTTTCTATGCAAAGCAATATCACTCTCTCTCTCCCTCTATCTCTCTCTCTCTCTCTCTCTCTCTCTCTCTCTTTGTCAGCTGAGACTTGGGCCAGATTTTTCTGACATGCCCGAGGCCAGATGGCTAGGCAGGGCACGACCGGCGGTTTGTTTGCGGAGCTAGTGATACGTCCCCAAGGAATCTATAACTTATGAAGTATTCATGCTGTTATATTATCATTCTTGGATGTTTTACAATCATTTTATAGCAACTTTATATCATTTTTTGGACTAACCCATTGACATAGTGCCCGATGCTAGTTGCCGTTTTTTGCTTGCTTTTTACATCGCAGAAAATCAATACCAAACAGAGTCCAAACGCAGTGAAAGTTTTTGGAGATTTTTTTGTACCAGAAGACCACCAGTGGGCCAAAAAAGTACCGGAGGGTGCCCCGAAGGGGGTACAACCCACCTGGGCGCGCCTTGGTGGGTTGTGCCCACCTCAGTGGCCTCCCGCACCGCCTCTTCGCCCTATAGATTCCCAAATATTCCAAAAACCCTAGGGGAGACCCTAGATCAGAAGTTCCGCCGCCGCAAGCCTCTATAGCCACGAAAAAACAATCTAGACCCTGTTCGGGCACTCCGTCGGAGGGGGAACTCATCACCGGTGGCCATCTTCATCATCCCGGCAGCCACCATGATAAGGAGGGAGTAGTCCACCCTCGGGGCTGAGGGTTTGTACCAGTAGCTATGTGTTTAATATCTCTCTCTCTCTCTCTCTCTCTCTCTCTCTCTCTCTCTCTCTTTCTCTCTCTCTCTCTCGTGTTCTTGAGATGTCACGATCTTGATGTGTCGCGGGCTTTGTTAATATAGTTGGATCATATGGTGTTTTCCCCTCTCTATCTTGTTGTGAATTGAGTTTTCCCTTTGAGATTTTGTTCTTATCAGATTGAATACTTTTATGGATTTGAGAACACTTGATGTATGTATTGCTATGAATACACATGGTGACAATGGTGTATCATATTGATTCACTTGATATGTGCTTTGGCACTCAACTCATGGATTTCCGAGGTGACATTGGGGTAATCTATGCATAGGGGTTGATGCACGTTCTCGTCTTTGTTTCTCCGGTAGAAATCTTGGGGCACTCTTTGAGGTTCTTTGTGTTGGATTGAGTATTATGAATCTGAAATTGTTTGACACGTATCGTATAATCAACTCACGAATACTCGCAGTGACATTGGAGTATCTAGGTGACACTAGAGTTGGTTGATGTGTATCATATGATGTTATTTTAGTATGAACTCTTGGTTAGATCGATCAAAAAGAATAGCTTGGTGTTATTTTAATACGAACTCTAGGATAGATTGATCAGAAAGAATAGCTTTGAGGTGGTTTCGTACCCTACAAACAATTTTTCTCATGATCTCCACTAGATAGGAACTTTGGAGTGATTCTTCATCGCCCGTTAAGGGATGGTTATATGATCCAATTATATTAGCATCATTGAGAGATTGCACTAGTGAAAGTACAGACCCTGGGCCTCATTTTCAAGCATTGCAATACCATTTGTGCTCCGTTTTATCAATTGCTACCTTGCTGTTTTTTATTGTTCCTATTACAAAAATCAATATCTACTATTATTACTACGCTTGTATCACCATCTCTTCGCCGAACTAATGCACCTATACAAATTGCCATTATATTTGGTGTGTTGGGTACACAAGAGACTTTTTGTTATTTGGTTGCAGGGTTGTTTGAGAGAGACCATCTTCATCCTACGCCTCCCACGGATTGATAAACCTTAGGTCATCCACCTGAGGGAAAATTGCTACTGTCCTAGAAACCTCTGCGCTTGGAGGCCCAACACAAGTCTACAAGAACAAGTTGTGTAGTAGACATCAGCTAGCATGACCTAATGTCCCGAGCCGGATTGGGCCAGATAATATAGATGATGGACCACACATCCTAGTGCATCACGGGCGGCTTGTTGATGGCTTGTGCGCAAAATTAGTGGCATAATCCCATCACAGATGCAATGCCTTGCTTGTTGTGGGACATAAGCAGCGCTCACCTACAGGGATCGATGAAATGGGCTGGCCCAAAATGTGGTATCAAATAGTTTTGGGAAGCTTTTAAGGAGAAGTTGGACGAACCATCCATCTGGTTTTGGGAGGGTTGCTGGCAGCTTTCCTTTCTACTTCTTTTTTGTATTTCTCTCTACCTGCTTTTATTGATTTTCATTTTGTTTTTCTAGTTTTCCTGTTTGTTTTCTCTATTTTTAAATACATGTCGACTTTTGTTGAATACACATTGATCATTTTTTGTATATATGTTGAAAAAAAATTAGATACACATTGAACTTTTTCCGAATACACATTGAACACTTATTTGAATACATGTTGCACATTTGTCAAAGACAGATGGAACGTTTTTTTAACATGCTTCCAACACTTTTATAGAATGTCATGAACATTTTTTAAAACATGCGCAATTTTTTGAAGTGCTACAAACATTTTTAATGGAAAAAGGAATTTTTTATATGCTACTGACATTTTTTAAAATTGCCAAACTTTGATATTTCACTAACACTTTTTTCCATGCCTCAACCTTTTAAGTTTCCATTCTGGTTACCTATCCTCTATAACCACAACAGTCCATATTGATTTGTACTTTCCTAGATTGAAATAAAAAAAATGACCTTTCTGAAAAGGAAATAAGATAGTTGAACCCTGAAATTCAAAACTTCCTATATATACATTGACACGATATACTTCTTATAGTTGATAATAGCATATCATTGGAAATTTCACACGTATTATAATATCATGCATATCTTGTTATGCCTGGTTCATGATATTCCTCTTTTTCAGATTGCGCAACCTGTGGTATTGGTTCTTCTTTTGCTTCCTAGGCTATAATCGATGTGTTAATTAGGTGGTAAGTTCTTTGTCTGCATGCCAATGTCATGGGAACCCTCTCTCTTTCAAAAGTTTCCTTTCAAATCAACTGAACATCTTATATTTGTGAATGGAGGGAGTACTTTACAATATGATCATAATAGTTCGAATTTCAGTAGTACTGATCTGCAGATGTGAACTCTCAGACATGTATATTAGAATTTCCTGGAGATCTCAATCTAGAAGACTCAGGTTAAATCGTGGACCAGGTACATTGGCCAATCCTCGATCTTCAATTACACTACATTTTTGGGATGGTAGGATGGAAAGAGTGCTAAAGTGGTAGATGAAAATGGAGGCACTGCTTGAGATGTCGGAGTGCTAAAGGCTCTTTCGGCGACGTGTCCTGCTTACCACGCTCAACGCTGGAGGTACACAGTGACGTGGCTGTGTGCGAACATGGAACCTCTTGTTTTTTTTGCCATCCAATAAAACTATAAAACCAATGGATAAGAGTTAGTACTAATTCTTATCTTATATTTCTTATATAAACACTACACGACAACCCAAAACTCCCCCCTTTCCAAAGTCAAAACCCTAACCTTCCCCCAATCCGCCTGGTCACTTTCTTCCGCCGTGCCACCACCACCCCCTCCCCTTCCCACCACTACCACCAATAGCATCGCCAAGGGCCTACATCGAGAGTTACAACCCGCCCGACCCCCTCCTCCCAACTTCAGCAATGGCAGCATCACATGCTTCAATAGTGAGGCTGCCATTGAGGCACACACAAGAGACGATGGAGGCCACAACCGCGTTCGATATTGCCGGCTACAACCTGCTCAAGGGCCTTGGTAGAGGCGAATTGCGCTAGTCCCCGCCATTCTCTATCGGTAGTTACGAATGGTGTATCCTTTACCACCCCGTCGGTTTTGGTCATGAGGGAGCCAAGGTTACGCCTCTCTCTTCCTCAAGCTCCTGACGAAGAACGCTGTGCTGAGGGCGTACTACAGGTTTTGGCCTCTGGATGCGGTTAGGGGGCTGCCGATTAAGGCGGTGTGCCAAGTGACAAAAGTGTTCAACCCCAAAAGCCCATCTTGGGGCTTTCCAAAGTTCACGAAGACCACCGAGCTGGCGTATGTGTGGAACAATTGTCTAGGGATGGAGTGTGGAGTCCGTGTTATCAAGGAAGCTCTAGAGATCTATGTGCCGCCCTCTGAACTTCCAGATAATCTTGCAACATTGCTAAAGGAGAAGAAGGGAGCAAACGCTACTTTCAATGTTCAAGGGGATATATTTTTCTCATAAGATTTTGCTTGAGATGCGGTCGGCAGTCATCGACGCCAAGTTCTACGGGCCTATGGCTATGGGGGACAACGAGTCACATGACCAAACTATCGACGACATGCAACCTCCTGTTTTCAAGGCATTTCTTCACTTCATCTACAGGGATTCATTGCCTTCTATGGTTGATCTAGATGATGATGACAAAAGAGAAATGGTTAAGCACTTACTTGTGGCGACTGGTAAGTATGCGATGGAAAGGATGAAGGTGATTTGTGAAGGCATGCTATATAGGAGTCTTGATGTTGAGCACAAACATGTGAGATTGTTTGCGAATCGCTGATGGGGTCCCGTGAAATGGTAAAAGGAAGAGCGAAAACAATGGGAAGACAAGGAGGATTTGTCGACGAGGCAATGATAGCGAAATGACTAAAATGCACCATTTGTCTATAAACTTATTCCAAATATGCGCAATAGTTGTGTAGCTAATGGGATGATTTCAACTGGTTAAATATGAGTGAACATGTAACGATCACACCGACTGGTCACCATATGCGGTGTACCTTGCTCAAGCCTTTTTGTGTGCAAAAATAATGCTCATGATTTTTTTTTGAGGTGTTTCTATGCCAAGCAATAGCACTCTCTCTCTTGCTCTCAGCTGAGACTTGGGCCGTATTTTTCTCACATGCCCGAGGCTAGATGGCTAGGTAGAGCATGACTGACGGTTTGCGTGCGGAGCTAGCATGGCCCAATGTCCTGCGCCGGGTTGGGCCAGATAATATAGACGCCACACAGCCTAGTGTATCACGGGCGGCTTGTTATGGCATGTGCGCAACATTAGTGACATAATCCCATCGCAAATGCAATGCCTCACTTATTGTGGGACATAAACAGCGCTCACCTACAGGGATCAATGAAATGGGCTGGCCCAACAATGTGGTATCTAATAGTTTTGGGAAGCTTTTAAGGAGAAGTTGGACGAACCATCCATCTGGGTTTGGGAAGGTTCCTGGCAGCTTTCCTTCTACTTCCTTTTTGTATTTCTCTCTACCTGTTTTTATTGATTTTCATTTTGTTTTTCTAGTTTTCCTGGGTTTTTTTTCTATTTTTAAATACATGTTGACTTTTGTTGAATACACGTTGATTATTTTTTGTATACATGTTGAAAAAAAATAGATACACATTGAACTTTTTTCGAATACACATTGAACACTTATCTGAATACATGTTGCACATTTGTCAAAGACAGATGGAATTTTTCTTTAACATGCTTCCAACACTTTTTTAAAATGTCATGAACATTTTTTAAAACATGCGCAATTTTTTAAGTGCTACAAACATTTTTAGTGGAAAAATGAATTTTTTATATGCTAATGACATTTTAAAAAATTACCAAACAAAATTTGATATTTCACTAACACTTTTTTCCGTGCCTCAACCTTTTCAGCTTCCATTTTGGTTACCTATCCTCTATAACCACAATAGTACATATTAATTTGTACTTTCTTAGATTGAAAGGAAAAAAATGACCTTTTTGAAAAGGAAACAAGATAGTTGAACCCTGAAATTCTAAACTTTATATATATACATTGACACGATATTCTGCTTATAGTTGATAATAACATATCATTAGAAATTTCACCCGTATTATAATATCATGCATATCTTTTTATGCCTGGTTCATGATATTCCTCTTTTTGAGATTGTGCAACCCATGGTATTGGTTCTTCTTTTGCTTCCTGGGCTATAATCGATGTGTTAATTAGGTGGTAAGTTCTTTGTCTGCATGCCAATGTCATGGGAACCCTCTCTCTTTCAGAAGTTTCCTTTCAAATCAACCGAACATCTTATATTTGTGGATGGAGGGAGTACTTTACAATATGATCATAATAGTTCGAATTTCAGTAGTACTGAACTGCAGATGTGAACTCTCAGACATGTATATTAGAATTCCCTGGAGATCTCAATCTAGAAGACTCAGGTTAAATCGTGGACCAGGTACACTGGCCAATCCTCGATCTTCAGGTACACTACATTTTTGGGATGGTAGGATGGAAAAAGTGCTAAAGTGGTAGATGAAAATGGATGGCACTGCTTGAGATGTCGGAGGCGCTAACATATGCTCGAGGTGAGACGAAGGCTCCTCCGGCGTCATGTCCTGCTTACCACGCTCAACGCTGGAGGTACACATTGACGTGGCTGTGTGCGAACAGGGAACCGCTTGTTTTTTCTGCCATCCAATAAAACTGTAAAACCTAAGCATAAGAGTTAGTACTAATTCTTATCTTATATTTCTTATATAAACACTACACGACAACACAAAACTCCCCCCTTTCCAAAGTCAAAACCCTAACCTTCCCCAATCCGCCTGGTCACTTTCTTCCGCCGTGCCGCCACTACCCCCTCCCCTTCCCACCATCACCACCAATAGCATCGTCAAGGGCCTACATCGAGAGTTACAACCCACCCGACCGCCTCCTCCCAACTTCTACAATGGCAACATCACATGCTTCAATAGTGAGGGTGCCATTGAGGCACACACAAGAGACAATGGAGGCCACGGCCGCGTTCGAGATTGCCGGCTACAACCTGCTCAAGGGCCTTGGTAGAGGCAAATTGCGCTCTTCCCCGCCATTCTCTATCGGTAGTTACAAATGGTGTATCCTGTATTACCCCATCGGTTTTGGTCATGAGGGAGCCTAGGTTACGCCTCTGTCTTCCTAAAGCTCCTGACGAAGAATGCCTTGCTGAGGGCGTACTACAGGTTTTGGCCTCTGGATGCGGTTAGGGGGCTGCCGATTAAGGCGGTGTGCCAAGTGACAAAAGTGTTCAGCCCCAAAAGCCCATCTTGGGGCTTCCAAACTTCATGAAGACCACCGAGCTAGCGTATGCCTGGAACAATTGTCTAGGGATGGAGTGCGGAGTCTGTGTTATCAAGGAAGCTCTAGAGATCTATGTGCCGCCCTGTGAACTTACGGATAATCTTGCAACATCGCTAGAGGAGAAGAAGGGAGCAAACGTCACTTTCAATGTTCAAGGGGATATATTTTCTTCTCATAAGATTTTGCTTGAGATGCGGTCGACAGTCATTGACGCCAAGTTCTACGGGCCTATGGCTATGGGGGAGAACGAGTCACATGACAAAACTATCGACGACATGCAACCTCCTGTTTTCAAGGCATTTCTTCACTTCATGTACAGGGATTCATTGCCTTCCATGGTTGATCCAGATGATGATGACAAAAGTGAAATTGTTAAGCACTTACTTGTGGCTGCTGATAAGTATGCAATGGAAAGGATGAAGGTGATTTGTGAAGGCATGATATATAGGAGTCTTGATGTTGAGCACAAACATGTGAGATTGTTTGTGAATCGCTGATGGGGGTCCCGTGAATGGTACAAGGAAGAGGGAAAACAATAGGAAGACAAGGAGGATTTGTCGACGAGGCAATGATAGCGAAATGACTAAAATGCACCATTTATTTATAAACTTATTCCAAATATGCGCAATAGTTGTGTAGCTAATGGGATGATTTCAACTGGTTAAATATGAGTGAACATGTAACGATCACACCGACTGGTCACCATATGCGGTATATCTTGCTCAAGGCTTTTTGTGTGCAAAAATAACGCTCATGATATTTTTGAGGTGTTTCTATGCCAAGCAATAGCACTCTCTCTCTCTTGCTCTCAGCTGAGACTTGGGCCATATTTTTCTCACATGCCCGAGGTCAGATGGCTAGGTAGAGCACGACTGACGGTTTGCGTGCGGAGCTAGCATGGCCCAATGTCCTGCGCCAGGTTGGGCCAGATAATGTAGACATTGGACCACACAGCCTAGTGCATCACGGGCGGCTTGTTATGGCATGTGCGCAACATTAGTGGCATAATCCCATCGCAAATGCAATGCCTCGCTTGTTGTGGGACATAAGCAGCGCTCACCTACAGGGATCGATGAAATGGGCTGGCCCAACAATGTGGTATCTAATAGTTTTGAGAAGCTTTGAAGGAGAAGTTGGAGGAACCTTCCATCCGGTTTTGGGAATGTTCCTGGCAGCTTTTCATCTACTTCTCTCGTCTTTCTCTGTGCCGGTTTTTATAGATTTTCATTTTCATTTTCTATTTGTTCTGTTTGTTTTTTCTATTTTTAAATACATGTCAACTTTTGTTGAATACATGTTGAACATTTTTTGTATACATGTTGAAAAAGAATTAGATACGCATTGAACTTTTTCTGAATATACATTGAACACTTAGCTGAATACATGTTAAACATTTGTCAAATGCATACTTATTATTTTTTAACACTCATATAACATTTTTTAAATGTCATGAACATTTTTTAAAACATGCTTAATTTTTTAAGTGTTACAGACATTTTCTAATGCAAAAAATTATTTTTTATATGTTATAGACGTTTTAAAAAATTGCCAAAACAAATTTTGATATTTCACTAACATTTAGAAAGCCATGAACATATTTGTAAATGTGTGTAAGTTTTTTTAATATCATGGGGATTTTTTGAATTGTATGGACATTTTTTTCCAAATTACATGAACAATTTTTTTAGATTATTAAAGAATGTTTTAAAAAGTGTGATGTATATATTTTGAAACAAGTGAACATTTTTTAAATGTCAGAAACATTTTATTGAATTGTCAAACTTTTTTAAAAAACCGCTAGTATAAAATTTCACATTCCATGAATATTTTTGTAACGTGCGTTGAACATTTTTTTATCAAAAATGATAGAGGAAAAACAAAAGCAAAAATGCAAGGGGAAAGGGTAGAGAAAGAAAAAAGCATTATATCTGTTGCTAGTACGAGAAAATAGCTCAAGCGCCCGGTTCATTTTCTAGCATCGATACCGTAGGTAACGCCAAGATTGGAAGGCCCAACTGCCCCATCGACCGGGAATTCGATCCTGGCGCCTACGCTAGCGCCCAGCGTTGTAGATGCCCTAAGGGCACATGCAACGTGGGCACCATCGGCGGGCGCTAGGGTACAAATCCCAGCCATTTTGCTAGATTCCCATCGAGAATGGGATTTCTGCTGGCTCGACGCCTAGGGCGTGTTTGGTTGCCCGCATCGAGCCCAACCAGGCCCGCGCGGGAAGGGAGAGGCCTGTTTGGTTGCCTGGTTTTTCTATTGGGCCTGCATTCCACGTTTCTCAAAGCAGCCCAGAGCCTAGCTCGCTGGAAACGCTCGGATCGGCAGTTTCTCGCGAGTCAGACTGAGTGCGGCGCGAGGTCGCATGGGTGGGAGCGAGGCGAGGGCGAGGGGGGATGGCGGGAGATGGAAATCTGGCGCGTCGTCCCGGCGCCAAATTAGCCTCACCCCCCTTTCACTCGCTCACCCATAGCCATTGGCTCCCTTTCTTCCCTACCGCCTCATCACCGGCGGCGGCTGCGATTTCAGATCCGCGCTATAGGCTTCGGCGGAAGGGGCAGCGGCATTTGCGGCGGATCTGGTGCTCCCCTTGCTCTTGGCCACCGTCTGGTCGACCTATACTGTGCCATGCCCCCCCCCTATGCCGTCCTCGTCTCTGATGTCGGTAAGAAGTACCCCCTCCCCCCTTTGTTAGCTCAGTGGTTAGGCCATTAAGCTAGGTGTAGGATCGATTTCCCACTGAATGAACCGTCGATGTCGACTAGGTTATGGACGCACGGATGAGGATGATAATCCAGGCAGCAGTACTGATTGGTTTGATTCAGGCATGGGTCATTTTCATGCACCAGAGAGCTGTTCGTCGTGCTGGGAGACCTTTGATCCGCTATGGTCCATTGTTTCCCCGGGAACAGGAGAGGATCCAAAATCTGAACTACATCTACAACTACAATGACGTCGAGGCTCTGTGGATGCTTAGAATGAAAAGAGAACCATTTGCCAGGCTTGCTGAGACCTTCAGGAGCAGGGGCCTGTTACAACATAGGATCAACACCAGTGTCGAAGAGCAAGTGGCCATGTTCCTCCATGTTGTTGGCCATAACCAGAGGTTCAGGGTCATTCACAACACATCCAGGAGATCAATGGAGACCATCTCTAGGTACTTCAAGTAGGCGCTTTTTGCCGTTGGGGAGCTTAGAGGAGAGATGATCACGAGACCATCTGGCCAGACTCCACCCAAGATTTGCGGAAGCCCAAGATGGTATCCATACTTCAAGGTGAGCATTGACAATATACATTTTTCATGTCTTGATATGCTTGTATTATTCAAGTTGAGCATTAACACAGGCTATTGATGCCATTTTTAGGATTGCATTGGGGCAATAGATGGTACTCATGTCACTGCCAGAGTTCCTAGGTCACAGTCTGTAGCATACATGGGGAGGAAGCACTACACAAGCCAGAATGTGCTTGCTGCTGTTGACTTTGATCTGAAGTTCACATATGTGCTGGCTGGCTGGGAGGGGTCAGCGCATGATGCTAACATTCTCACTGACATCATGAGTCGACCTGATGGGATCAACATCCCCGACGACAAGTTCTACCTTGGAGATGCTGGCTATGCATGTCGGCCAGGTATTCTTCCACCCTGTAGGGAAACAAGTACCATCTTAATGAGTTCTCTAGTAGGAACTTTCCTAGGACTGCACATGAGCTGTTTAATCTCAGACACTCCAGCCTTAGAGTAACTATTGAGAGGGCATTTGGAGCTCTGAAGAATAGGTTTAAGATCCTGGATTAGAAGCCATTCCACCCATACTCCACTCAGGTTAAGCTAGTTCTTGCTTGTTGCATTCTGCATAACTGGATTCTCCAGTGGGGCTTTGATGAACATGTGCCTGAGGAGGAAGAAGTCGAGCCTGGCGATGTTGTTAGCTCTGGCCATGGTGTGGAGGCATTTGACAATGACGCTTGGAAGAACAAAAGGTTGGAGTGGGCAGAGGCAATGTGACTTAACAAAGGTCAGTGCAGGATTTGAAGAAGAGGAAGAAGAAGAAGCAGCAGCTGAAGCAGAAGAAGAGGAAGAAGAGGAATAAGAAGCAGTAGCAGCAGAAGCAGAAGAAGAGGAAGATGAAGAGGAAGATTTGGTAGCAGCAACACCGATGAACTATCCCCTATTTAGCCAATGGCTCTTAATAATTTGAACTGTCATTTGATAGTAGTTAGGATGAACTGTCATTTGTTTAACTAGCTGGCACTATGTTCAGATTGTGTGTGGTAAGGTCACCATTAGTTAGAAGTGGTGACAACACCTTATGCAAGTTGCAACCAAACACCATGTGATATGTGCGCCTAATGCAATGCGGGCAACCAAACGCCGGGTCAAAAATGGTTGTCTCATGCAACTAGGGGTATGCAAGCAACCAAACTATGTGCATATGTTTTTTTTGCCTGCATCCCCTCAAACTGGCTCAATAGAGCCAGGCTCACCGGGCCAGGCTGAATCGGCAATGTAACCAAACATGCCCCTAGTCTGTCGTCAGCCGATCCAAGTCTTTCGTGTGTTTACTCAAAAAAAAGTCTTCCGTGTGTTTGTTTTATTAGTTATAGGTTTAATCTATCCACATAACCCCCTAAAAGAAAAGGTATCCACAGAATCCTACGAGCGTTGGATACAGAGACTCTTACACAGGCGCTTATCACAAAATCCATTTTTTTGGTCGAGCGTCTATGGAAGCGTCTCCCTATTGGAGACTAGTAAAACGCCCATGCGTTGCTACGGGCTATACTGTATATAAATGAATCAGACAAATTATTGATATTGAAGCTTATTTCTCTCTCATACATCAACCTCAAGGTCGACGGCAGGTTCCCGCAATCTAGTGTAGCAACATAAAAACTCCACCCCATGACACACTCTTATGTTTTCCTGTCGAACCCTCCCCTTCCGCTCGGTTTTCGCCGTAGTGAGACATTTCTTGCTGGAGCCCTCTCCTTTAAAACGGGATGACGCCCACCTCACCTTCGCCATTGCGGCCTCTCTCCTTCACATCATACTTCCCCATGGAGGGGTTGCATTTAGACGTCGAAAAAAATCGATGGTGAGGGAGTCATGGAGGAGGGGTAGAGAACGAACCGGTGAAAGCCAAAAAAACCTGCGTACAATGTTCGCTCCGCCTGGGTCATAGAGGAGTCCCCCTGGTAGAGGAGTTTGGGGATAAGAGGACGGCGACGTGAGGACACGTCGGGAGGATTGCAAGGAAGGCACGCTGGTAGAGGAGATCAGGGAGAAGAGGACGGCAGCGCGAGGACGTCGGGATTATCGCGAGGAGGGCAGGCGATGGGAGGATTGTGTTCACATACACGTTAATGGGCCAGCCCAATGCTGTGATGTGATGATGTCAAAGGTGGGCGAAAGATAGGAGTGGTGGGATGAGGTGGAGTGAGGCGAGACTACCAACTAAGACATTAGTAGTAGAGATTACTGAGAGTTTGTCTAACATACATAATCCTTATGGAAAATGTTAGGCTGAATCTTTGAGTAAGTGAACTTGTAAACTCCATTGTAGACCATGCATACACATTATTCTCCAGAAGAACTGGTGCAGATTATTTGAAGGAGCTTGATATCCCATAGACCATAGTCCTCGTGTAGTCTTGCACTGAAAGATATAGATATGTAAGATAGTTAGCTTGGAATGAAATAGATAATTAAATGGAAAAGAGAAGAACTGAAATGAGGTAGAACTTCCAGTAGGGTCACATTTCATTACTCAGACTAACCAAAAGTTTCAGAACCGAGTTCTTGGAGCTCTTTGTCTTTGAGGTCATCATTCTTTATAATCTAAAACGTGAACATTTGGTTGGTAAAGAACATTACCTGTTAAATATGACATGTTATAGCAAGCCTAATATCAGGACCACCTCTCATGCGCACAATCAACTCCCTAAAGCCTATTTTTTATCAGATGCATAATGCACATCACTTACTGAGGAAGATTTTAGCCTCTTCAACATAACAATCGGCATCCCTTGTCAAAGCTCACACCAAAATAACTGCACGTGTAATCATTCTACCCTTTGATTAATAGACTGAAAATAAGTACACAAAAGATAGGAGCTACTCACATTCAAACTTCTGCCACAAGCTCGTTGATGGTCATGCCCCTTCAACATGTTCACACATAGTGCGTAAAAAAATAATATTCCTCCAACCAGCCCATACAAAATGCCTCAAATTGGCATGATAAAACAAATCCAGATTGCATTATTCATTGACATGATAAAAAATGAAAACATCTCAAACCAATATGTATGTAGAACCTGAAATTATATCTTGTGTATCAAAACGACTATACAACCTTCCAAAAAGCGAAGGAGGACCATACATAATACAATACTCCTTTCCAGCACTTTACGTCGCCCGCCTCCCAATGCATCCCTGGTCATCTCCATGGCCTACAGGAGGCGCTTCACCTACAACAGAATTTCGAGATAGGAATCCCTTCTTCACCTACAGCAAAATTTCGAGATCCCAACACTATCAGGCTAATACAAAGATCCATGAGAAGTGTGAATGCACTAACGTCTCCGAGTAGCAATGTACCCGGATCAACTGCCTGATTTTTAGATGGTGTAGCTGGCAAATCTTCAAATCTAGTCCCCAAGAAGAAAATCAAGAGCAGATCATGAAGTTAATATACAGAGCTTCCAGAAATCACACATTCACCTACATCCAAAATGAAGCCTCCACCTGCCAAATGTCCCAAAGGCAGTATGTAAGGCAGCGGAATGGATGATCAAATCGTAAAACACAATCTAGTATTTACCAGCGATTCAGTATCCTGCACGTTGGACTGGATCTCAGAGAGCCTCTGCTTCATATTGTCTGCTTAGATCTCACCATGTAAGACGAAACCAACAACAATGAATAGAAATAGGCACGAGAAGAGAGGGTGGCGATCTTGGCGAAGACCTCGCAGACGCAGATTCGCAGTACTGGCGCTCGTAGCCCTGGAACACCTCGCTGCTTATGATTGCTCCTCTTGATCGCCTTTCATGGCATGTATTAAAGATAAATGGTAGCTAACCAGACCTGGCCGCTGCCACCGCCGAGAGGAGGTTGAGTAGTCAGCCGTTTGCGTAGGTGAAAGCTGCTATGTACGTCCTTGATCCATCACCCGCCGTCCAGGATCGACCCATGCACTTGAGACAATACTGGGCACGCATCGAAGCAGACTTCATGGCTATGTCCCGGATCCACCGCCCTCTGTCCTGCTTGACCCATCCACAGGAATCAACACCAGACGCACCGGCTCGTCGTCAATGCCGACGAGCTGTTTCATTGCGAGGTCAAGGGGGACCACGGAAGGGCCGCACTGGTGCCTGTGCTACGCGCTACTCGCTAGCGCTGTCAACTGGGAAGGGGCGGCTAGGGTTTGAACAGGGAGGAGGAGACACGGCTTGCGTGGATTTTTTTGTTGCTTGCGTGCATGGGTATAACGGTTTTGCTGGTTCTTTCGCCGGATCGCTGGGGGTGGGACCACGTAATTAAGAAGAACGAATCACGTTTGGGGTGGAACGTACGCAGGGAAAACCAACAGCGCACGGGAGGGAGGCTCGACGAAGGGTTTGACGACGTAAGACGGGAAACGGAACGCTGCGTTTCCTTTAGGTATATTATTATTATATTAATTATTATTATTAGAGAATTAGAGATGAGATTAGAGATTATTTGTTTCCTGAAAATCTATTATTTGTTTCCTAAAGCAAATTGCATTAATGAGAGAGATCCGTTGATTTGGCTAAGGTAGGAAAGAATCTATTATTTGTTTGCTAAAGCAAATTGCATTAATGGGAGAGATCCGTTGATTTGACTAAGGTAGGAAAGAATCTATTATTTGTTTCCTAAAGAAATTTGCATTAATGAGAGAGATTTGTTGATTTGGCTAAGGTAGGAAATAATCTATTATTTGTTTGCTAAAGCAAATTGCATTAATGGGAGAGATCCGTTGATTTCGCTAAGGTAGAAAAGAATCTATTATTTGTTTCCTAAAGCAAATTGCATTAATGAGAGAGATTCGTTGATTTGGCTAAGGTAGGAAAGTTAGATCTGTGATCTTTTGTCATTAGGAAAGTGTTGAAAATAAACCGTACCGGACTACCAACTTCTCCATTAGGTTTTTTTTTTGCTGGTTAATTTTCGTAAGTTTTTTTTCGCTGAATTGTCTTGGGTGCGATCGGAGGTTAGGCCCTGGAATGCGTGAGGGCGGGTGCGGGCTTCGGTACGCGGTTTTTGCGGTTCGTGGCGTCTCAGTGTGAGGTGGGACAAGGTACCAAAAAAAACCATGGGAGGTGGGACGAAAAAAAATCTGGAAGCGAGACTACCAACTGCTCCATTAGGAGTAGAGATGCCCTACGGATCGATGTGAACGTGGCATCCCAAAGTCTGCGTATACGATATTTCGGTGTCTGGATCTGGTTTTACCGGTTTTATGTGCATTGTCGTACAATCGTACATTAATCGGACAAATCCCGTCGTACGCATAGCAGCGCTCACGAGGTATAGGCGTACAATAGCAAACCTCCCGTCCCTGACTCCGAGCACACTAACGAGCAATCGAGCATGGCATACAGGCAAAATTAACTGGTGAAAATCAAACATACTGTCTCCAATTCCTACCCCGAAGAAAATCAGATACCCCTAAAGAGAATCAGATCGACACGACCATACAGGCATCACGCATGTACATATTTACCTTTTTACATTTTTTTCTACATCACATTAATGAAACGAAGACTACATTTGATCAAACTAAGAGCGGACAATCCATTAGTAAACTAACCATATGAATGCCTCTACATGAAAAAAGTGAATTTCTTTTCTGCAAGGGAAAACACATTTTATGGGAAAAAATGCAAAACCTTAATTAATAACTAAAGCAAAGGAACTATTAAAATTCCAGACAAACTATGGACAAAAATAAGGTGAGCACTCATCTCGTGGAATCCTCTATCACACTAAGCTCCCTAATTTTAAAGAGCCCACAATCAATTGAGGTCTTCAATTAGAATTGGGTCGCCTGATTTTAACCTGGTCAACAATTTCTCAAATCTCTCTCATTTGATTCATTTATACCATACACTTTGCTTCCTAATTTTTAATGCCTCACAATTAATTGAGGTATTCATTTTAAAACTGGGTCATCTAATTTTGACCATGTCAACAATTTCTTAATCTCTCCCATTCAATATTTTAATTCACTATATTTCCTAATTTTGAAGCTCGTTCAATTCATTCAATTGAGGTATTCAATTTTGGATTTGGTTTATGATTTTGACCAAACCAACGATTTTTCAAATCATTCTGCAGCAACCAACCTATAAAAGCATATCAATCCAGGGCACCCTCCCACCAACTAGAAAAAGGAAACGTCACCATGTGATATTGTCACACCAATATAGTACATGCGAGCACCGACACAGAAATTTCCCCACATCAACATATGTTGGTTAGCGGATAACACATAATCTCACCACGAAAGGTCCATCAAATCATCGTATTATAAAAAAATAAAACACACTATCAGCTCCCACACCCGCGAAATTAAATATTCCATCAGTTTCAAACTATAAGTGGTATTAGTTTTTTAGAAAGTCAAATTTCTTTAACTTTGGCCAAGTGCAGAGACAAAATATTGACATCCACAATATTGAACAAAATATGTATGGAAATTTATTTCATGATGAATCTAAAAATACCGACTTGATATTATGGATTTTGATATATTTCTCTACAAATTTGATCAAACTTAAAAGGATTGACTTAAAAAAAAAGTAATACACCTTATATTTTAAAACAGTATTTTTTTAAGAAACCTAACAACACCAATGGCGCTGCAAAGCGTGCCCAACACTTCTAGTAATGGATGATATCTAGATGAACTTATCTATGTCAAGCCCTAGCATACTGAACCATATGACTGTTCTTAAGAAGGTGAAACAATAGCAATTTTTATATTCTCTATTTCAAAAGGGGATGCAGTAGAGATTAGTTTTCTTGTAAAAGATACATAGATGGTATTAACATAGCTGCACACAAGAGGAGCAATGTACAAATTTAGTACCGATCCAAGCAGAGCACAGAGAACAAATTTGTTACCATCAGCAAACTAAGAAGGAGAACAAACAGAGCACTTGTCTTCCTGCCGAAGTGGATGCTCTACATGCAAGGTCATGGGTGTCTGGTCAGTCTATTGTTATATCTGAGTAGATATATCACCAAGCTCCACGTACTGACATACATCTCCAGTAAGCGCCACAAAACAGAAATATGTCCATGGTTACGCTGACATGGTTGCTAAGGTTAAGTGTCGAAAAAACGTATAATAAAATTACCTCATGACAACATTCTGCTTTTCCATTCATGATTCTATGTTACCCGCGACATATGTATCGGTTTTAAATTCTCATATGCTTGACTCGAGGTTCAAAATGATATCCTAGACCAAGACAATCACACTGAGCCATCAGACCAAACTACTCTTGATTCCGGATCACCGCTTCTAGCTATGAAAGAGCTCAAATCGATGTTCTCACAAGGGCTCTTTTCGAATCTAAAGAAGAGAGGTAGTTTATTTTACTTTTATCATGTTTTTTTGGCAAGATACATTCTGTCGTCGTCCTTGTAACTCCGAACCACCAATCACCAAAGCACAATCATTTCTAAATTGAGTAACATCATAACACAAAATACATGTGGCTCACCATACACAGAGATTTTATTTAACTAAAATCAGTAGACCTGAATTTGTACCTGATGATAGAGCAATCTTTTTGTCTATCATTCATTGTCTACAAAAAAAACCTATTATCTGGCATGATGATGATCTTGCGGGAATCGCTGGATATCCAACACAATGGAAGGCAAGAAGGAAGAGATAGTGCGAGGCATAATATATGATGGAGAATGGGAGGTTGTGGTAACGCAACGATAACGGAAACTAGTTACCAGTATTACAAGAGGCAGACAATCCATCAATAACCAAGAGCAGGCAGCAATTTCAACTTCAGGGACGGGAAGAGGGACGCGTGTTACAGCTTCAAGGTCATGGAGACGGACGCAGGAGGGAGACATCCAGCGATGGACGCCGACGGCGCGTGTGGACGACGCATCCGCCATGGAAGAACACTGCATGAGACGGTATTAAAAAAAGGGTAAAGAGGAGACGCACCGTGAGGAGCTGCGTAGGAAGAGTACAGGGGGAGTGGAGAGAACCGACGGCAAAGCATACCAGCTGCAAAACCTCGCCGCTGGGACGGAGGATGACGGCAGCACAGTGTGTGAGGAACAGAGGAGCAGTTTTTTTTCTTTGAGGATAGGGATTGCGAGAAAAACTGGACGGCCTGGCCTGCTCGGGGACATGGATATGTCTGCTTCGCACGAGTTGGACTGGACATGGGCCTTCTAATAGCCCGATTACGCATGTCATTTATTCTGTGGAGCAGCGGCCCACGAAACGGTGTTTGTTTGCCGTGACTCGACCAAGCTTCCCTAAAAAACCATCTGGACGATCGGGCAAATCCTGTGCGTTCGTACGACTTAATCCAATGGCTGAGAGCTCCAAGTCGTTGTGAAGGCTGATAGATCGCGAGTCCTAATATTTTGTAATTTACTAGCAAAAATGCCCGTGCGTTGCAACGGGAGAAAATTCTTCCCTAGTCTTTACCTACTAATACTAGTTTTGCTATTGATCTACTGATTTTGCTATTGAGTTGTGTAAGATTCCTTAGGCATCTCCAACGATAATCCGTAAATTTCCTTCATATCCGTCCATGGATAGCGGGATCAGTCCACGGACACGAATGCAGAAGAACGACATCCAACGTTAGCTAGCTGTATATATTTTGAGTACAACTTGAACCAACATGACGAAATACGTCCTTTATATAAACATGACAGGTTACATAAATTTTCGTTGCATTTCTAACATCTAGAACAACAACAAAAAACAGCCCATAAACCTATCCTACGGCGGCGGCGCCCAGCGTCCAAGCCCATGCCATCCTTCATCCGTTGTCTCCATGAGCACCGGCGATAGGACCGATGAAGTGAAAGTGCAGTCCCCGGCGATGAAGAGTAGAAGACGGGAGACGGACCGGCCCACATGGGACACAAGGCGCCGCCGCTAGCACCAATCAACACATCCGCATGCAGACGCAGTGTACCACCTGAGCAGAATTAGGGGCCCGTTACAGATCAGAATCAGTTCCCAATTGTGTTGCTGCCTGTCAGGATCTCTGAACTTCAGTTCCTGCAAGTGTCGATTTCTTCAGTCAATGGGATATCGTTTCGCCTTGTCATAATCAAGCTCAGCCGTCGATCTTGCATCCAACCGTCAGCGCTGCTTGGTACAGTTGACGTATTCGACGTCGATTTCAGATCGAGCGCTCCTCGCTAGCTCATGGGTCACTGTTTGAATTCCGACAAAGTGCACTTCTTAATTTATGCCTTTTTTCGCTCTCTTTTTTTAATCTGTAATGGATGTAAGGCCATGGATCCGGGGCAGGTAGTTTTTTTTATTCAAAATAGGCTTTCGCCCCGCTATATTGATATAGCAACCACCTGATACAACATTTCGATCGACGCTGGGGCTAACAGCACAAGCACGCCCAAAAAATACAAGAGAAAAAATGTCGACAACGCCAGATCAACGAAAGCTACGGCACCCCGCGACCGCTGCGACCACCGAAGATAACCACCACGCTCCAAAGCCACCGAGTTGCCGTGTATCAAGCACCACCTTCAAAAAGGAATGCGACGATGACGATGCTGCTGCCCGGACGAGTCCTAGGATTTCTCCCGGTACACAAAGGGTAGACGGGGGAGAGGGTCACCCGACGCCCTTCAAGAAGGATGGCGGCGCCCGCAGGCGTCACCGCGTTGGTGCCGGCAAGACCCGACATGGATTTCTCCCGACCCCTCGCGCCCGCCACCCAGGACCAACCTTCGGCTCCACCATATCCGCCGCCCACCAACATGCGCCAACACAGTCACGAGGACACCGCCGTCGTCTCACCACGGCCAACGAAGCGAGGCCGACCAGATCCAAACAAGACACCCGTAGACAAGGACTGGCAGCACCGCAGCTGCGAGGGAGGGAACAACCTCCACCGGCTTAGGCGGTAACAGACCAGGCATAGCAGCAGAGGCACACCAGACCAAATGTCCAGCCGGGCCCAGACCGGGCCCGTGAAGCTCCGCCGCCATGCTGCAGCAGTCGCGGCATGGCAGCCGCCGTCCCTGTCGCGAGGAGCTCGCCAGAACCACTGGAGAACAACCCACCGCGGCCCCCCGGTAGGCCCGCCCCGACCTAGATCGGGCCCGTAGGGCCTAGATCTAGGCCAGCCGGCCGCCGCCAGCCATGGGCCGTCACCGCCGCCGTCCAGATCCGCACCGGAACGACGCCGGCCGAGGGGCTCCGCCACCAGGACCGCTCGCCCAAGCCGGGGTCCAGCGACGGGGGAAGAAGGGGGGCCGCCACCACCGGACTGCAGGTAGCTCCATCTCTTCCTTATGTGCTCCTGTAAGTGGCTTAGGACCCTAGAAATTATGTGTTAAAGAAGCTGTACTTTCTAGTTGAAAACACCATTTTCAGTTTGTACCCTTTTTCAAATTACTACCTCTGTCTCGTAATATAAGACGCTTTTGCAGTGTAGTTCGTACTAGTTCAGAGGAACTCTGAACCTCACCATGGCCGATCAAGGCATCGAGGCGTTCAGCGTATGCACCGGTGTTTTTTAAGCTTTGTGCTATAGTCTCGCGACTTGTTATCTTTTACTCGAACTAGAAGAACGCCCGTGCGTTGCAACGGGGCCACATTAACTTTAAGAGTTCAATATTAATATTCTCATACATATCAATCCTTCTTCTCCTTCCGTCTGCCACCGAGACATGGACCTAGACTTTGTGCTGCTCTTATTGATTTCAAACCCAGACGAGATGGGGTGGTGGGAGGGGGGACGAAAAAACCCAGACGAAACAAAGGAGAAGGAGAGCCTCATCAGTAGCATCATGGTGAATTTCAAACCTGGCGTTGTGCTCCGCCCAACGAACATGGACGCCGCCGCCGCCGGCCCAGTGGAGCTCGAACCCGAGAGACTCTGCTGCTTGCTGGGAGGGGTCGGGGAGGGTCGGAGCACATGAGCATTGACGTGAAGACAGAGTAGGCCGGGGAGATTACTGTGCACGCCGCACAGCGACTTGGACCTCGGAGGGCCTTAGCTCTGTCAGGAGGAGGTCCCGAGTTCCTGCCGAGGACAGCCTGACGGGGGAGACGCACGGCCGCTCACGCTGCCCGCAACGCGACCACGCCCTGCCCTAGGGTTCTGCGATGGCGGCAACGTCGTCCACAGCCACACCCTCTCTGAGTCCTGCCCTGAACTGGGGTTCCGAGATGGCGGCGGTGGCGGAGGTCTCTGAGGTTGGAGAGGGGCAAGATGTAGGACGGCGGAGGCTGGAGCCTGGAGCGATGGCGGCGTTTCGGGATTGCAGGCAGGGGGACGTGCGAGGTGAGTGTTTTTTTCACCGGTTTATGTTGTGTTGCCTGCACGGATATATAGAAGAACAAATAGGTGGATTATAATTCCTTCCATTGTATAAGTGCTGGGAAAGGAAGCGAGGGACAAAAATCAATCGAGGGGCCTTTAAGAGTAGAGATTAGTTAATTGGATTTTTCTTTAAAGTCTGTTATTTGTTTTCTTAAAATTTATTATATGTTTCCTAAATCAAATTGCATTGATGGGATGGATCGATTGATTTAGATAGTCTATTATTTGTTTCCTTCACATCCATTATATGTTTCCTAAAGCAAATTGCATTGATGAGATGGATCGTTTGATTTGGATGGATCGATTGATTTGTTTCCTTAGAATTGGATTTTTCTTTAAAGTCTGTTATTTGTTTCTTTTTTTCTTAAAATTTATTATATGTTTCCTAAATCAAATTGCATTGATGGGATGGATCGATTGATTTGGATAGTCTATTATTTGTTTCCTTCACATCCATTATATGTTTCCTAAAGCAAATTGCATTGATGAGATGGATCGTTTGATTTGGATGGATCGATTGATTTGTTTCCTTAAAATTGGATTTTTCTTTAAAGTCTGTTATTTGTTTCTTTAAAATTTATTATATGTTTCCTAAATCAAATTGCATTGATGGGAGGGTGACGCATGGAAAGTTATGATCCGTTAAGATTTTTTTCGTTGTGTGAGAGGGTGACGCGAAACTAAACCGGTGGGGTAGGGGAGGGACGAAAAAACCAGCGAAATGAAACGGGTGGGAGGTGGGAGGAAGTACCAAAGAAGTACCAAAAAAAACCGGGTGAGGTGGGACGAAAAAAAACCTGGAAGCGAGACTACCAACTGCTCCATTAGGAGTAGAGAAACCACGCATCGCTTACGTCATAAAAACAACCCTCGAAGTTGGCAATAATTACCCACCAATGCCACCCGTAAGTGGCAAAAACGATTCATTTTTAATTTCTAATATCGCTTCAGGGTTCTGTTATTAAAGGTGGATATGATATAATAATACCAATGCATGAGCAGCGCGATGGCTCAGGCAACGATGCTCCACACAGGAGACCAGGGTTCGATCCCTGGTTCTCACGCTTTTTCTCTTTCTTTTTACCAAGCGCAGTAATGGGCCAGCCCATGTGCGGGTTGTGGCGCCCCCTGTTTCTATATCTTTTTTTATTTCTATTTTGTTTTTTCCCTAAAAATAAATTTTGGATTGATGGCGCCCCCTATTTTTTATTTCTTTTTACTTTTTTATTTCTGTTTTGGTTTTTTATCTCAAAATTAATTTCAGATTTCCAAAATATCAAACAATTGCGAGTTCTGAAAAAAAGTAGGAAAATGGTAAACTGTTTGTGAATTTAAAAAATATTCTAAAAATCAAAAAATGTTCACGACTTAAAAAATTGCTCACAAATTATAAACAAATCACGATTTCTAATGATTTCATGAAATAAAAAATGTTCATGATTTTTTTAAATGAGCCAATATTCAAAGCATATTCAGGAATTTAAAAATCATGTCCATCAGCTTTTAGAAAATGTTCACAAAAATTAAAACACATCCGTAAATAATGAACAAAACTAATTGTAGGTTCCATAAAGGTTTTATTAGGAGATCTATATAGCTCATTTTATGATTTTATTTAGTCCTTCGCGTTGGGTAAAAAAGGGTTTCCGTGTTTTGTACAATGCTGAACCCAACAAAATTGACATAATTTTCTAAGGGTTTGTTTTTGTAAGCTATATTAAAATGACTAAATGTCTATTTTGCTTTCATACACAGTTATGCTTATTTTCATATCACAATAGTGGTTATGGTAAACACCGCTACGCTAAGTCCAGACGAGACACTTTATTTATCAGTATAGCTCAGGCAGGGTCCGTCAATGCAGTTTGCTCAGCCACAAAATATTTTGTTGTGACGCCTTAAAAATTCAAGTCTTGATGAGCATCATATTGTTCATTTTTGAAATTACATTTTAAAAGTGTCTTATCGCATCATGACATGATTTGTATATACTTTGTGAATTTGATTCATACTTTTTTATATCTACCACACATGTATAACTTGATAGTTTTTTTCCGTTGCAAGGCACGGGCATTTCAAAAAATGTTCGCTAAATCAAAAAAAGTTCGTCAAATTCAATAACTATTCCACCCAATTTCTAAATATTTTCATCGATTATAGAATGTTTGCTAGTTCAGGAAAATTGCTTTAAAATGTTCACAATTTTTAAAAAATGTTTGTAAATAGCAAAAAATATTCATAAATTGAAAAAATGTTCTTGATTGTAGAAAATGTTCAGAAATTTGTAATAGTATGTTGTTTGCGATTTCAAATATGTGCATGAGTTTAACAAATTGTTCATAATTTCAAAATGTTCATGATTTCGAGAAATTGAGAGAGATATTGTATCTCGGTGATGCAACGAAATGTGATCATGACCATTTGAAATTATGAATTTTTTTCTCCCGTTGCAACGCACGGGCCCTTGTGCTAGGATAGATAAAAAATAAACCATTTATTTAATTTATGATACACGGCAATTATTCCTAAGATGAAAAAGAATTATGCTTTCAATCATACCGTCTTTGCAAAATGATCGCAGTTCACTTTGCGGTTTCATAGTTTCATTCTCATCACCATGCAACAATCAAATGGGAAGAAAGAAAAAAACTGTTTCGGAATAGGCCCATCTTGGCCGACGTAGGGGAGAAATAGAAACGTATTATTTTTCGCTGCTCCACAATTGAATCGAAGAAAGAAAAAGTGTGGAGCGGCCTAGCTCGGCCCACGCGCCGAAGAAACATAAAAGGTGTGTGGTACATCGGTAGATAGATGACGGCCGAAACTATAATTGGACGGAAGAATCATTCCTTCCTTTAATATTAGTATAATAATTAGTATATATAAAAAAGGGATTAGGGCAACAAAGTGACAGGAATTTTACATCGCGCAAAATTTCAATGGCCTCATTGAGGCGATGCAGAGTTTGCAACATCTGGTTCATGACCATGAATGTCACAGATCATGTTGCATGCAGCTAACAACAACAATCAAACCATCAACAAAATCAAGGAGGTTGACGGCATCTCGATGAATATTATTGTGAGTAATTGAAAATTTTCTTACAGTGCACAATGATTATTTTTTTAATGGATGAACATTTTATAACTTGCATTTTTTTCAATAGGCACACACTTTTGGAATGGGTGAACAGTTTTTGAAATTAAAGTACATTTTTTGTTTGATGAAAATTATTTTCTAATGCATGAAGATTTTGAATCAGCGAACATTTTTTGAATCGATAAACATTTTTTTGAAATTCACGATCAGTTTTTATTTTTGTGAACATTGTTTTAAAAATTCATGAACATGTTTTTAATTCGCAGAATTTTTGTTAAAATTCATAAACATTTTATACCTCTGGAACATTTTCAAAATTCACATTTTTTTAATTTGGAACTTTTCTGAGATCCCAAATTATTTAAGAAGAAAAAAAAATAAGAAAACAGTGGCATCCCTCCCCGCTCATGGGCCAGCCTAATAGGGTGCACGGTTTCTATAACATTTTTCAATGTTCATATTTCTTTTGAAATTTGGAACTTTCTGAAATCCCAAATTATTTAAAATAAGGAAGAAAAAAAGAAAAAGAAAAAGGGAAGTCCCGCCCCGCTAATGGGCCGGCCCAATAGGGGGGGCCGGAAAGGAGCATATAGAAGGCGGCACTTCTCCTCCTCTCCAAAAAGCACTGCCCAGTTGAATTGGTTGGTTGTTAGACCCTCAAAAAAAAGTTGAATTGGTTGTTGCGTTGTTGCACAATATAACGTGGCATGCGTTCGAGGCCGGGCGGAAGCATTTTTTTTACTTTTTTTAACGTACGGATGAATTTTTTTTACTTTTTTTTAACTTACGGACGAAAAGACATAGAACGTAATCTGATGGACCAAAAATAGCGAAGAAACAATCCGTCCTTTAATATTAGGAAAAGATTGAGTTTAGTTTGAACTTTGCTGGCCCATCTGCATGGGCGCACCTGCCCAAATTTGGGCCGCTCTACTGCCGAGGGTTGGATCTGCAAATGCGAACAGACGAGATTGTCGCGACCAAGTCATCTTCTTCCTTTCGCGCACGCGCAAACAGAAAAAAATAGATCTCCGTCGGTAAGCCTCTTCGGCCCTTGGCTACCGCGTTGCAGCTCGCCAGGGCCGCACGCCGCCGCAGCTCACCGGGGCCACTCGCCGCCGCAGCTCGTCGGGGCCGCTCACCACATGCAGCTCCGCCGGGCCGGTCAAAAAAGGAAATACGTCCCTAGCTCCGTCGAGCCGGGCATGTCTCCCACCCCTGGTTGCAACACCGCTGGGTGAGGGTTCCAACATTGTCACAGGCCACCGCCGTACTCGCCAAGCGCCCATCGCAGCACCGGCATGCAGCTCCGTCGCCGCCGCTCGCCATTGTTGGCTAGCCGTTCTCCGTTGAAGCTTTTTCAGAAGCGCGTTGTAGCTTTTCTAGATGTCGGTTGCAACTTTTTCGTCTCTGGTTGTAGCAAAGCCGACCTCACCAGCTCCAGCAAAATGCCCCCGCTGGTTGCAAACATGGCCGTATGATGGTAGCATTTTGTGTCGCCAATTGTAGTAAAAGTGTATGCCGATAGTAGCAAAAATCCATCGACGGATGCAGGAAAATTCATCTCGCCGTCGATACCATCGCAGCTCCACCATTATGGATATAGCAAAATCCATCGCCAGTAGTACCAAAATCCAACAACGGATGTAACAAAAAAAGCCAGCGTCATAATAGGTCGTAGCTCTGCCGCTATGGATGTAGCAAATCCGGCGTCGGTAGTAGCAAACAATGTCGACGGTTGCAACAACAAACTTGGCCGCTTCCAGCAAAGTTCTTCTCGCCGGTTGCCTCGCTTAGTTTGCTTCTCCTTCGCTGTCGTTGACGTGGGGTTGCAATTTTTCTGCACACACTAGTAGAAAAGGGGGCATCAGTCCCGGTTCGTAAGGGCCTTTAGTCCCGGTTCTTGAACCGGGACTAAAGGGTCGTTACTAATGCCTCCCCCCTTTAGTCCCGGTTCAAACTGGAACCGGGACTAAAGGTCGTGGCCACGTGGAGCTCCACCTTTAGTCCCGGTTGGTAACACCAACCGGGACTAAAGGAAATTTTGTGATTTTTCTTTTTTGAAATTTTTTATTTGAAGTTGTTTTTTGAATTTTTTTTATTTTCAAATTTCTGAATTATTTTAACCTCTAATCTCTAATCACCACCCCTCATCACTGCTCAATTTATTCTCTAATCTCTAATCACCCCTCATCATTCCTAATCATCTAACTTCCCGAAAGGTCACCCATCCTCCCACTCCCCCAGCCCTCCCACTCCCCCAGCCTGAGCACGCTTAACTTCCGGGTTCTATTCTCATTCGTTTCCAAGTCTGCACTTGTTGTTTTCCTGACAATAATAAGATGTCAATCCTATTAACCCTCAGGATTTTTGCGTGAGCATGAAGTGACACATTTCACTGTTTGAGTTTGAAACTATTGTTTAAAAAAAAAATTATTTAGTAACACTAATATTTCTTGAATAATTAGTTTGACCATTGTTTGACCACAGTTTGACCAGATTTGACCAAAATTCAAAATAACTGAAATAATTATGTAGTAACACTAATATTCTAGAATAATTAATTATACCATTCTTTGACCACGGTTTGAAATTTTTTTGATTTTTCCACTCTAGATCTTAAAAGCCCCGTAACTTTTTTTCTGTTAGGTTTTTAAGGATTTTAAAAATGTTTAACGGGGTTCCCCTGTGTTAAATTTGGATGTAACTTTTCGAGTAGATGATTTTTCATATAAAAAACTTTTTCATCCGAGTTAGTATGCAAAAGTTATGCCCATTTTACTAAATTCTAGAAAGATTTTGCAAATAAAGTCGAAATTCACATTTGCAAATTTTCTCAACAACTAGACCACATATCACATGGGAAACTTATTTTCTTTTATTTTTTTGACATTTTCATCATTTTCTTTTATTTTTTTTGAAAACTGAAAAGGCGATCCACAGGAGGGGGGGGGGTAGAGTTTGAAAATGGGACCTTTAGTACCGGTTCGTGCCATGAACCGGTACTAATGCCTCAAACCCTATTAGTACCGGTTCGTGGCACGAACCGGGACTAAAGGTCTAACCCTTTAGTCCCGGTTGGTGCCACAAACCGGTACTAATGGGCATCGCACCCTTTAGTCCCAGTTCGTGGCACCAACCGGGACTAAAAGGTCCAGACGAACCGGGACAAATGGCCCACGTGGCCCGGCCGGCCCCCTGGGCTCACGAACCGGGACTAATGCCCCCATTAGTCCCGGTTCTGGATTGAACCGGGACTAATGGGCAAACCTGGTCTGGACCAAAGCCCTCTTTTCTACTAGTGACACGGTTCCAGCACCATCAGCGGTGGGTTGTAGCTTTCCTGTGCTCCTCGCCGTCCGGTAGAGCAGAGTTGCAATCATCTCGCCGGCCGGTGGTAGCACTTCGCCGCCGGTGACAGAGCTTACAGTTGCGAGAGACATGGAGGGAGGCTGCGATATGTGAAGAAGCGGAGCCGCGACGGCTGGGGGTTGAAGAAAGAGGAAAGGAGAAGAGCAGTTTCGCGCGCGGGCCCACCCATGTACACTTGTCTCGCGTGGAACGCCTGTTACCGTGGGCGCGTGCGCCAGCGTGGCGTATGAACCAGCGGAAAGTTCGGCCGGTCTGCCGGCTCGAAACATTTCCCATTAACTAATGGGATGTCCAATGTCTGAATTGTTTAAGTTTTTATGCCATATCCTATGATCTACGTAGTGTGCTTGGGTTTGTATGAACGCAATATTAACCCTCGCCGCTGCATCGGTCAGGGTAGCCCGAGCGAGCTCCCTGAACGAATAAGTGACATGAATTTGGCACAAGATGAAGAAGGATCAATCCCCTGCCGGATTCCTATGCCACAATCATCTAACACCCTACGTAATGTAGCATCCGAGAAAAAAACTTAACAGTGCAAATTTGGGAGAGAGAGATTACCATTGCTCTCCTTCATCCTGCCTCCAAATTTGGAAAGGGGGGAGTTCTGCAAATTTATTTCTCATGCAATCTAATAAAACCGTAAAAACCTAAGAATAAGAGTTAGTACTAATTCTTATCTTATACTAGATCTTTGTGCGCCCGTCTATTTTGGCTCTTAATTGTTTGCAATATAAAGCAACTTGTATACATTTGTCATGAAACATTTTAGCACTTATTTTGGGACAGAGGGAGTATACTGGATTTCTCACACAATTTTGCAATTTAAGTGATATGCTTCCATCCACATTCATGCCATAAAGGTTTATGAAATATAAGTTCATCATATAGAATAAGAACCAAATCATATAACAATTGTTTTCATAGTTGCTTATCATGAAGCATTTGTCCAAGAGTAATATTAACAATGTACCATTTTAGGCGAACTTAGAATTTTTTTTCTTAGTTCCTTTGCTCATGGGAAGTTTAGATATTTCGCAAGAATAAATGGATCATTACGCCTATAGAAATGAAGATACATAAGTCACCATATCAGCATTGAATTGTCAAGTTATAGAAAGGTTTGCCAATACGTAGATAGCTATGCAGACCCTAATCTTTAAATAACACATGCTAGTACAATTTTATTTTCCAAAAACAGAACCAATGTGCCCAATTGCTCATAATGTAGATGCAACCACATAGCCAAAGTACAAAGTTACTGCAAGAATGGAGAAAGCCCACGCATTGGTACTACTGGAGTGACAAATTTAATCCTTTTCCATGCCCAGCAGCCTTGTCTTCGATCAAGTAGACTGAGCACCACAAATCAGAAAGCTATCTAATTTCGGCAGTTAAACAAATCCGCAAATTCACCAAACCAAATACACATATAGCTCATGTTACATTGGTCGGAGTCCGAGACTCGTATAACTCATGTGGATCGGACTGCAGGCGTGGTGTCCATGCAAGCCATTCTCCGCCCGACCGTAGGCTCGGCCCCATGTGAGGCGCAGCGTGTCCGCCGGCAGGCAAGAGCTGCGCACGTGCGCCTGTGCAGACGATGTGTTACCACTTTTATTCGCGATCAACACATCACATCTAGCCGACCTGGGCCAAATCGATGACAAACATCCAAATTAGTTATCGGAGCAGTGGCCCAGTACCATCCAGCGCTCTGTGATATCCGCAACAAAGCCCAAGCGAGAGCACGAGGGGCATCCTACAGACAGGAACGCCGACAACAGCTCATCCGATGGTTAATATTGCTAATGGTCTAAGATGGCTGGAAAAGTGCTCAGTTATAATGTCTGTATATACAACACAAAACTCCCCCAAATCAAAATCCTAACCTTCCCCCAATCCTCCCGGTCACTTTCTGAAGTCGCGCCGCCACCGCCGCCGCTCCTCCCCCTCCCACACCGTCCCACCAATAGCATCGCCGAGGGCCTTCATCGAGAGCCCCGCCCCGCCCCGCCCCGACCCCCCTCTTGCTCCCGACTCCCTCAATGGACGCATCACAGGGTTCAATAGTGAGGGTGTCGTCGAGGCGCACACAAGAGACGATGGAGGCCACGGTCGCGTTTGAGATTGCCGGCTACAGCCTGCTCAAGGGCCTCGATAGAGGTGAATTCCTCTCTTCTCCACCATTCTCCATCAGTGGTTATGAATGGTGTATCCTCTACTATCCCGACGGTTCCGGGGACGAGAGGAGCCAAGGTTATGCCTCTGTCTTCCTCAAACTCCTGACCAAGAACGCCCTGGTGAGGGCGCTCTATAAGTTGTGGCATCTAGATGCGGTTAGGGGGCACATGATTAAGCCGGTGTTCAGCAACCAAGTGACAAATGTGTTCGGCCCTAAAAGCCCATCTTCGGGCTTTGAAAAGTTCATGAAGACCACCGAGCTGACGTATGTGTGGAATGATTGTCTTGTGATGGAGTGGGAAGTCTGTATTATCAAGGAAACACTAGAGATCCAAGTGCTGCCCTCTGAGCTTTCGGATAATCTTGCAACATTGCTAGAGGGGAAGAAAGGAGCAGACGTAACTTTCAAGGTTCAAGGGGAGATTTTTTTTGCTCATAAGATTTTGCTTGCGATGCGGTCTGCAGTCTTTGACGCCAAGTTCTACGGGCCTATGGCTATGGGGGAGAAAGAGGCACATGACATAACTATCGACGACATGCAACCTCCTGTTTTCAAGGCATTTCTTCACTTCATCTACACAGATTCATTGCCTTCCATGGTTGATCTTGATGATAATGATAAAATAGAAATTGTGAAGCACTTACTTGTGGGTGCAGATAAGTATGCAATGGAAAGGATGAAGGTGATATGTGAAGGCATGCTATGCAAGAGTCTTGATGTCGAGACTGTGGCGACAATATTAGCTCTAGCTGAGCAGTATCATTGCAGCAATCTCAAAGATGCTTGCATTAAATTTATGCTCTCTTTGAATAGAATGAATGACGTGCTCGCAAGCCAAGGGTATCTACATCTCAAAAGATCGTTTCCTCACATCATTGTTAATTTGTTTGAGAGGACGGTTAAGTCCCGCAAATTTTAGTATGTCAACCTGGTATGAGCTACTGCTTGTCCTTCAGTTCTGGAAGATCATTATCATGTTGGTTTGGAGAAGAAAACGAAGTCGTGCTAAATCTAGCATTCCCATCATGGGTTGGCTTCTACCTAGTTACTTTTGATACATAGCGACCTGAGATGAGGCTACCAAGTCTTCTAGTTTTCGGAGATCTTTTGGACAAAGTAGTTCGTTCTATAAATGTATGTCTCCAATGTATGGTTGGTCCATCTGATATAAATATATATGATTCTATGGTAGCTCACTAGTTACTCTTTTATCTGCTTACCTTAATTGTTGGCTTTATGTGAAGAATGATAAAACTTTGAGTTCTTGGCGATCACATTTGAGACAATTCGTTTTACCTGTATGAAAAACTTATATTTGAATGCTAACTGCTATATTTCATTAGAGACAGTTACAAATGGTTTCCTTACATGGTTGTCAAACCAAACAAAGATGGAATTAACAAATGAGATTTAATTTTTTATACAGGTAAATTATTATGTGCAACTGGTCATTTTCTGAATTTTCATCATAGAGGGTACTAGCATAGCCCGCGCGGTGGCACGCCGCGTCCGTCGATACCATGTGTTCATATGAATTGTGTTTACTATTTGCAGTTAGTGTTATCTATCTTGTATAGCAGATTATTATATGTAAAATTGTGGATACAGGAAAATAAGTAGGAAATAAGCTAATTTATTGGCACCATGCATGTTGCATGTTGCTAAACACGGAAATACATGTACATCTCTGATAGTGATCATTTATTCTTGTCGTGGCACGACTCTACTACAGTAAGAAGAAAGAAATATAGATAATTATTGCTAGATTTGATCATCCTAATGTGGGCTCCTGTAGGATTAGTGCTCATGATAGAGTGATAAAGAACTTTTGTGAACTGTTGCCTCTAGGCCACAGGCGGCTTGGCACCTACGTAGGTAATGATAGGATCTTCACAATGTGGGCAGTATCACATCAAAGAAGTTATTGCATATTTGGCTAGAATTCTTGTTTGCCTTGCAAATTCGTTCCAGTGGGTGGTTAGTGGGTCATGCTGAGCTGCCATTGCTTTGTTCGTGCTTTCTCCTATGTTGTAAGCAGTTTCTCTTTTGGCACTTCAAGTGCATATTAGTTATGGTCGTTGATGGTGATATTGTGGTTACCACAAATGTACTCCAGGGCCACTTGAGGAGCCTTTCTTCAACTTCACCGTATGTCTAAGCCTACTCTGCTGTAAATGTCATTAGGACCAATGAGTGCTCGAGGTCAAGAACATCGACGCATGTACCGACGCCGACGGCGAGAAGACCGACGGGATGGAGAGCAGCAGAGCCGTGAGCTATCCACAGTTGGTTGCAGACGTGCCGACTTGGACCACGAGGAGGCCACTGCGCGCGGCCGCAGAAGGTCGAAATGGCGACCCGTTGCGCTCACGATATCCAGTGGAGGGTGCCACCGGAATGAGAGATGGGAAGCGATGGAGATCAGGGAGGACGTACGGGTGTGCCGCAATCGTGACTGGAGAGACTCAAGCATGTATCATGTATGCCAGTTATGATAATT
>NC_041391.1:706930454-706943581 GCF_002162155.2 Triticum dicoccoides
GCGCGCATGTCCATTTCAACGTTGAAAGGACACATGTGACGTGGCTGGTGCTGACAGTAGGGAAGAGATCAGCGGCAAGGGAAGCAGGGGGAAATCTGGGTGAAAACTGAGTTCATTCAAGGTTAGGTCAAAGAGGGTACACAACTAGGTATACAGCTTCATAAGGACTCATCTTATTGGGATCCAAGATGATCAATTACAGTTAAGTTGTACAATTTCTATATTTGGGTGATGGTACCGGAGATCGTTCATTTTGCTTCTATCATGTATACTTAAAATTGTGTATTCATAAAACTTTAGCTTATGTAGATGATGCATGGGTAATTTAGTAAACATGTTAAATATAAACTAAATTGTTGATTTAGTAACTCTATTTTGGTCCAGCGATCTTCAACAAGGATAGACCGACTCTGATTTTTTTTCCAGTTTCTTTAGGCAGTGGTTAAACCGGATTACGATAAGAGATCAATTGTTGAGGCTATACTGAACCACAAATTTATTATTGGGACAGTATTATAGTCTCTTATTTATGCTTTTTAAGTAAATATCATGTCTACCTCTTATTAGAAATATAGAAAACCTTAGGTTCTTTACAAGCTTTCTTACCAAAAGAAGGCTCTTCAGAAGCTACTACATGTATATGCTCAGATTATATGCATGTTCTCTTTAATTTTCAAGTGCTTATGAATCATCTGTGGAAGTACAGTAGCATGTGACCATGGAGGCATTGAACTAAATACGAATCCAAGCAGGAGTATCAGGAAGACAATATATGTTTTGGTCTACCGAGAGGGTCATGCAATGCTTCATTGAAGTTCAGATTTACCTCCAAACCATTGTATGGACTCGTGCACATACTCGCTATTTTATTTCCTCGCCTTCTTGCAGTTTAATTACATGTAAGTTATGTATTCTATTTAATAAGTTATTTGTGTTTTGGCTTGTTATGAATGTTTTTAGATGACACATACATATTGGGCGTCATGGTGGGAATATGTACATGTAATATAGAGACAGCCTAGGAGAAACCAGTCAACCTGCCCGAGCTCATTGCTGACAGGCTCGGGGTTATCTAGGGCATGGTCGACCTCCTGAAGGCCTTGATGGGCTCCACCGACCACCATTCAGGTACTATTCATCTCTTTAACCATGATCTAATCTCGTCTTGCATTGTAATGAATTTCTTGCTTCTGCTTTGACATTAAACATGTTCAAATGAATCTGAAGAATTTGATACTATATGTATGTTTATATATACCAAGGGCTCCGCCGACCTATGTTCACGTACTATTCATCTCTTTAACCATGATCCAATCTCATGTCATATATGAGCGAGATACCTCTTAAGCTATGGGAATACATTGATCGTGTTGTAATGAATTTCTTGCTTTGATTTGACTTTAATTATGTCTAAACGAATCTGAAGAATTTGATACTATATGGAAGTTTATATATATTTGATTATCCTCAATATACAACAATTAGTTCCACTTGATCATACCATATATATGATGTTGCCAGGTTGAGAAATTTTACATGCTCCTATGTATGGCATGATGCATTTCAATTTCTTTTAGTACACCGTGCCTGATTAGGCAGCATGACATAAATAAAACATGAAGATAGCAGAACCAGTATTCTTTTTTTTTTGCCGGGAAAACAGATTAAATTAAACTGGGGTATGAGTACAATCAGCACAAATTGCCTCAGCGATTTCTGGAGGGTAGTTTCTAAGCCAAACGGTTATTCTGCCTAGTCTAGCCAGCTCGTGACTTGCCTTGTTTGCATCACGGCTGATTTGGACTACCTGAATATCTCTTTCCCTGATGAGCTCCTGAATCACACTAATCCTTGATCGTAGATGGACGCATTAAGACTTCTCACGTCCAATAGCTTGATGGCCTCCACATAGTCTGATTCTAGGGTGAAGGCATCCGAAGTCCAGTGCAGCGCGAGGGCAAGGCCCTCCTCCATCGCTGAACGCTCCGAGTCGAGTGCATCATTGCCAACACGTATCTGCCGGCTTGCCGCGAAGATCACAGCTCCCGTGAAGTCGTGGAGAATCATACCTGCGCCTGCTGTTCCATCATTTGCATATGCCCCATCAACATCCAGCTTCATCCTCCCTTCCTCAGGCGGCTGCCACTTCTTTCTGATTTTCTTTCGGCCATCTCTCATATGCTTGTCCTGGTTACTCACTGATATGTATGACACTGTTTCCTTTCCTTTCACTACGTCTGTTGTTGGATGTTGCTTTATATACATCAGCGAGTCCATATAACTACACAGAAATCTGCGGGAGCTCTCAGCTGGCGGAGCCGGCTTATTATGCGTAAGTTCATTGTGGACATGCCAAATCCTCCACAAAAGCATTAACAACAGCAAACGTTGGGTCTCAGTTTGTCTCGCTAGGATCTGCAGTAGCCATTCATGTCCATCCGGCCGCAACATGTCGTCCCTCGGCAGGTCCCAAACTTCACGCATCACCTGCCAGAGCAGCCGCGCGTGGGTGCAATGGACTATCGCATGGAAAGTATCTTCATCTTCCCTCCCACAGATGCGACATGTGTTGCATCATGTGTCATATGCGGTGTTTTCATGTTCATTTTTGTTGCCAGAATATTTGAGGCTATCTTCCATGCAAAGACGCCTACCTTTGGGAGTACTGGACATTGCCATATCAAACGGCATCCAGGCCGCTCACCATCTGGTTGGCTGCTAGTAGCTCCAACCCCTTGCTGGTTCATTTGTAGCTGGAATGCGAAGCGATAGGCGCTGCGGACAGAGAAAATTCCCAGTTTATCTGGCTGCCAGGCCAGAAAATCTTGTTCATTCCTCGGTGATGGTCTGATCTTTATTATATCTCCGCAACATCCATTGAAAGGAAATATTGGTTTAGCACTTGCATATTCCAATTGCCACTGGGTTCTAGAAAGTCAGCTACCCATCTCAATCTGCATCGTCGCTGCTGTGTTACAGGTCTCAGACTCCATGCTCTTGGTATCCAAGGTTGCTGGCTGCCAATTGTCAGGGACCCGGTTTCAAGTTTTTGTTGTTATTGAGGACGGATTGGAAAAAGAATTATGTGTATGAAAGAAGGATGGGCAGTTTGAGAGAAAAGAATCGATAGAGCCCTTGGGCGAGCTATTTGAATGAACATCAATCCAGTTAATTCCACTTGAGCCGGTCGTCGGCTCCCTGAGTCCGGGGAACAAACGATTGATGAAGGAAGAAAAAAAAAGAGGTCGGGTCTGCTTCACGAACGTGCGCCCGATGGATGGATGGATGGATGCATGCATTTGCATTGGCCTTCATCTTGCATGCTGCTGCTATCCTTCGCCACCCGACTTTCTTGTGTTGGACCGACGCAGTGCCTCTACGGGTCCGTCTTTCGGTATCCTATCTTTCACCATAGACGGGCCTCGGTGCTGGACAACTGGTATGGCCTCCTACTCCTTGGGCACTGGACTAATGAATGCTACGTGTGCAACCCAGCTACAATACGATGTGCCCACCTACCATAGACGTCAGAGAAGGCGTCGTGGCCGTACCATAAAAGCATGTTCCTCGCCTTTGACCCTGCCGTGTCGCAGCACTACGAGGTGTTCCTCTTCCCCGGTGAAGAGATCGAACAGGATGATTTAAAAGAAATGTGACCCAACGGCCACGATTCGGACGGGATAAGATGTTCTCTATAAAGGTGTTCTCATCACTGACCAATGAGTGGGCGAGCCGAGAGTTTGTACCAGGACCTTGTGCACCTAAGCATCTCTACGACATGGTGATAGAGCCATACTTGTGCATGTGCAAACGTGGAGGTCGGCTGTGTACTAGAGTGGCTCGCTCTACGTGCACTATTGCCATAACATCCTTATGATCTTGCGCAACTCGATCAGACATATGACATTGTTCACATGCCGGGGAAATACTACATCGAGAAAAAAAGGTAGACGGTATGAGTTACCAAAGAGGTCTGTATTAGCGACCTATGAGAGGGGTATTCGCTATGTGGTGCTTAACAAGCATCAACTAGTCCAATCTAGGGTGGATGTTGTCGCACGAGGCCAACCTGAGTCCATATGATCATAAAATCGAGAGCTCGTTTATAGAACCAAGGGTGCCATGGGAGGTGGTGGAAAACAACGAAGAAATCGTCAGCTTGTTTGAACCTCGTATTACTATATACAATGAGGATAGCCTGGCTGACACAATTGATGATGATGTTGGTGATGACGACAAGGATGAAGAAGAAGGCATCGACGAGGAGTATGTCCAGGGCGAAACAACTAATGATGTTGATGATGACGGAGATACACATGAGGATGAAGAAGTGAAAACCGTAGAGGGTTCTGAGTACTCTTGGAACTCGAACGAGGACAACTTCATTAAATCAGACCAAAGTCGGACCCAACTACAACAACCAGAGCATGCAAATTGGAGAATAATAGGATTGTATCCATACAAGGATGTGCTCCTCCTTGGTCATGTTTGGTGCGGCCATGTTGTGGCATACCATCTTAACACGTTGAGAATGCAATATTTGGGTAGGAGGATTCTTAGATACCCCCACCAACTAGGCCATGGAATCAACCGTGCATTTCCTTACCGCCCATGATACAGATGCTCTCCCCATAAGCAAACCACCTCGTCCCGATGGTCCCTAGATTTATCCATAAAATGAAGAACAGGAGTGATAAGCGAGAGCACATGTATATTTTTTCATCCGCTCAAGCAATGCCTTTTAATCGAATCCATTGTCTGAAGAATTACTCTGTCACTGTGTGTTAATCAGTTGGGTGCATATAAGTTGCTTAATTTTGAGCATTGGAGTATGTTCTCTTTCGAGTCCTTGTCACCCATATGTATATTGGTTCACCATGCTTAATTGGAACCCACAAGTTTCTCCTAGGGATTTTTTTTTCTGGAACCGGGCGAAGGAAAATTTGTAACCACTATCGATCGGTGATGCAATAGGATGGTGTCGAGATAGGTTTTGCTGGAACCGGCATAGTGTTTTCCTGGAACTCGCAAGAATTTTTGATGGCGGATGGATGAGACTTTTGCTGTGGTTGGCGTGATGGTGTGCTTTTTGCTGGATTCATTGATCTTTTTGGATGCAACTAGCATGTGTTTTTGCTACGCCCGGGAACCATAGGACATGTGTATAGGCCTCCAGTTCTATGTTTTGCCGGTTGTGGCTTTGAGTTCTCCATTTATTTACGAAAACACTAACATCCACACGTTTGGGCGTCTGGAAACTCGCCCACACGCATGGATCCTTATTCAATCAATTCTGCACGAATCTTGGCGCGTTCTAGCAGTTTTTGTGTGTCACGTAGGGCTAAGCTGGTGTGTGGGCATTCATCCGGTCGCCCACATGTCCTTTTTCACCACATGGGGGGCTGGTGTGTGGCGTTTAGCAATTCACCCACACACCAGTTTTCACACACGCAGAGGGGGCTGGTGTGTGGGTGTTTACCACTTCGCCCACATGCCCGTCTCCTCGCCCACACCCAAAGCTGGCAGTTGCCATGTGTTTCTGGAGGGTACATGGCAACTGCCCTAGCTTTGCTTGTAAGCAGATGTCAACTCTCTTTTACCCGAGTTGCCATGTGTTTTTTGCATCATACATGGCAACTGCCCTAGCGTGCACGTAAGCAGATGGCAACTCTTTCTTTTACATGGTAACTGCCCTAGCATGCTTGTGAGCACATGGCAACTCTTTCTCTTTTACCCGAACATATTTTTTTGCCATGCCTTTTTGTAGTGCTACATGGCAACTGCCTAGTGTTAGTGGGTGGCAACTCCTAAAATTTTGAAATCATGGCAACTGCAGTAGACCAGACCATACATGGCAACTGCAGTTGAGAAACCATGGCAACTGTAGTTGTTTGACATGGCGACCGAAGTTCAGCAACATGGCAACTGCAGTTAAACGACACATGGACGAGGGTCTGGACCATGGCAACTGCGGGACACACGGTGACTGGCACGCGGGGCGTGCGGGACCATTGTCTGAAGAATTACTCTGTCACAGTGTGTTAATCAGCTGGGTGCATATAAGTTGCTTAATTTTGAGCATTGGAGTATGTTCTCTTTTGAGTCCTTGTCACCCATATGTATATTGGTTCACCATGCTTAATTGGAACCCACAAGTTTCTCCTAGGGATTTTTTTTCTGCAACCGGGCGAAGGAAAATTTGTAACCACTATCGATCGGTGATGCAATAGGATGGTGTCGAGATAGGTTTTGCTGGAGCCGGCATAGTGTTTTAAGAATTTTTGCTGGTGGATGGATGAGACTTTTGCCGTGGTTGGCGTGATGGTGTGCTTTTTGCTGGATTCATTGATCTTTTTTGATGCAACTAGCATGTGTTTTTGCTACGCACGGGAACCATAGGACATGTGTATAGGCCTCTAGTTCTATGTTTTGCCGGTTGTGGCTTTGAGTTCTCCATTTATTTATCTCCTGACGAGCTTTTGGTAACGTACTACATGTTTGTTCGACCATTTGGTTAATAAGATGGCTGCATGCATCGCTTGGATGCAGAGGCCGGACTAATCCTCCTTTTCAAAAAGAAAATCTATGTACAAAATAAAAAGTTTAAAATCTTTATGTAGAGCACAAACCTTTTTAGCCCACAAAGCATTTAGAGACATGTTAATCTACCCACACAGAAAAAAAAGACATGTCTATCCTTAGAAAACATGTGCATGGTAAACTTTGAAGGACTAATTTCCTTTTAGATTTTACTGTAGTTTCTGCTGGGCGCAACACATATTTCGCTCCATTTCTACTCCCTCCGTTCTAAAATAGATGACTCAACTTCCAAAATAGATAACTAAAGTTAGTATAAAATTAGATCATCTATTTTGAAACGGAGGGAGTAGTTGTTTGTCATGGAGCGAGCGCTCCTGGCCGGAATGTGGAAATGTGGTGTACGGCGGCAGCCATTGATACGATCGATATGGAAGGCCAGAAAGAAAGCTTCAACAGACACAAAACCAAAACACGTACGTGTTGGACATGGACTCGGAATCAACTCACGTACCGGATCGATATGCACAACTAATTCAACCTAGACTCGAGACGGACTCCATCTACCCAGCCGCCAGTACTACTATTTACACAACTCGATCAATCGCCGCCTATCCAGTACTACTACTCGCCTCCGTTTGATCCCAAGATCCGCGTCTTCTCCGGGCTGATCGATCTGCACCCCTGCCGGCCAGCCGGATGGACAGGAGCGACGGCGACGGCAACGGCATATGCTTCCCCTACGACGTGCTCCTCAACATCCTCCGCCGCCTCCCATGCCGCCCCCTCGCCAAGTCCAGGCGCGTCTGCCGAGCATGGCGTGCCATAGTCGACGGCCACAAACTCCTCCTCCGGTATTTCTTCCCCCGGGGGCCCTTCCCCGGCATCTTTACAGACAACTACGGGACCGACAACGAGTCGTCCTTTTTTGCCCCGCCGGCGCCGCGCTCAGAGCGGCCACGCAGAGCTCGCGACGGCCCAGTCTTTCGGCATCCGCTCTTCCGGCACGACTGGGCCTCTGTGCCGCACTACTGCAACGGCCTTCTTCTCCTCAAGAAGTTTCCACTCGATCTTTACGTCTGCAACCCGGCGACGACGCGTTATGCTTGCCTACCACGACCGTCAAATGTCTTTTCGTTGTTCAATGTGGGCATGTTCCTGGCCTTCGACCCGGCCGTGTCTCTGCACTATGAGGTGTTCCTACTGAGAGGAGAGATCCAACCGGACAAGGAAAAGGCAATCTCTATGTTAGTGCTCTCGTCACAGGCTATGCAATGGGTGAGCCGGAAGTTTGAGCCGCGGCATTGCGCCCCTGGGCACCTCTACGACGCTGTGACTGCCCCGCATCCTAGTGATATGACAAGATGGAACTCAGCTGAATACTGGCATGGATCACTCTATGTACATTGCTGGAACAACGTCGTTATGATCCTGCGCAACTCGGAGGAGGTGTATGACATGGTTCCGCTACCGGGGAAAGCTTACGAAGATAAAGAGTATGTAACTCGTACTACACCGCTAAGGAGATCCGTCTTCGCGAGCTATGAGAAAGGGGTTCACTATGTGACATTAAAAAAATACCAACTACATATATGGATATTGACCGAATCAGCTGATGGCCACGTGGGGTGGATGCTAACACACAAGGCTGACCTTGGTCCTTATGGTCGTCAAATAGATGCTTACTCTTACATGATGCCGAAACTGCAATGGGAGGCAGTCGACAGCAAGAGAGCTCTTGTTAGCTTGTTGGAAGCTCGTAACATTGAGGAAATCATATACAATGAGGTGGATGGCCAGAGCAACACAAGTGATGATGTTGATGCCGATAGTGACGACGATCAAGATGGTGTCTATGATGCAGATGACTTCAACGACACAACGGATGAAGTTGATGGCGGTAATGACGATGATGAAGATGGGGTCTATGATGCGGATGAATTCAGCGAGACAACTGAGGACGTTGATGGCGAAAGTGATGATGACGAAGATGAAGTCTATGAGGACGGTAACTTCAGCGAGACAACTAATGATGTTGACGATGGTGGCCAAGATGAAGATGGAGATGCACATGAAGACAAAGATGACAAATTGAAAAGCGAAGAGGTTTCGGAGTATTCCTGGGACTCAGATGAGGACAACTTCATTGATGTGGATGAAAGTGCTGCCCACCCCGAGGACTATGGGAATTACCGTCTCATGGGATTACATCCACACAAGGACGTGGTGCTCTTCCTAACCCCTCCCGGTGTCGTTGCAGCATACCATGTCATGACTTCAAGAATACAATATTTAGGAAAGAAGCTTGTTAGAGACCCATGGTCATTTTATGGCGCCAACATTGCATTTCCTCACCGGCCATGCTACGTCGATGCGCTTCCGGCACCTAAACGAGCCTCTTACTACGGTCGGTGATCTGTCCTCTCCCATGTGGTGTAACTCTTTGGGAGGAAGACAAATCAGAGGAAAAGAGATATTTATATGGTTATTATGGTAATTAATATGTACTCGGTATGGCTAGATAGTACTACTATAAAGGTTTTGCATAAACCAGTTTGTCCTGGTTGCATCAGATAATCAAGTATGAGTGACATGCATACACAACATCGCTCATATATTATGTTTATTTCTTTGTGGTGAACCGGTAGCATGGAAATAGAGTTGGTTGACATTGACAAAACAAAAAACAAGAACAACTAGTATAATGCCCATGCGTTGCCACTCAAAATTTATAATCAGTATCTTTCATTTATCATCCCCTCATATTGGGTGATTATGGGGTGCTCTAATTAGAAACACAACAATCAAATATTAGGAAATTTCACCGAACGAACAACAACGAATAATACGATATCTATCAAACGAATAAAATGAGGTCATATTTTTGGTCCGTCATGCACTTCTGTTGAAAAGTGCCTATCCCTTTTAGAATCAACCCACTGTTTGCTCGCACGCAAAAAAAAATACATCTCTAAAGTGGGGAACCGATCGGTGCCAAAAAGAACTCAAACTCCTATCCAATCTCGACTTCGTGCTCTTCCACTTCCATTGATAAAGATGGGACGTCAAGGGTTTCATCATGATGACCTCGAGCAGCCGCCGACATCCCTCCCCACATCTACCCCTACCCCCTGCTGCCGCTTGCACTATCCTTGCTCCTCGAGGGAGCTAGGGACACAATGTTCTCTAGGATGGGCATGACCAGATCCACGAGGAGGCCACATTCTTCCATGGGAACCCAACCAAGCACACCACCCTCTGCAACCATCCAATCCCAGCCTAACAAAGTCAAGACCCGCCATCGATCCACAAATCAGGCTCGCCGCATCTAGGTTCACTTCAAGTCTGCGACGAGTCTGTAGTTGACATCTTGACTTTGGCTATCCCCACGGAAGAATCATCGGATCCTGCTTACTTTTACCATCACTTTGTCTCTTCCCAAGGCAGCGACACCACCCAGCCAATCACCACCACCGCTTGCGGCTTGCCTACATAAAATCATGAGAAATCCCCACGGCGGTGCTGTAAGATCACCTTGGCGACCTCGACAGTGACCGACTGGTCTAAGATCTAAGCTAGCCGCTCTTTGTAGAAACCAATAGAAGTAGGCATGTGACTCAGATTTGTTCTTTGGTGTGCATGCGTTTCTTGCTGCCCGCCAGCTCTTGTCTACAACTCGCCTATCTCTGTACCAGCTCTTGGTCTACAACTCGCCTATCTCCATGCTCGAGACGACCAAGCTCGATGCGCAAGCCGCATACATCTGCTAGAGCTATATCCAGGCCCTATGATTTTTGGATCACTGGCACTATGGGTGCCAGGACCGGAGTCGCCCTCATCCACCAAGTGGATCAAGGAGGCCCACCACCTAGACTCTACATCGCAACATTTTGTGTTTTCCTATAAAAAGTAAAGAACCTTCTCTAATAAACGTAAATATAACCTTTTGGTTTTATAGTCTCAACTTTTCTACACTCCAATACCAGAAGGATTTCTTGGTTTTATTTAATGACCTTCTTGAATGTCATTCACTTAGAAAGGTAGTAATACAATCTGTGATATTAAGATAAATTATTAGTCATATTAAAGTGCAAAAGGCCCTATAGGAGTCAAAGCATGATTTTTATGGTTATACTGTAATTTGCAAGATCTGAGATTTATGCAAGTGTACAATTAGAGAAGAGCCAATTAAATAGATTTTCACATTCAGAATAGTACGATTAGCAGTAGCACTTCAATTTTTTCATGTTTGATCAGCTTGCTAGGTGGTTATCACTAAGCATGTTGGAACGATGAGCATAACTTAACTTAGTTCAGTACGTGTTGCTGCAAATTAGTTCAGTACGTACGGAGCTGTTGCTAATTTCAATGCCTGGCTGTTGCAAGTTTCTAATGAAAAAGTACTTCAGGTCAAAGGTCAGGGAATATACACTTTTGTTATCATGGTTGTTTCCTTATAGTGAACAACTTTGATCACCACTTCAGCAGCTACTATCTATAAGAAGACATTAGCTAAGTAGATACAGGCAAAGAAAGCATGTAGGCAAAACCAGAATTAAAAACATCCTTCTCAATGGAACTCGTGCAGTTCGGAAGACCCTAATCATCGATGAGGGACCCCTCCGATGGTAGCATGACGTGACAATTGCCGTCAATGACGACACCCAAAGTACCTTGCACAATCCATCGATCCAGTTCGGAACAATCAAGCACATACCTTGCAAAGTGATGTGGATCTAAAGCAGAGGTGGGAAGGTAAAGGCTCAGGTGAGGTGGAATGAGACGTTGATATAGACGTGCACGCATGAGAATAAGGCGGTGCCCAGGATGGATCTCCATCAGAGGAGGCCGGATCCACTGGGGAGGAGGTCGCTGTAGTACCTGCCATCTGTGCGATGGATCACGGGGCTGGCAGGCAGGGGGAGGGGATAGGAGGGAGCGGGTGGGCTAGAGCGCAGATGGCGGGTGCCCCCGACGACGGCTGGGAAGGATGGTGGAGGAGGTGGATGAGGATGGCGGCGGCGGCGTCTGCGGTTGCGCCTCGTCCGCAGCCGTGCTGGTGGTGGTCGATGCGAGAGCCAGATGGCGTCGGCCAGAATCAGGCAGGGGCGACAAAGATTTAGAGGAGAGAGAGAATGGAGGCGATGAGCGATGGGAGGAAGGGCCACCGGCGATTGGGGTGGCCTCAGATCCGCCCTCCGTGGCTGCCTATTTCATGGGACGAACACCCGTGCTCACCGTCGGGCTCGCCTTCGGCCGCTGCCTCGCCGACATTCACGACGTAGAGCCCCTTCCTCCGATCCCATTTGCCAGGGAGGCAGCGCCATCCTTCATCGCAGAGAACGAGTCCACACTGAGATCCCAACCAGATCGTGATTGCGCCTCCCCAAACCGCAGCGGCACATCCCACTCCATCAACGACCAACCTATATGAGGCGGAGGGTCAGTGTAGGACGCGAGCGCCGTCACCATGGACGTGGGGGACGCCGTAGGTGGGAAGGAGGCGGCGACGGCGTCTGTGTCAGGAAGATCGCACGATGGCGGCGGCGTTTACTCGAGGGGATCGAGAGGAGCTGCGTTTGGTGCCGGGTGGGTTCTTTGGTGCGTGCGTGGGGCTGGAGATTGTGATAGGTGATCAGGTGAGGGCGTGCCACACCTGGATCGATAGCCTTACCATACCTGGTGGTAATTTAAATTTATTACCATATTCGATATTTCCCGAGTTATGGCCTTACCATACCTGGATTGATAGCCTTTGGGTAATTTAAATTTATTACCATATAATTACTATATTCAAAATTTCCTGAGTTATGACCTTACCATACCTGGATTGATTTATTACTATACGTGGATTAATTATGATTTATTACTATATGATTTATTACTATACGCGGATAGCCTTACCATACCTGGTGGTAATTTAAATTTATTATCATATTCGATATTTCCCGAGTTATGGCCTTACCATACCTGGATTGATAGCCTTTGAGGTAATTTAAATTTATTACCATATAATTACCAAATTCAAAATTTCCTGAGTTATGACCTTACCATACCTGTATTGATTTATTACTATACGTGGATTAATTATGATTTATTACTATACGTGGATAGCCTTACCATACCTGGTGGTAATTTAAATTTATTACCATATTCGATATTTCCCGAGTTATGACCTTATGATACCTGGATTGATAGCCTTTGGGGTAATTTAAATTTATTATCATATTCAAAATTTCCTGAGTTATGACCTTACCGTACCTGGATTGATTTATTACTATACGTGGATTAATTATGATTGATTACCATAAATACGTTGGGTATTGCCGGTCAGACGAGAAAAGAGAAAAACCGGTGGGAGGGGCTGATGGGAGGTGGGACGAAGAAAAACCGGTTGAAAATAAACCGGTTGAAAGTGGGGAGGACTATTCAACCAATTCGTCCATTAGGAGTAGAGATTGACATAGTGCAGACTAATCAGTTATTCCATATCGATTCCATGAATGGGGTATGTAGATTTCTAAAATAAAGCTGGCCGGAACGTCAAGAATATAAAATTGCATAAGCGCTGCCATTAACATCACGCCTTA
>NC_041391.1:706943796-706959090 GCF_002162155.2 Triticum dicoccoides
TGCTCGTAATGACACCGCGTTTAAGTCATGCGAAATGTTTCAAACGAGAGAAATCATTGTGTTTTCAACGGAAAACGGGTCACCTGGGGGACGTTTGCAGAACATATGCCTCAATATCTCTTGTATTGTTCTCTTTGATTGAAGAGTAGTCCGCCGTATGCATTGGGTTTTTGGTTGATTTCGCCCTTTTGGATAACTGTTTGTCAAGACAGCATGTATATGCTAGTTTCTTGAAGAAAAAGAATTTCGTCTTAGTCTAGACCATGTAGAGAGATTATTTTTATAACACCATGTAGAGAGGATACTGTTGGCCCAGTCATGACTACTTTTCGACGACGGTGACACGCCACGACGAAGCGAGCTGACTTGATCTCTCTACATGGTGCAAAGCTATAGCTACGTCGGAAGCTAAGAGCATCTCCAGCCGTTCGGCCCCCAAGGCGCCAAAAAACTGCGGCCAGAGGGCGAGCCGGCGCTAGTTCGGCCCCTGGGGGCGGCCTAGCTCCCAGTCACGCCCCCAGGCGCCCCCCTCCTTCCCAGCCACGGCAAATTCAAACGTAGTCATTCCCGCGCGCAAAACAGACGCCACAATCCGGCGATCAAGCGTCCAGTAGATCGGCGGTCGGATGAAAAGTTCGGCGTACAAAAAAGCAGGAAAGGTCGGAAGCGCGCATCAGGCGGCGAGGTCGGCCTTCGGCGTTGGTGGAGTCGGCGTGCGCGGGCTTGATGGGGTCTCTGTGCTTGGCGGCGTGGCTTCTGTGCTGCGGGCAGTCTCGGCGGCATCATCATCAGTCGGGCTTGGCGGCGGCGGCGGCGTGTGCGTGGGCGTGGGCGGCGTCGTAGTGGGCGTGGGCGGCGTCGTCGAGGGAAGCTGGTCCAAGATGAGGCCAACATGCGCCCTGTACCACGCCTTGACCGCCTCGTTGGTGCTCTGAAGCATGTCCGCCCCGCCCAGCAGGAAAGCCAGGTCGGTGTTCCTCTTCTTCGCGGCGACGTTGGTTCGGAGTAGGTCGAGCTTGACAGCGCTGGTCGACATCAACGCCGACCACCGCGCCTCGGACTTCTCTTCACGAAGGGCGGCCCGGACCTGTGCGTCGGCGAGGCAGTGCTGGATGGACTCCTGCACGCGAGCTGTGGCCGCGTCGGCGTGTTTTCCCTTCTTAACACCTTTGTTGCCGTCCGGCCGTCCATCTGACGCGCCCGGAGCCGGCGCGTCCGGCTTGTACGCCTCCTTGGCCTTCTCGAGGGTGCGCTGGACTTCTGCCCACTTATCGCACTTATCAATGCGCTTGTAGACGTGGAGGTACTTGAACTCGGCGTCGTTGTTGCTCTGCCGGTACAGGACGAACATGCGCAGCAGCTGCGTGGGGATGAACAAACAGTTGGCGGGCGCACGGCGGAAAGAGGCGGGAGACCGGCGTGGCATACCTGATCCTCAATGCTGGCGCCGCTCTCCGGGCGAGCCGCGACCTCCTCGACGACCCCATGCCATTTGCTGCACGCCCCCTGGATACGCCCCCAATGGTTCACCATCGCCTTCGACCCGCGCTGCATGTAAACGCCTTTGAAGTAGGGGTCGACGAGATTGCGCTCGTCGAACTCGGCCTTGATGCGCGCCCCGTACGTCTCGATGCTCTGATTCACGCCGGTGGTCGGGTCGAGGCAGATGACTTTCCATGCTTCTGTGAGGCATTCCTCCTCCTTGGACGCCCACTTGATGCGCGGCTCAGGCTTGGCCGCCCCCTTCTTCTTCTTGCGCCTCCTCGTCGGCTCCTCGTCCTCCTCCTCGTCATCGTCATCGTCCTCCTCCTGCTCCTCGTCGCCGTAGACGTAGCCGAGCTTGTTGTCCATGCTGCTGAGATCCACCGTCTCATCCGCGGTAAACACGGGAGACGCGTCGGCCGCGGCCGAACCTTCCGCGATGCTGTCGTCCATGTCGACCTCGGTCTCATCGGCGTCGCTGAGGTGCGAGAAGGGCAGCGCGCAACGGCTGAGTAGGGGCATCGGGGAGGACGCGTACGCGGGCGGCGAGTAGTTGTATGGAGTGTACTGCACGCCAAAAAATGCTCTAGGAAATCAACAAAACCGTGCACAACTAAGTTTGAAATGCTATTGAGCTTTTGGTGGCTGACATTTGCATATCTTGAAATGCTAGTCAGCATGTATTTATGTTAATAATGTCACTTTACATGCTATATTATTATGCACCAATTGCACGTCCATGTGATATAGTGATCTTGACCATAACCAAAAATCTTGTTAGCCTTAAATAGTGGTTACCCGTGCAGGGAGCAATTAATTCATCTTTGTGAGGGCGATGCTTCCAATAGTTCCTTACAAGCTATCTCTGTCGGGTTCGGCTCTCGTGCTGGGAGCCCTGCACGCGCTATTGTGCAGGGCCAATCGTTGAGCAACACATGTACCCGTGGACCCCACCACTTAACGAACAGATTTTGTTTTGTTTAGTTTTCTGAAAAGTCCTTTCCCTTGCCTTATCCGCCGCGGACGCTTCGAGCTAGTACTACCATTATTCCACTGAGCTGAGCTTCGTGAGAGAGAGGATTCGAGAAAGTGAGGTCCCCCGTCCGGCAGTCCAGGCTCGTGGTCGTGGCCAGCGACAAAGGGAGCAGCCGCTCCTGCCGGTGCTGCCGCTGCCCGACTCCGGCGCGCCCAAGCCCCGACCAAGGCTGGAGTAGCTGCTCTGGCATGCCGCCGTTCCCCTCCTCGACCGACCAGATCCGTTGGAGAAGGTGGGGACTTGCAGAGCGCGCGGCCGGCTGGGTGCAGCGCTGCTTCGCCGGGATGCCGCACGAGGTCGTGCAGGCGCACATCAAGATGGGAGGCCGATGCACACTCGTCGGACAGAGGTTAGTGGTAGCTGATTTCTTCATCTATATCCTGTACTGGTAGCTAGCTTTCGATGACTTCAGACTAGTACAGGGGCCATCCAGTTAATTACTACGTAGTATATTGCTAAGATAACAATTAATTTCAAACTAGGCAGCCTCATGTGGACATGTTCAGATTAGTACAGGGCCATCCAATTAAACTAGCTTTCAATGATTTCAAACTAGGCAGCCTCATATGGACATATTCTCTGTTTTAAGTCACAGAAATCTCAAATTGGTGAAAGATCCTTGTGGATTGAACCACAGAGAAATAACCAGCAACTAATCAGTACACTTGTATGTCTCCATTTAGAATAAATCCGTTATACATCTCACACCAAAAGGAATAGCAAGATAAACTATTACATCAGGACGTTATTGTTTTGTAGAGAAATTCTGAGAAGCAACGTTTATTCAGATCTATTTAAAAGTGCTATCTTGTCCATGGCTTGATTGGCTACCCAAGTCCTGAAATAAGAAAGGAACGATTTTGTGTGAGAAATAAACTTGAATTTGAGAGTCTGACTTGTAAGTGAAACAATACCTTAGTCGGCAGTTGGTCATTTTGATATGCTGGCCAATCCGAGGTCGGTATCAATACAGAACTCTGCACACAGTTTAAAGTTAACAGAAGTGAATGACCTATTCATGTTCATCTTAACGACTAACTAAATAAATATACCTGACTTGGTTGAGTACCATAATAGAAATATGGTTGTTGTGGTTGCAAGCCGAGTAACTGCTGAAAAGAAGTAGCATTTGGCTGAGGTAGTTGAGGCGGGCCTGATGCAATACTTGCGAATTATAATTCTCTGGCTGTGGTACTGGTGTCATAATCTGAGGAAGTTGATGCAAATTGCAGTTCTCTGCCTGTGGTTGCGGAGGCATAGAGCGCGGCAATACTTGCAAATTGTAGTTCGTAGCTTGTGGTTGTGGAGGCATAGCACGTGGCAATACTTGCAAATTGTAGTCTGTAGCTTGTGGGTTTGGAGGCATAGCGTGCAGCAATACCTGCGAATTGTAGTTCGCATCATGTGGTACTGGAGGCATAGCGTGCGATGAAACTTGTGAAATGTAGTTCGTAGCTTGTGGGTTTGGAGGCATAGCGTGCGGCAATACTTGCGAATTGTAGGTCGCAGCATGTGGTAGTGGAGGCATAGAGTGCGACGATACTTGCAAACTGTAGTTCGTAGCATGTGGTACTAGAGGTATGGCACTCTGCAATACTTGCAAGTTGGAGTAATGATTTGTCATGGTGAAGGTAGGATTTGCTTCAGTTGAGGCAGAAGCACAATCATCATTCCTATTCTTGCATGTTGTTGCTTGACCTATTAAGAAATTGTTAGATCTATTACTCCAAACCAGATAAATAACATGAGCAAATATTTATGTACCCATTTCTTGTGCTATACCATACCTTTCTTCCGTGTATTCTTATTGTTTAGTTCCAAACCAGATTTAATCCTCTTACTGCTATTTCCTTTTTCCTTTCTCTTTATTCCATGTGCTTGGACAACGTTCTCATTGTTGCATTCAACTAGTTGTTTCTCTACTTGCTTCTTAGCTTCTTCATGATTAGATGGGATATCTTTCGACTGGTTGCTTCCATGTAAAATCTGGTCCACCTTTTTCATTAGTTCAATTGACATACTTTGCAGTAGTGCATATGCCTCTTTGTTTGCTGCTGCTTTGCTCAAAATGTTATTGTAAGTGCGACATAGTGATCCATACTGCCTAGCTAGCACAACTCTAGCATCTTCATCATCAGCGCACTTTTGAATTGCATGTGATGGCCCTGATTTTGCTTGCCTTGTCCATCTTTTCAAGATATATTCCGGTGCCAACTCCTTAATATTGTTGTGGTCCAACACCTTCAATGCATGACGACACAATACCCCAACAAATTCAAACTTTTTGCATGAGCATAAAACTTTTGATCCATCATGATCAAATTTCGCTGTATGACTATTTTGGCTAGCTGAATGGGTAACCTTGAATTCAGAAATAGAGGCAGTACGACCACTTTCATACACACAATATCCCATTACCATGTCAAATTCTCCTTTAAATATCTCAAACATAGCAGGTGTATATACTTTGGAAGTTTGAATCAGCATCTGCACATGTGGCACTCTTGGTGATGTTTGACTCGCATAGAAATCACTTTCCACTTCAGCATACCTTCTATCATCCACAGCCCTCTCATAGTGCTTGAAGAAATCTGATAAATCAAGACGAACATGAAAGTATCGCTTCAATAATGCATTCATACTCTCGCTTCTTTGTGTAGATTTCATATCCGCACAAAAGGTTTGTCGACCATAAACCAAAGCCCACTTCTCCTTGTTCTGAAATAATCTATGTAGCCAGTCATTGTCTTCCAAATTATATTTCACTAGCATATCATTCCAACCTGCTAAGAATTCATCAACTTCTTGAAAATCATAAACACACTTGCCAAAATCTTTCTTAAATGTCTTTGAACCTTGGAAAACATGACTCAAATGTTTTGCAGCATTCTTATACATGTGCCACACACATAGACGATGTATTGAATTAGTAAAAACCTTGTCAATAGCACTAATAATGGCAGGACATTGGTCGGTCAATATTGTTTTTGGTTCCTTCCCTGACATGGCCCTTTTGAATGTTTCAAATAACCATTCAAACGTATCGACTGTTTCGTCATACAATAATGCAGCTCCAAAAACCATTGTTTGTTTTATGATGGTTGACACCAACAAAAGGGGCAAATGGTCTGCCATAACTATTTGTCTTAAAGGTTGTGTCAAAACATACGACATCACCAAAGTAGTGATAATCTAATATTGATCTTGCATCTGCCCAGAATATGTTAGTCATCATATCCTCTTCATCTACTTGTATTGCATAAAAAAAGGAAGGATTTTCCATTTGCTTCTCCTGTAGATATTGAAGAATGGCACCTGTATCTCCTTCTTGGATTGATTGCATACGCTTTGATCGGAGATAATTTTTATAATCTTTGTGACCAAAGCAAAGACTTTGTCGCCCCCCTGCTTGCCTACTCATCACTTCATGACCAGATTTGGGTCTAATACTTGAATCATTCAATATGTCAATCTGGGCCTTCTGAGCTTCTGTAATTCTTCTTTGCGATCGCAGTAGATGGGCTTTGCTTGGAGTTACCAGTTCATGATTATGGGCATCGTCAAAGCTGCTTACAACATATTTTCCATTAGCACTTATTTTAATGGTCATCTCTGCCAGACACCCAACTCTTGTATCTGCTCGCTTCCGCTGGCATTGTTCCTTGCTCTTGTCCTTGAAACCTGCCTTTGAGCATACAAATTTCTTTGTTCGAATAACATTTGTTGAGGATTTATCATGCCAAAATTTCCTGACACTGAAACTTGCATGTCCTGCATATGCATTATAAAACTCATATGCTATATCTTCATTCTCAAATTCCATTCCTATCTCTGGCTTTAACCTTTTGCTGTAATAATCATCTGTGTTTCGACTTGTCTCTCCCACATTTGTGGTCTCCTGGTCTACACAACATAAAAAAAATATCATATACTAATTAGTCCATGGGTGAAACATTTCTGAAAAAAAACACGATGTTCAGTCCTGTTGTAGTGAAACCTGAACAACACTTGAAGATTCAACAACAATTTTTGCCAAATATCGCACTGTATTCGTAGGAGCATTACCAAAAAATGACCTTTTTCTTAGATACAATATTGAAGGGGAGCCTTGGCGCAGTGGTAAAGCTGCTGCCTTGTGACCATGAGGTCATGGGTTCAAGTCCTGGAAACAGCCTCTTACAGAAATGTAGGGAAAGGCTGCGTACTATAGACCCAAAATGGTCGGACCCTTTCCTGGACCCTGCGCAAGCGGGAGCTACATGCACCAGGTTGCCCTTTTTTTTCTTAGATACAATATTCTCTATCATTACAATTGGCAAAAAGACACAAACAGACGAATGGAAGATGAAGTACGAGGAGCTAAGTCTCAAGGATTAATTTGCATGTCATAGATTAAGCTCTTAGTTTGTTTCTGTTTAATCTTGTCTCCTCCATATGATGAGAGTGTTCATAATTTGCAGATTCAAGGCATAACAACAAACCTATGGATGATGAAGTCGCGGGAGCTCCTTCCATGCCGAAGAACACCGTAGATGCTGGTCCACCTGAGAGGGCAATTCTCTATCGATCCTGGTCTATTCTCGTGTGATCCACAATGGAGTGGATAGATAGGAGAAAGGATGTTGGAGATTTTGGCGGCAGTGTGTTGATACGCGGGAGAAAGAAAGACAATTTTGCTGATTTTCTGTAATTAGAGATATACCATCTGGTTGTTTGGGTGATGGGTCCACCAGGCCACGTGTTGGCCGCTGGTTGGCCCTGCACGATAGTGCGTGCAGGGATCCCAGCACGAGAGCCCGACCCATCTCTGTCACTGAGAGGACCCGCATTTGTTGATTGTTTTTCTTTGATGCGTCAAATTTCCTAGTTAGAAAACTTTGTACTTTCTGAAAGTAGAATTGCAAGCAAGCAAAAATGGTAGTCCCTGTCTTTCAGTTCTATAAACATATTATTTCATACACCAAAAGTAGTATGACCCCCTACATGTTTAAATAGTACAAACATTGTTAACATCATCTTTTGTCTAAAACCCACCGTAGCACCTTTCCTGGTCATTATTTAGTCTGGAATTCTGTATTTGCACCATGTGATGGTCCTACTTTAAAAATGTTTTGGCCTCTATCTGGTTAAATGTTTGAAAAATTGGATCCTTTATGTGAACCAGCATGATTCTCTCTATTACTCGGCAATAGCGTGTTATTCACATAAGTTCAATTGTGTTTGAGATATGGATAGTGGCCTGGTGCTACATTAGAGTTTAGGGGACTATCTGGGTCCAAACTGTTTGTAGCATAGTGGTCAGCATGCTATTGTTCTAGTCAGGATCCCTGATGTGATTCCCTCAGGCAGGTACCCCAATGATTCCATTGTTGATGGCGATCAAGCAGATTACCTACCTGATAAGATTCTGCCCAACTAAGGGAGAAGTGGAGCTGCTCTAACCTCTAAGTACAGTTCTACTAATTGCATTTCTGTTGGAAGTGTCATCAGGCACTCATTTTTCATGTTGTCGGGATTTCTTTACATCAGTTCTCAGTAATGACTTAGCTTTGCTCCTCCCACCTTGTCAGGCTTAGTTTTGCCAGTGATACCATGGATGCCAGATGGACTTGAACCATGTGAACGATGTAGTCCGTGTCTACGCCCATGTGGCTGGTGCCTCGGTTCTGGTCAGTCCTTGGTCTCCTCCCTCTCCCTGTACACTGAGATTGTCCGCCCATCGAGTCGTGGCTAGTTGTGCTGCTGCACAATACTTGGGGCTTAGTTTTGTGGCCATGCTGTCTATGGTGGTAGTCTTGTGTCCGCCACAATCTTGTGATTTTTCTCGTGGAGATGCTTATCTGTATATCTAGCGAGCTAACGTCTTTAGCGTAATTATGATGCCCAAAATGTTTAACTAGGACAAACATAGTTAACGTCATCTTAGGTGGTCATATTGTTTACCCTGGAATTCTGTATTTACATCATGCGACTGTTGTACTTTAAAAATGGTTTTGGCCTCAATCTGGTTAAATGTTTGCAAAATTGGATCGATTATGTGAATTCTCTCTATTACTCTTAAATAGTGTGTTACTCACATCAATTCAATTGTGTTCGACATATTAGTGGCTTCGTGTTACATTAGAGTTTAGGAACTATATGGGTGTGAGTTCTTTCTAGCATAGTGGTCGGCATGATGTTGTCTTGTCCGATTTGCCCTGATGTGGTTTCCTAGCACAGGTATCCCGATGATTCCATCATTGAAGGTGATCAAGTAGATTACCTACCTGATAAGGTTCTAGCCCACCAAGGGAGAACTGGAGCTGCTCTGAACTCAAAGTACAGTTCTACTAATTGAATTTCTTTTGGAAGTGTCATCACGCAGTCATTTTCCATGTTGTTGGGATTTATTTCCATTGGTTCTCTACAATGGCTGAGTTTTTCTCCTCCCACCTTCTCAGGATTTTACAGTCTACAAGGAGTATGTAGGACACTTCCAATAGGTCATCTTGGTGATCTAGGGGGGAGAAGCTACAACATAGGTATGACGCCCTCCTCCCCTTCTTTTATCTTCTTCTGCTATCATGCTCTACATGTCCATGGACATTGAGTTGTGCTGAACTTTGTGTGTTCTGGTCATCGAGTCATTTTTAGGGTCCTATGTTTTGTGATGCCACATTTTCTATGTATCATAACTTCTCATAACATGGCAGCATATGCACTTAATTGCTCTTGTGCGGATAGCTAAAAGCTGAGTTTGTTTGAATTTTGTTCAACTTAAGTATCTGCAACACTCACGATTTAAACAAACTAATACCATTTTACATGCTTGCTTGTGCATGATTAAGAAATGTTAAATTCACTTGATTCTAGAGCTAGTTGTAGATGGCATGAGATCATTGTTTATTTCTAGGGTTTTAGTGCTAAATCACCAAGATGTATAGCAGGTAGAGCTCTGATGTGGTGTTTGCACCTATTTATCTTATGCAAGAAGATGCCTCTTCTTTACATATGTATGTCAAGGATGAGAGTCACACGGATGATTTGTTCACTGCTACAGTGATCATGCAGTACATAGCTATCTACTTTGTACCAAGCTAAGCTATCTTTTTTGGATACTCAAGTATGTTTCTGAACAATCAAATTTGTATTATCATCATGTACTCAGTCGACTAGCATTCCTTGTTTTGTTTCTGTAACAGCTCATAGCTTGTTGGTGAGCCATCCAACCAGCCATTAGCCAGGAGCAAATTTGTTCAATTTCGTGTGATATCTACTGTTTAAGATTTGTTTGTGGTGTCACTTGATCTGCATGTGTTTCTATGCGATTCAGTTAAGAGCAGCCAATGTAGTAATTTCTAACGCCCCAATTCATCGTGTCTGTGTAGTACTGTTGGTGGAGCGGGCAGACCAGAGGCGTGGGGCCGGTGTAGGTGGCTTTTGGCAGCAAAGTGTGGCGCCGCAGGTGCCCACCTTCCGTATCGTGTGTGTTGCGGTCAGAGGGAGCCCCGAGAGGGTGGTGGGTGAGGGGCGCATGGGAGGGCCTTAGGCGGGGGCGATGGTGTGTTGGTGTTTCTTCTTATTTTTGGACATCTAGTGGTGTTTGAAGGAGACAAAGAAGAGATGGGCACGTGGTGTGACCGGTAGGGCTAAGCACGTGTTTCGTGGCAAACATGTTTATTGGTAAATCTGGACCGTAATTTCAGCAATGTGGGGGGTCTAATGATATCTTTACTTTGCTTAGTTTATTTACTTATTCATATTAGAATTGTTGCTTCTGCTTAGAGATTTTCTGTAGCTAGTAATCTTCCAAGCCTTATCTCATAAGTATGATGGCTTTTGTTCTTTTGTGTGCAGCAAGCCTTCAACCATGGTCATGATGGCCTGGCAGCAGTACAATAACATGTAGCCTTGTTTGTCGTGTGACGACGGCAAAGGTGTTGTATAGTCTCTGGCCACCAAAAAACTGGTTTAGATATTTGTTCCATCCTTTGATCACCAGCAGCATTTGTGTGCATGCATAAAATGTGACATTTGTAGATCTGAATGGAAGACTCACTTATTTCCTTGTATCTTAAATTTGTATTGTTGGAATATTTGCTTTCTTCTTCCAAGATTCATAGGTCACTATTTTCAGGATTGTGCTTAGCTACAATTTGTAAAACTAGAAAGTAAGGGAAATTACTATGTATTTCATTCTTAGATGATGAGTAATGTTTTTGACTTGAATCGGTTCGAGAACATAGCTTTTGTTTTTAGTTGATTTCTTAAACTATTATGGAGTAGCTACTGCTATTATATTAACAAGTGAACCAGATGCAGTGATCAGCCTCTGGCGGTCAACTCTGTATTGACTCCATTTGATGAAACTTATGTTTAGGTCTGCTTGTATGAAATGTGATGATTTTTCGTCTACGGGCGAAGTTGTATTATTTCCAACCCTGCAACGGTTCCAGAAGATAGCAAATTGGCAATGTTTGAACTGGAGCTTGGTATACTAATAACATACCTCTTTCCAAAGTCTTTACTCTGAATGTAGATTACTTAACTTTAGTGGAATTTATGTCTGAAGCCATGGTCTCTAGTAGAATTTCTGTTCTATTACTATCTGAGCTGTAGTGCAATTTCTTTGCCCAGGATGCTTATGCCCTACTGTAGCCAAGCTCTCCATTCACATGCACCCTCCATAGACGACATCAGCAAAGAGTACCACCGGGTCGCAAGCAACACCATCCACCCTGCACAAGGTCGCTCCCACCCAAGACGCCTTTCTTTCTTCCTTCAAGTTATTGATGCTGCTATGTTTGTAGACACTTGGTACAATCCACTTGCTGTTCACAGTGGACTACTTGCTAGCTTTTGCCTAGTTACTCATGTTTGACATACATAGTCTCTCTGTTCATCAAATGCAAATGGTCGCTGCTTCGCTAGTGTATGCAATTTTCCGCGATGATATGTGTTTTCATGACTAGATTTTGTATGGTGGAAGTTTAGTAGGTTCCATGGTGTAGAGTGGCCTCTGCCATGTCTTGTATTGGAACTCCAATACCAAGTAGACCTTGGGAAGGGCCCTTTGTGGTCAGCAAGAATCTGCACAATAGATCATACTACCTCATTGACGTTCGAGAGCACAAAGACTCACGCAGTTCTGAGGAGGAGACCCGGCGGCTGTGGAACATAGCTCTCGTTCGGCCTTACTACGCCTGAGCTATAGGCTCCTCTTATGTACATATTTCGACAATGTATATATTATAATCAATATTATAAACCGGCCTCCTTGCTATAAGCAGGGCCTCTGCCGTTTTTTCCAATACCTTTTGATTACATGGGGGCTTCAGCTGACAAAGCGGAGTTCTACCTATTAAACCGGCTACCATGCCACAATACGGCTTGGGAGCTTCACACCCAAGGGGCCAAGGAGAGTCTGGATGCTATGCACAACTCAAACATAGGCACCCATACGGGCCTGGGCGGGCCGGCGGCGGTGCGGGTCTGCGGCGTGACTTCCGGGAGGCGGCCGAGCGGCGATGAGCGGCTCAGTGCTGGCGGCGCTGACGCCAGCCTGCTGCAGCATGACAGGCGGGGCTTAGCGGGCCTGTTTTGGGCCTGGCCGGCGAAAGCAAAGGCCAACATTGAGTTCCCTATAGACAAGGTATCTAAAATTAGCCTAAAAAGTTTCCTTGCCAAACTTTTAGGTTTTGCAAAATTTTGAAGTCAAACCACTGAAAGTTGCACGCGAGGGTTGATTGTATCAGCGAGAAAAAAGTTTTTTCTAGAGACCTATAGGCGTGTCAGTGCTTGTAGTTAAAAAAAGCCGTTTAGTTTTTTCTGTACAAAAAATAAGTTCAGAGATTGAGATGCTGTCCATGTTAACGGCAAGACCATGTCATCCATGTGGTGTTAGACTTGAACACGTAGACCATCCGAATCAACTCGAAATTCAACCTACACTGGTGGAAAAACAGGCTTCCGTCCAGCCCCATAAGTCGCGAAGCTGTAGGAACCGCGACTAATGGGACCTTTAGTCGCGGTTCTGGAGGTGAACCGCGACCAAAGGCCTGGGCCCAGGGCGCTCGGTGGCCAGCTGGCGCACGTGAGGGTCTTTAGTCGCGGTTGGCGAGGACAACCGCGACTAAAGGCCTTCGGGCACCTTTAGTCACGGTTTGCCAGGCCAACCGCAACTAAAGCCCCTCCCCTATATATACCCATCCAGCAGCCAACACTTAGCCATTTGGAGCCATTCTCTTCACAAGTGGGTGTAGGTTTGCTTTTGGTTCCTCTTATGCACATAAGGTGTTTGATGAAATGCCCCAAGAGCATGAAACAAACATGACATGAAGTGTTGGAGCCACACTCCTCGATCGCGGTTAGCAACTTGATGAACCTTTGATGTGTCATTGATAAAATATGCATGTGTGCAGTTCATTGTTTAATTTATATTGTTTGTAGCTAGTTAGTTTAACAAATGCATGATGGTTAATTATATATTTTATATTATAATAATGCAGATGAATCGGCAATGGATGTACGGTAACCGACTCTCCGGCGAGTTCACTACGGGTTTGAAAGATTTCCTCGTAGTGGCTAATGCGAACAAGCAGGGGGGTTTTGTTATCTTGTCCATGTGTTATCTGTAAGAATCAGAAGGGTTACTCTTCCTCAAGAGATGTTCACATGCATCTGCTTCGGCACGGTTTCATGCCAAGCTATAATTGTTGGACCAAGCATGGAGAAAGAGGGGTTATAATGGAAGAAGATGAAGAAGGGGATGATTTCATCGATGAAAGCTATCTTGCTCATTTCGGTGATACTTTCATGGAGGATGCTGAAGGTGAAGGGGAAGGTGAAGAAGAGGCACGTGATGATCCCGTTGATGATCTTGGTCGGACCATTGCTGATGCACGGAGACGCTGCGAAACTGAAAAGGAGAGGGAGAATTTGGATCGCATGTTAGAGGATCACAGAAAGGCGCTGTACCCCGGATGCGATGATGGTCTGAAAAAGCTGGGCTGCACACTGGATTTGCTGAAATGGAAGGCAGAGGCAGGTGTAGCTGACTCGGCATTTGAAAACTTGCTGAAAATGTTGAACAATATGTTTCCAAAGGATAACGAGTTGCCCGCCAGTACGTACGAAGCAAAGAAGGTTGTCTGCCCTCTAGGTTTAGAGGTTCTGAAGATACATGCATGCATCAACGACTGCATCCTCTATCGCGGTGAATACGAGAATTTGAATGAATGCCCGGTATGCACTGCATTGCGTTATAAGATCAGAGGCGATGACCCTGGTGACAATGTTGAGGGCCAGAAACCCAGGAAGAGGGTTCCCGCCAAGGTGATGTGGTATGCTCCTATAATACCACGGTTGAAACGTCTGTTCAGGAACAAAGAGCATGCCAAGTTGTTGCGATGGCACAAAGAGGACCGTAAGTCGGACGGGGAGTTGAGACACACCGCAGATGGAACGCAATGGAGAAAGATCGACATATGGTTCAAAGATTTTGCAGCTGACGCAAGGAACATAAGATTTGCTCTAAGTACGGATGGCATGAATCCTTTTGGCGAGCAGAGCTCCAGCCATAGCACCTGGCCCGTGACTCTATGCATCTACAACCTTCCTCCTTGGTTGTGCATGAAGCGGAAGTTCATTATGATGCCAGTGCTCATCCAAGGTCCGAAGCAACCCGGCAACGACATCGATGTGTACCTAAGGCCATTAGTTGATGAACTTTTACAGCTGTGGGGTGGTGTCCGTGTGTGGGATGAGCACAAACAAGAGGAATTTGACCTACGAGCGTTGCTTTTCGTAACCATCAACGATTGGCCTGCTCTTAGTAACCTTTCGGGACTATCAAATAAGGGATACAATGCATGCACGCACTGCTTACATGAGACTGAAAGTGTACATTTGCCAAATTGTAAGAAGAACGTGTACCTTGGGCATCGTCGATTTCTTCCGAAAATTCATCCAGTAAGAAAGAAGGGCAAGCATTACAACGGCAAGGCAGATCACCGGCCGAAGCCTGCGGAACGCACTGGTGCTGAGGTATTTGATATGGTCAAGGATTTGAAAGTCATCTTTGGAAAGGGTCCTGGTGGACAATCAGTTCCGAAGGGAGCTGACGGGCACGCAGCCATGTGGAAGAAGAAATCTATATTCTGGGAGCTAGAATATTGGAAAGTCCTAGATGTCCGCTCTGCAATCGACGTGATGCACGTTACGAAGAATATTTGTGTGAACCTCCTAAGCTTCTTGGGCGTGTATGGGAAGACAAATGATACAAAGGAAGCACGGCAGGACCAGCAACGTTTGAAAGACCCTGATGACCGGCATCCGGAATGGTTTCAAGGTCGTGCCAGCTACGCTCTGACCAAAGAAGAGAAGGTCATCTTTTTTGAATGTCTGAGCAGTATGAAGGTCCCGTCTGGATTCTCGTCCAATATAAAGGGAATAATAAACATGGCGGAGAAAAAGTTCCAAAACCTGAAGTCTCACGACTGCCACGTGATTATGACGCAATTGCTTCCGATTGCTTTGAGGGGGCTCCTGCCGGAAAATGTTCGAGTAGCCATTGTGAAGCTATGTGCATTCCTCAATGCAATCTCTCAGAAGGTAATCAATCCAGAAGTTCTACCACGGTTACAGAACGATGTGATCCAATGTCTTGTCAGTTTCGAGTTGGTGTTCCCGCCATCCTTCTTCAATATTATGACGCACCTCCTGGTTCACCTAGTCGAAGAGATTTTCGTTCTCGGTCCTGTATTTCTACACAATATGTTCCCCTTCGAGAGGTTCAT
>NC_041391.1:706960566-706961566 GCF_002162155.2 Triticum dicoccoides
TAGTTTTATTTTTCTGAATTTTTTGATATATTATTTGTATTTTTAACATTTTGAATTGAATTAGTTTTATTTTTCTTAATTTTATGATATATTATTTGTATTTTTAGAATTTTGAATTGAATTAGTTTTATTTTTCTGAATTTTTTGATATATTATTTGTATTTTTAGAATTTTGAATTGAATTAGTTTTATTTTTCTGAATTTTTTGATATATTATTTGTATTTTTAACAATTTGAATTGAATTAGTTTTTTTTCTGAATTTTTTGATATATTATTTGTATTTTTAGAATTTTGAATTGAATTAGTTTTATTTTTTTGAATTTTTTGATATATTATTTGTATTTTTAACATTTTGAAAAAGAAAAAGTATTTGGAAAATACTTTTAGTCGCGGTTGGCCTGCCGCGCCGCGACTAAAGGTGGTTGCGCGCGGGAACGAAAAACCCGCCAAAAAAGTCCTTTAGTCGCGGGTCGCCTCCCCAACCGCGACTAAAGGTTACCCTTTAGTCGCGGGCCGCCTTCCCGACCGCGACTAAAGGTTCTCCTTTAGTCGCGGGTCGCCTCCCCAACCGCGACTAAAGGCCCTTTAGTCGCGGGTCGCCTCCCCAACCGCGACTAAAGGGGGGGGCTATAAATACATGCGCCCGACCCGTCGCCTCCATTTCTCCGCTCTGCCTCTGCCGCGCCGAAGGCCTGCCGCCCTCGCCCTCGACGCCGCCCGCCGTCGACCTCGCCCTCGACGCCGCCCGCCGTCGCCCGCGCCCTCGACGCCGCCCGCCGTCGCCCGCCGCCCCCTCTCGCCCACGTACGGCGCCCGCCGCCCCCTTTCGCCCTAGTACGCCGCCCGCGCCGGCCTCCCTCGCCCACCACCGCGCCGCCCCGCGCCGGCCTCCCTCGCCGGAGAGGCCTCGCCGCCCACGCCGGCCTCCCTCGCCCACCACCGCGCCGCCCCGCGCCGGCCTCCCTCGCCGGAGAGGCCTCGCCGCCCTCGCCGGCGGCC
>NC_041391.1:706966351-706993615 GCF_002162155.2 Triticum dicoccoides
GGGGGGGGCTAAAACCCTAAACCTGTGGCGGCCTTTAGTCGCGGTTGGCCAGAAGAACCGCGACTAAAGGTCCTCCGCCCCGACGGCCGCCTGGCGCCCACGTGGACGGGCCTTTAGTCGCGGTTCTTAAGGAGCCGCGACTAAAGGTGGGGGGCTTTAGTCGCGCTTATTTGGTCGCGGTTGCGCAACCGCGACTAATGGCAGTTGCGAACCGCGACCAAAGGCCTTTTTTCCACCAGTGCTAGAATTGACTACGGAGAGACTCTCTGTGTACACCGAGTACTACTATTTATGAAACTTCATCGATCGCCCTCGCCTTCGTCGCTCTCCATCGATCAACGCCCTCTGCGAGTCGAACAACGTTAACGCCCGCCCGGCCGCCGACCAGATGGACGGGACCGATGGCAACGGCATCTGCTTCCCTTATGATGTGCTCCTCGACATCCTCCGCCGTCTCCCCTGCCGCCCGCTCGCCGAGTCCCGGCGCGTTTGCCGCACGTGGTGCGCCATTGTCGACGCCCACAGGCTCCTCCTCCCGCACTTCTTCCCCCGGGGGCCGTTCCCCGGCATCTTCACCAGCAACTACGGATGCGCCAATAAATCCTCCTTCTTCGCCCCGTCCGCACCCGCGCGTTCAGAACAACTACTTGGAGCTTACGACGGGCCTATCTTCCGGCATCCTCTCTTTCGGCACGACACCTTATCCGTGATCCACTGTTGCAACGGCCTCCTTCTCCTCAAGAACAGGTTACGACATCATCTTTATGTGTGCAACCCGGCCACTGTGCGAATCGCTAGCCTGCTGCCATTGCCAGAGAAGGAGACGTGGCTATTTGTCGAGGGCATGTTCCTTGCCTTTGACCCGGCCGTGTCGCGGCACCATGAGGTTTTCCTCCTTCCAAAGGGAAAGATCCTACCAGATGAAAAAACCCAGCCACAAACTTGGGCCGACGTTAATTTGGAGCAGCTGCACTTGCCTATATTGTTTGAAGAAGAGAACCTAGCTGAAGAAGGCCAAGAGGAGATAGACATCACATATCATCTTGATTCTGCAAGAGATTTTAATACAACACCACCGTCAGATGTGATCTCTATATTGGTGTTCTCGTCACAGACCAATCAATGGGTGAACCGGGAGTTTGTGCCGGGGCATTACGCCCCTAGGAAACTCTATGACATGGTGATCACGCCACACCCTAGTCACGTGAAAATATGGAAGTCGGCCGAGTACTGGCAGGGGTCGCTCTACGTACATTGCTGGAACCACATCCTTTTGATCCTGCGCAACTTGGAGGGTGTGTACAACATGGCCCAATTACCAGGTATAACTTATATTGATGAACACACAAGTTGGTCAAAGTTGCTCGAGAGCTCTGTCGTAGCGAGTTACGAGAGAGGGGTTCACTATGTGGCACACGACAAAATCCAACTCAAGGTATGGACACTGATAACATCAGATGATGGCCAGGTTGAGTGGATGCTAGCACACCAGGCAGAGCTTAGTCACGAAATACCACAATGGACTGAGCCTACAGTGCCATGGAAGACCGTCGAAAACAACAAAGCAACTGCTAGCCTGTTTGAACCTTATAACATTGAGGATTTCATGTATGATGAGGAGGATGGCCAGAGCGACACAACTGATGATCGTGATGGGAACGATGAAAACGACGAAGCAAAAGACATCCATGAGGCGGATGGTGGTTTCGATGGTACAACCAATAATGTTGATGATGATGGTCACAGTGAAGAAGATGCTGCTCACGAGGATGAAGATGACAGATTTGAAAGTGAAGAGAGCTTCGAGTCCTCTTGGGACTCGGACTCGGACAACTTCATCGACCTACATGAAAGTTCAGAAAGCATGTCACGGGATTACAAGATCATAGGATTACACCCGCATAAGGAAGTCGTGCTCCTCCAAACCCATGGCGCCGTTACAGCATATCATATTAGGACCACGAGAATGCAATATTTAGGCTATGAGCTCCTTAGGAACCCTTGCTCGAATGCCCATGGCATCGGTGCTGCGTTCCCTTACCGCCCATGCTATGTTGATGCGCTTCCGGCGACTAAACTACCGTATTCCCATTATGGTTGGTGACCTGCCTCATAGCGTGTAACTCGATCTACAAGGAAGAACATGCATGATGAAGATGGACCAAGGTTGCACATGGGCTGCATTGGGCCTTCGAGGATGGCATGTGGGGACAGAGCCCACTTGGTCGGTCAACAGATTGCAATATGTACCATCCAATTCATTACTAATACTGAACAAATATACACCGCTTTTTCACTTTCTTGATTGTGATAGCACCTACTCCAGATTGTACATGTTTCTCTTGATGATCATCATCAGTATCTCTCTTGGCCAGTTGCTCTTGATGAGCAGCAGGCCGATGCTGGTGACGATAAGCATCGCCGGGAAGCCGAACTGGAAGTGGCTGAAAAAGGAGAGGGTGTAGCCGAACTGCTAGGATCGGCGCGCCTGCTCGCACACAATCAGGTTCGCCGTCGACTGCAGCAGGGACAGGTTGCCAGCCACCGTGCTAACCCACGCCAGGATCAGCCACTCGTTGGTCTCTAAGGACACTGGGGAGATCAGCACCCGCCGAGGCTGCCACCCGTGTGCCGAGCAGCAGGACTGCAACGAAGCACAAACACAAATGCAGAGTCTGCCAGTTTGTGGTGCAGGGGATTTGGAATGTTCAGTACGGTTCTCTTCTTTAGCAGAATGGGTGATTGGCCTCTCTGAAATTTTTTGGGACCGACGTCATCTAATGCATTCAGACATCCAAACTGAATCATGCCATCGTTTCATTTACCAGGTTACTGTATTCAGATTAATTGTGATATATTGTAATGTTTTGGAAGCAACTAGGAGTATTAGATTTGCACAAAACATCCGGCAGACTGACAAACTGGCTAACATCTAAAAACATCCAGACTTCCATGCTGAATAATGCTAACACAAATTCACATATGCTGGACAATGGACATGGACTCGAGGGGAGTTGTACCACGTGTATATAACTCAACGTGTACGTATATTTATATGTAATGGATACGCCAGCCGTATATGAGTCGGAATTGGTTGAATACCTTCCTGTATGAGCTATGGCAGTTCCACAAGAGCGAGCATGTTCCTCGCCCTAGTGACTACACAGGTGTTGTAGTCATGCATGGAAATAGAGCCCGTGTACGCATCTCATCCTAATCATCAGACAAAACACGTACGTACACACGCACGTACTCCCCCCGTTCCGAATTAGTCGACTCAGATTTGTCTAGATACGGATATATCTAAACACGTTTTAGTGTTAGACACATCCGTATATAGATAAATCTAAATCAACTACAGTATTTTGGAATGGAGGGAGTATGTGTCTGCTCGCGGACGATGCATGCATGATGCTTCCAGGTCTGCCTGCAGGCTAGCCGCTTTAAAATACCTTGATTCATTCATTCATTCATATCAGGTCAGCTCCAACTAAACAACGCTCGGCCGCAACCGCAATATAGTGTTGCTGCTGTGTTGCTTTTTTGTTTTTGTATTGCTCTTCCTTTCGGGCATGGCTAGCTAGCCAGCCCTAGCAGTTTGCCTGCTGGAGCCTGGTCATCCAGGAGAGATGCTAAGCTGTGACCGAATGATTTCTTAAATATAATAATAAGCCTGGATTATGCCCACTAGCAATGCAATTAGAAGAAGAAGAAGAAGAAGAGAACAATGGCCATGCATGCAATGATGCAAGAGAGGATTATTTTTTCTTGTAATAACCTAACGAGGAAAAAAAATGAAGAGGGGAAGGTGTGCACGTGTGCAGCGCAGGGCCACGCTGTCCTCTCCGGCGCCAGTGGGTGACCGAACCACACTACCCCCACCGCTAGTTTATTCCCTTGCGTACGCGTACGGAGCGGCAACACGTAATTACTTAATTAAAATATAAAATACACAAACAAAAGCGGCTAGGGAAGATTCGCGCGAAAAGCCGCCAACGGACTAGCGGAGACGGAAAACGGTGAGAAAGGGAAAAAGAAAGAAAGGCGCCTTTTTCACCGGGGGGCCGCACGAGGGGCGCGCGGCGGGGCGGCCTCTCCCTCTGGTCCGACGCCGGCCACCGCGGGCTCGGCGTACCCGTGCCGCCGACGGGCGGGGCCAAGGAGAGGCCTGACGGCGACGTGGATGTGCGGGTTTGTGCGGCCATGATTGCTGGCTGGCTCTGCAATCCTCTGCCTCACCGCACGCACATGATTTGGCGGAGTGAAAAGAACATAAAACTTACTTTTCTTACCCCCTTTGTTCAGAGTTACTTGTCATGGAAATCGGATGCCTTTAGACGTACTTTTAGTTTTAGATACATTCGTTTTTATTTATTTCTGTGACAAGTAATCGAGACGGAGTGAATAGTATCAACATAAGTTTTTCGACTTGGCGGATATGAACTTAAAAAAAGGACACACGCACCATGTCGCACGCGTAAAGCTATCTAAACTCGATGGAAAAGAGAGTGCACACATATCCTCCGTAGCATACTGTATGTGTGGATAAAATGTTTCTTACTACAAAGATAACAAACAATGTAGTACGTATAATGGACTAAAAAATAACCGTGCGGCCTGTGCAACGGGCCACACCAGCAACCGTGCAACATGTACACCATACTATAGAAGTAACCGCGGCATGTGTAATAGGCTACGAGAGCAACAACACATCGTGTACAAAGGACCACGAAAACATGCGGCACAATGCAACACGTGTAACAGACCACCGAGTAACCACGTAACATGCGTAACAAACTTCAAAATAATCAGGTCATGCGTGTACAACTCACTACAAAAGTCGATGTGCATCATCTATAACACACCAGAAAAATGAACCTGCGGCGGAACCATCAGCATGATCATTATTTCGTTGCTCGTCCAGGATCCGTCACCTCCACATTTCACGAGCATTTTCAAGCAATTTGACACAGCTAGTAATTGCGTGCCTGCAATACACGCTGATATTTGGTAGGCTATCAACTGCACATTGTATTAGGCAGGATATTAGTTTCGCGTCAATTGCATGTGTAGCGACTATATATATTACCATTACGAACGATATTAACTACATGCTAAATACATTAATCATTTAACGCTAGAACAATCTGGATCGTTGGATTGGCATGATTTGATGACTGGTATAGATAGAAGTTTTTCAATGCCCTTTCAAAATGAGCTTTTGGCAGGGCATGAAATCCTTCCTTTTTTTAGGAGAACAGAGAGAAGTAAAGCAGGCAGGGGCAGGATGGTAATTCCGCGGGCGGAGGGCTAATGGCGTGTTTGACTCGGGCAGCGGTATAAGAATCCCCCACTCTAAAAAAATTCAATTAGTTCCATTCAGTAATCATCATAGGCGAGTCGAGTCCCCTCCAGTCCCCAACCCCCTCCTCCTCCTCCTCGCCGTCGCCGCCGCGCTCGGATCCGGCGCCGCCCAGGGCTCCCCCGCCCCGATCCCGCCGGTCCATGCCGCCGCCGCAGCTCGCCGCCTGATCCCGGGAGGCGGGAGCGAGGAGGGGCGGCCGCTCGCTCTTCTGGTCGGGGAGGCGTTCCCCCGCGCCGCTCGGGGGCGGAGGGGAGATCCGCCCGATCCGCTGCTCCGGGGCCGTCTGCTTCGGCGGTGAGGATCCCTGTCCTTGCCTGGACTCTTCTTACTCTGCTCTTGCTTCTGATTTTGCTCTGGTCTCTGATGCGAATCTTCGCTGCTCTCCCTGCCCGTCCATCCAGCTCGTCGGCCGCCGATCGATCCCGTTTCTTCGGCGATGGAGCGTGGGAGCGAGATGAGGCCCGTGCACAACAGCGTCGACACCGTCAACGCGGCGGCCGCGGCCATTGTCACCGCCGGGAGCCGCAGGCAGCCCACCGTGGAGCCGGTTCGTGCTTCAGTCTTGTCCTCTGTGTGACTTTTTGTTATCCTACATGTTGCTACTGGCTGGGTCGTTTAGCGAGCTTGCTCTGATCATTATGCTGTTGCGCTAGAGTCCGCGGTTGCTTAGTAGCTGCATCGTCTGTCTCTGTTTTTGAATTGGAATCGCTGGTTTGGGTACCTCACATAGTCGACTGCTACTTTGTGCCATCTGATTTGTGGCATGACGAGAGCTCGGCATGATTGATGCATCTCGTCATGATATTACATGGTCGCCAACTCACATGTGCATGCCGGGTACCTGCTTGCTGCGTAATAGATACACATTCTGTACAACTATTAAAGTTCAAATGGGAAACACATGTTACAGATTACTGACTCCATGACTCCATGTGGTGCCTGGTAGTACCTGGTTGCTGTGTAATAGGTACATGTTCTGGAGGTTTGCTTGCCTTTTCTTCACTAATTTGACCTGTAATCTTTGGTAACATCGTTTAACAATACGTGGTGGAAGTCTCAGGACTTTTGTGGTTGGCTAAACTGATAGGAAATCAAGTTTTGCACCTGCCCTGTATTCTTTTTGGGAGTTGTAATAAAAGTTTTTTCTTCAGAAGATTATTTTACTGTGTGCCACCTTTGGCGCCAGATGAAACATACTATCAGCACTGAATACTTGCATGGAATTAAGGCCATAGCTGAAACGGTCAGTTTGAATTCTTGAGAGGACCAGATGGGACAAAAATATTCTCTCCTAGCTGGCGATATGCCACCAGCTATTATTTCGGTTTTTAATCCCTGGCGTTAGTTACTCCCTTTTTTAATGCATGGCCTGCTGTTTAGGCATTCGTCCTGTTATGTTAGTTAGTCACAGTTTTGTCTGTTCATGAAAAATTAAGGTAATGTGGTGCACCTATGATTGCTACTCTCCAGTACTTTTAGCTTGGACCACATGAAACAAATGAGTATTCCTAGTGTCCGTCTTATTACAATAGCAGCCGGCACTTGCTGATGTGAGATCCCTTTGTAGTGGAGCTATGATTTCAACCCTGTGACTGTAAGTGAGGGCTAACTAAATAGAAGAAAACAAGTATGTGGTATCTATAGTTACAGTTGTGGCTGGAATTATGGTTTCTCCCTTGTTTACAACTCCATCCGGCTGAGCTATCTGTTGTAATTTTGAGTGACTTGTATGATTTACTTGTACTATTTTTTCGGTTAGTTTCAGGCTAAGCAGCATGATGTTTCACTTCTCTATCTTTCATCACACTCATGACTGCAGTAATTGTGTAGCATGGCTCGTATATCGTCTTCTGTTTTCTTAGAGAAGTTACATGTTGTTGGTTATACTGAGGAGCTAAGGGAGACAATTTAGTAAATGTATATGTCTGAGAAAAGTGCACATGATCCTGATTATACATAGGCATTGAACTCTTCAATTCATACTTTATTAAGGTGCCTTGTTTATTTATGAACATTTTATGCTGTCACATGCTATATCCTTTGTTTAAAGACTGCATAGTGGCAACTCTTTGTTTCTGTACTAATGAGCAGTGTTGTTCATTTGCAGAGAAGGAAATGGACTGATTGGTTGAGCGCATACTTCTGCTTTGGAGCTCAAAAGAATGACCGGCGCATCAGCCATGCGGTCCTTGTCCCAGAATCTGCATCTCAGAGGATAGATGCGCCGGCACCAGAAATTCCAAATCATCCACCTCCCCAGGTCTTCCCCTTTGTTGCACCTCCATCATCGCCCGCCTCTTTCCTCCAATCAGGATCTGCATCTATTATACAATCACCAATGGGCCCTCCATCTTTTTCGCCTCGCTCGCCAAACTCTCCGTCACCCACAGGTCCTCCATCCATCTTTGCTATTGGGCCATATGCACATGAGACACAGGTAGTCTCCCCTCCAATCTTCTCAGCCTTCACAACTGAACCTTCAACAGCTCCTTTCACTCCCCCACCAGAGTCTGTTCATCTGACAACCCCTTCCTCGCCTGAGGTGCCATATGCAAAGCTTCTGACTTCACTCAACAGCAGCAAGAATGGGGAAAGGGGTGAACTCCACTCATACCATATGTACCCTGAGAGCCCAATAGGGCGTCTCATATCTCCAAGCTCTGCTTGTTCTGGCACCTGCTCCCCATTCCCTGACCCTGAGCTGCAGACTTCCTCACACAGCACTTTCCCCTCCTTCCCAGTTCGTGAGCCCCCAAAGATCCTGGATGGCGAGGGCATTGCTACACAGAAGTTGATACCTCGCCATATGAGGAATGGCGGCTCCCTTTTGGATGGCCACATTACAGCAGCTGTACCGGTCGTGGACTTCTCTGCAAGACTTCAAAACAATGATCATGCTATGGATCACCGGGTCTCATTCGAGCTGACAGTAGAGGATGTCGCCCGCTGCCTGGAGAAGAAGACCGCTGGAGAATCTGCTGCATCATCTTTCCACCTTCCATCCAGCAATACTGGGGATCACTCCAGAGAGTCCAATGAAACAAGGGCAGGGCTGTACGTTGATGAAACATACCATGACCTGCCTGAGAAAGCACGGCGCTCCCTGTCCCTCCGTCTGGCCAAAGAGTTCAAGTTCAGCAACGTCGACGCCCCTCATGTGGAGGAGACAGGCGCGCTCGGGTCCGACTGGTGGGCCAACGAGAAGGTGGCCGCGATCACAACTGAGCCAAGGAAGAGCTGGTCCTTCCGTCCAGTGGCGCAGCCAGGGGTCAGCTAACCGCCGCACTGACCATAACCTTACAACAGGAAGATACAAGTTTCTTTTTGCTTCTTTTGCTCCTGCAACAGTTGCCCCGTTCCCCAGGCGCCATCTTAAAACTGCAGGAGACGCCAAAACCTATGCAAACATTCAGGTTGTAGTGGCAAGTTAAAAGGTTAGATATAGTGGTAAGTAATTCAGTGTCCAGCTAATCATCATTCATATAAAGAGACCAAAGGTGGTGATGCATGCAGATCCTGGAACCCTCCCCCCATGTGTTGTTGTTGATGTTGTTGTTATTGTCGTCGTCGTCGTCGTTATAAAACCAAGACGCAAATACTTTTACCGTCGTAGCGTGTGTTGTAATCCTCTTTTAACTCGCTTGCTGCTGCTGTTGGACTGATGATGCTGTTTATGTATGTACATAATAAACCTAGCCAGAATTGTAGAACTGTTTCGTCTCAGCAGCATCGTCAGATGGAGCCATATTGTACCCTGATGCTCATCTCACATGAGGAATTACTATTCTGCCGTTTGATTGATTGGGGATAGGCATCAGAAAGCACTAGTCTGATGTTCATCGCATGAATCTTCTGTTCCTGTTGGTGATAACATAGAAATTACAAGAAGGATCATGTTATCATCCAGGCTGTGCCTTGGTTGAACCATGTTTCTGATGCCAATATTTTGCCTGGCACCATCGAAGGAGTGCACAGAGGTCGGCAATGGCGCCAATGTTGATATTTTTGTGACGGTGCGCAGCAATTCGGCTCTTCAATTTAACTTTTCTGGGGTGATATATATGTTGTTCTGCTTCAGTTTGCAAGAACCTGAATAAGACCAAAATGACAGAAAGAAAAAGAGAGATCCTGAAAGGGGGCCTTCCCCCTCTTGGAGAAGTCTGCAAATCTCTAGCCGGAAGCTACTACTGTCTGACGCATGAGATGAACCACCAGAGATATCACAAGGAGATCACGAAACGGCAGTAATGGTACACTAGTACTCCCTCCGTAAACTAATATAAGAGTGTTTAGAATACTAAAGTAGTGATCTAAACACTCTTATATTAGTTTACAGAGGGAGTAATAACCAAATATCATGACCCCCAAGAATCGTCAAGGGGTGCCATTACACCACAGAGTCAGTCTCAACCAGTTAAAAGGAGAGAGAGAGAGAGAGAGAAATGTATGTCTTTGGAGAAGCAAACAACAACGGCGGCGGCAGCAACAACAACAACAACAATAATATGCGGACGACAACGAGTTCGGTTCTCATCTCGTCCCGTCGTACTAACACGGGGGACAATTTTTGATGATCGTGTCAATCTTGGGTCCTAACCCCAAAAATAAAATAAAATGTGGAGGTGAGCTTGTAGGATTGATTAGTGTAGGCCGGCCAGGTGGCAACAGGAGTGCATTAGGTGGCACCAAGCTTCATTGTGAGACATCAATCATGTGGTGATATTTTTCTCCTCTTCTTCTTCCTGGTGGGCCCAATAGGTCAGCATCTCGACCAATCCACATCCCGTCGAAAGCGAGCCGGCGCAGCAGGAAGCAGGAAATATCATTAGAACTGTTCCCCTCCCTCTCCATGATCATCAATAAGGTAAGTTTAAGGAGAAGCAACAGGACATTATTAGTTTTAAGGTGGTGATGATCAATTAATTAAGGACAGGAACATGGGGGGTGTGCATGGCTGAGGGTTCAGACAAGTGACGGATAACGTTGATCCGGCACCAAACATAACCAAACCAACCCAAATCCCATCCCACCACCCTCCACATCAGCAATCAATAATCTAATTCAGCTCCCCCCCTCTCCCTTCGCCGTCGCGCCACCCCCGGTGAACGCGTGCACACCTCCATCTCCATCTCCATCGCCATCGCCGTCTCAGGGCCCGACGGTGTTCTCGCGATTTTCGCCGGTTAATCATTGTGAGGCCTACATTAGTAGGAGACTAGTAGTGATACCAAATGTTACCTCTCTGGTAATAGAATGGTATCCAAGGATGACAGTTACCTCTCTGGTAATAGAATAGAATCCAAGACCCCTTCAAAAAAAGAGAATAATATCCAAGACAGTTACTTCTGTGGCTAATCAACCTGTCAATTTTGTGCCAGCCGAAGGTGAAAGTGACCTCACTAATTACCACCCTAATCATTCTCTACCACCAAGTCAAGAACAAGTCTTTTTGTGCCAGTACTATAACTTTTCACCTCTCCTTGTCATGCACCATTGCCCAGCCGAAATCAAAGCCCAGTGGTAATCCTAGTTTAAGGAGGGAAACAAGAACAGAAAGAGTGATGCAAAAAAATGTATCTTATTCCCGGCGCCACAAAAATCCAAGGCCGGTCCACCTCCATGGCAAATTCTCAACAGCATCCATCACCATTAATCATGGCCATGCATGTGAGGATGCGGTGAGAGCACCGGAGCAGAGTTGGTCCAGCTCCGCATGTGAAGATATTATTTCTCTGTTTCTGGAAATACAGAAAATATTTTCCTCATTTGGTTGCAGACATCTCCCTGTCCGTCGCATCGACTGGTGGGGAGAGCGGCAGGGAAATAATATCCATGGCGGGCAATCTACTAGGAGGCCATGTGGAGCTCGCCAAGTGGTCAATGCCTCCTTGCCAAGTGTTCCATTGTTAACTTGTTCACCTAGTGGCGACTAGTTTCTCCACGAGCTCCACGAGCAGACCAGCTCCCCCCTCCTCCTCCTCACTCGTGTTCTTGGGGAGGATCCATCCATGGAGATGGAGGCTTCTAGCTGATGAGGCTGGTGGCTTCTAGCTGAGATTGGTACGTACGTGCTGTTGGTGCGTGCATGATTATCGCCGCTTGCGCCCCCACCATTAGTTGGTTGGAGCTCGCTCCGCTTCTTGTCCAGCTCTGTTCTTGCGAGCCGGTGGTTGCAGATCTTAGCTCCTGTTCGTAGCTTGCTAGGCCACAGATTGCAGATTTCTTTCTTTCTAGGTGGAGGATTCGTTAGTTAGGTCGCTCGCTCTTCTTGGATCGAATCTCGAACGACGAGAGGAGATTCTTGCAGATTCACTAGTGTAGAAATTGGATCTTGGGGGGCAATGGCGATGGAGCCGGCGGTCAAGGTGGCGCTGGGGACGGCGGCGTTCGGCATCTTCTGGGTGCTGGCCGTGTTCCCGGCGGTGCCCTTCCTGCCCATCGGCCGCACGGCGGGGTCGCTGCTGGGGGCCATGCTCATGGTGCTCCTCAACGTCATCACCGCCGACGAGGCCTACGCCGCCGTCGACCTGCCCATCCTCGGCCTCCTCTTCGGCACCATGGTCGTCAGCGTCTACCTCGAGCGCGCCGACATGTTCCGCCACCTGGGACGCGCGCTCTCCTGGCGGAGCCAGGGCGGCAAGGACCTGCTCCTCCGCACCTGCGCCGTCTCCGCGCTCGCGTCGGCGCTCTTCACCAACGACACCTGCTGCGTCGTGCTCACCGAGTTCATCCTCAAGATCGCCCGCCAGAACAACCTCCCGCCCAAGCCCTTCCTCCTCGCGCTCGCCTCCTCGGCGAATATCGGCTCCGCGGCCACCCCCATCGGCAACCCGCAGAACCTCGTCATCGCCGTGCAGAGCGGCATCTCCTTCGGTGACTTCGTCTTCGGCATCCTGCCCGCCACCCTCGTCGGCGTCGTCGTCAACGCCGCCATCCTGCTCTGTCTCTACTGGCGGGAGCTGTCCGACGAGAAGTGCGTCGACGTGTCCCACGACGCGCTCCCCGCCGAGGTCGTCGATGAGGACGACGTCACCTCCCACCGCTTCTCGCCGGCCACCATGTCGCACCCGCGGCGCGGCCGCCTCCCCGACGGCTCTGTTCTTCCCGAAGCAGCCGGCTGCGACGCGCACTGCTCATGTGAGCCGGTCAAGCCCAACGGCGACGTCGCCAAGGCGGCGCCCGGCGGCGTCGGGATCCACCAGAGGCGTGGCTCCGCCGCAAGAGTGACGACCAAGGAGGAGGATGAGTACTCCTGCTTCAACTCGACGGAGGAGAAGGAGGCGGCCATGGACGAGGAGTGGAAGAACAGGCTGTGGAAGACCTGCGTGTACGTCATCACCTTCGGCATGCTCGTGGCGCTGCTGCTTGGGCTCAACATGTCCTGGAGCGCCATTACCGCCGCCCTGGCGCTCATCGTCCTCGACTTCAAGGACGCCCGCCCCTGCCTCGAGAAGGTAACTGTCTCTCTGTCTGTCCGTCTGCAGTTAACTGAACCAGCAGGTGTCTGTCTACAGTTTAACTGAACCAACAAGTCTGCAAAATGAATTCATCAGTTCCCATCTTGAAGGATTTTGTTTCAAAATTGAAATAATTCAAATGATTTGATCCAATTTGACAACTGTTTAAACCAAATTAGATTTCTCCTGGAGTTGTTCTTTCTGAAACTAAAACCCACACCAGAACTACTAACTACTGTACATCATTGTTGCTTACTGTGGTGCTGCTGAAAAACAAATTTCAGGTCTCCTACCCACTGCTGCTCTTCTTCTGTGGGATGTTCATCACCGTGGATGGCTTCAACAAGACCGGCATTCCGAGCACCTTCTGGGAGTTCATGGAGCCCTATGCGCGGATCGACACGCCAACCGGGGTGGTCATCCTCGCCCTGGTGATCCTTCTCCTCTCCAATGTCGCGTCGAACGTCCCGACCGGTTAGTTCCTCTCCCACTTCCCATTTCCTGACTGCCATTTCGACGCCATTTGTCATAATATATGGAAATCAGAGTGAATCTTATCTATTTTTGTGCAAATTTCATAGATGATTCCAAACTGTAATTAATCAGACTGTAGTAATTAATCAGGGACACCAAACAATGGCATGATTCATTTTTGGATCAGTTGTGCAATAATTTCTGAATGTGTTAGATGCTAGCCAGACTGTCAGGTCCCAACTTCTATCAGATCGGCCAATCATTCATTCTACTAAAGAACAACAGAACCAGCTGAACATGCCAAATTACATGCACCATAAACATACCAACCATGCTACTGACAGACTCTGCACTGTGTTTGTGCTTCATTGCAGTCCTGCTGCTCGGCGCACGGGTGGCGGCCTCAGCGGCGGCAATCTCCCCCGCGGCGGAGACCAACGCGTGGCTGATCCTGGCGTGGGTGAGCACGGTGGCCGGCAACCTGTCCCTTCTAGGGTCGGCGGCGAACCTGATTGTGTGCGAGCAGGCGCGTCGGTCCCAGCAGTTCGGGTATACCCTCTCCTTCTTCAGCCACCTCCAGTTCGGCTTCCCGGCGACTCTCATCGTCACCGGCATCGGCCTGCTGCTCATCAAGAGCAACTGAACAGAGTCCTCATGATTATCAATACAACAGCAGGAGAAGAAGACATGATTCATATGGATATATAGGCATGTAAATTTTTAAAATTGTGAATGTTGGGGCCGTCATTTGTGGCCTGTGGGGTAAGTCTTGTACCGTAAAGAAAAGCTGGGAGGCCCCCGAGCACGGATGATGCCATTCATGGTGGTGCTCGGAGGCTTTTTGGGTTGTACATTTTACATATATTGAAAAAGAGGAGGAGAAAGAAGAAGAGGAAGAAAGATGTAAATGAGTAGTTGCTATCTCAATCAAGTAAGTAAAAGGTGTATATTTGTTCAATATTCAACATGAATTGGATGGTACATATTGCAATCTGTTGACCGACCAAGTGGAAAAAGATCATGCATGCATCCAGCTTGACATGTGGCCCCTCTTCCCCACATGCCTTCCTCAAAGGCTCAATGCAGCCCATGTGCAACCTTGGTCCATCTTCACCATGCTTGTTCTTCCTTGTAGATCGAGTTACACGCTACGGGCAGGTCACCAACCATAACGGGAATACGGTAGTTTAGTCGCCGGAAGCGCATCAACGTAGCATGGGCGGTAAGGAAATGCAGCACCGATGCCATGGGCATTCGTGCAAGGGTTCCTAAGGAGCTCATAGCCTAAATATTGCATTCTCCTGGTCCTAATATGATATGCCGTAATGGCGCCATGGGTGGAGTAGCACGACTTCCTTATGCGGGTGTAATCCTATGATCTTGTAATCCCGTGACATGCTTTCGGAACTTTCATGTAGGTCGATGAAGTTGTCCTCGTCCGAGTCCCAAGAGGACTCAAAGCTCTCTTCACTTTCAAATTTGTCATCTTCATCTTCGTGAGCAGCATCTTCTTCACTGTGACCATCGTCATCAACATTACTGGCTGCATCATCAAAGCCACCATCCGCCTCATGGATGCCTTTTGCTTCGTCGTTTTCATCGTTCCCATCACTATCATCAGTTGTGTCGCTCAGGCCATCCTCCTCATCATACATGAAATACTCAATGTTATAAGGTTCAAACAAGCTAGCAATTGCTTTGTTGCTTCCGACGGCCTTCCATGGCACTCTAGGCTCAGTCCATTGTGGTATTTCGTGACTAAGCTCTGCTTGGTGTGCTAGCATCCACTCAACCTGGCCATCGTCTGATTCTATCAGTGTCCATACTCTTAGTTGGATTTTGTCGTGTGCCACATAGTGAACCCCTCTCTCGTAACTCGCTACGACAGAGCTCTCGAGCAACTTTGACCAACTTGTGTGTTCATCAATATAAGTTTTGCCTGGTAATTGGGCCATGTTGTACACCCCCTTCGAGTTGCGCAGGATCAACAGGATGTGGTTCCAGCAATGTACGTAGAGCGACCCCTGCCAGTACTCGGCCGACTTCCATATTTTGACGTGACTAGGGTGTGGCGCGGTCACCATGTCATAGAGTTTCCTAGGGGCGTAATGCCCCGGCACAAACTCCCGGTTCACCCATTGATTGGTCTGTGACGAGAACACCAATATAGAGATCACATCTGATGGTGGTGTTGTATTAAAATCTCTTACAGAATCAAAATGATATGTGATTTCTATCTCCTCTTGGTCTTCTTCAGCTAGGTTCTCTTCTTCAAACAACATATGCAAGTGCAGCTGCTCCAAATTAACCTCGACCCAAGTTTGTGGCTGGGTCTTTTCCTCTGGTAGGATCTTTCCCTTTGGAAGGAGGAATACCTCATGGTGCCGCGACACGGCCGGGTCGAAGGCGATGAACATGCCCTCGACGAATAGCCACGTCTCCTTCTCTGACAATGGCGGCAGGCTAGCGATTCGTACCGTGGCCGGGTTGCACACGTAACGATGATGTTGTGACCAGTTCTTGAGGAGAAGGAGGCCGTTGCAACAGTGGAGCACGGATAAGGTGCCGTGCCGAAAGAGAGGACATCGGAAGACAGGCCCGTCGTGATCTTCACGTAGCTGTTCCGAGCGCGCCGACGTGGGTGGGGCGAAGAAGGAGGATTTATTGGCACATCCGTAGTTGGTGGTGAAGATGCCGGGGAACGGGCCCCAGGGGGAAGAAGTGCGGGAGGAGGAGCCTGTGGGCGTCGACAATGGCGCGCCACGTGCGGCAGACGCGCTGGGACTCGGCGAGCGGGCGGTAGGGGAGACGGCGGAGGATGTCGAGGAGCACGTCGTAAGGGAAGCAGATGCCGTTGCCCATCGGTCCCGTCCATCTGGCCGGCGGCCGGCCGGGCGTTGTTGGACTCGCAGAGGGCGCTGATCGATGGAGAGCGACGAAGGCGAGGGCGATCGATCAAGTTGCATAAATAGCAGTACTCTGTCCGTAATCGATTCTAGGTTGAATTGCAAGTTGATTCGGATCGACCTGCAGCCGTACGTACGTGTTCAAGTCTAACACCACATGATCTTACATGGACATAATTTCAATCTCTGAACTTATTTTTTGTACAGAAAAAACTAAACGATCTTTTTAACTACAAGCACTGACACTTCTATAGGTCTCTAGAAAAAACTTTTTCCCCGCTGATACCATCAACCCTAGCTCGCGTGCAACTTTCAGTGGTTTGACTTCAAAATTTTGCAAAACCTAAAACTTTGGCAAGGAAACTTTTTAGCTACCTTGTCTGTGGGGAACTCAACGTTGGCCTTTGCTTATTTGCTTGCTTTGTTAAACTACGCATACTCAAATGTAGGCTTGCCCTGTCCAAAGTAGCATATGTCGCCACCAAGTCCCCCCCACGCCGCCGCATCGGTCCACTTCTCTTACCCGTTTGACGGCCCCGTCGGCGGCAAGAAGAGTGGGGTAAGTCACCTCCAGTTCAGCCACCGCCAGTTCGGCTTCCCGGCGTCCCTCATCGTCACCGGCATTGGCCTGCTGCTTATCAAGAGCAACTGAACAGAGAAATTATGATTATCAACACAACAAAAGATGAAGATACCTTTTAGAAGAACAAGATGAAGATATGATTCATATGCATGTATAGGTATGTAAATTTTAAAAAATTGTGAATGTCCGGGCCGTCATTTGTGGCCTTTGGGGTAAGTCTTGTACCGTAAAGAAAAGCTGGGAGGCCCCGAGCACGGATGACACAGTGCTCGGAGGCTTTTTGGGTTGTACATTTTATATATATTGAAAAAGAGGAGGCGGAGGAAGAAGAAAGATGTACATGAGTAGCTGCTATCTCAATCAAGCATGTAAAAGGAGGTGTATATTTGAGTAAATTGCAAAAAATCATCACAATTGAGGACCCTAATTCAAAAAACTGCCACCATTCAGTTTTTTCTTAAAAAACCACCAATATTATGGTGACAGTTTTCAAAAAATGCCGATTGGGTGATTAGAGCAGTTTCAATAAAAACCTGACATCTGGGCCGCATGTAAGTGATGACATGGCAAGAAAAGTCCACAACGTTTCCATGAACGGTTAAATTGATATAGGCCCACTTGTCAGCATCTCCAGTCTCTCTCCACCCCTTCTTTGGCATTCTGTCGAACAGTTCACGAGCTCGTCGGAGAGCTCGCTGCCGGCAGCGAGCCATGGCAGCTATGGTGGTTGATGATGCAGACCGATGACGTCGTGGAGGAGCTCCACATCAGAGTCAGAGGCGGCCTGGTCCTGGTCCAGCTCGGACGAGGAGTCGCACCGACGCCCATCCCGTCGCGAGGCGCACCTCGCTGCCTTCCACCTAGCCGCCTCCATCGACGGTCAATGGCAGCCGTCCCGCGCGGCGGCGCACACGCTTGGTCAATCTCCCGTCGCCTCTCCCTTCTGGCCGAGGTCGGGGCGTCGGGCAGCCAAGGCTGTCATCGATTCCCGTGCTCCCCTCTTTCCCCTTCCCAAGCTGGCAGCCAGGGTGGTGTCCATGATCCCCGATGGAGGTAGGGAAGGCTGGGCGGCTGGAGGCAGCAGCGTTGCTGCCGGGGGTCGCGTCGGCGGTGGTCTAGGCGAGCCGGAGCTCCACGGCGCCGGGTGGCTCACCCTGGAGTAGGTGGCGACGGCGCGCCTCGGGGAAGGGAGGCGGCGGTGATGGAGCGGTCCAGCATGGCGGGACGGCGGCGTTGCAAGGCAGTGTCACACCCTTGCCGAGGAACGAGGTAGTTCGCTGGATTTGGGGCGGAGTCACCGATGAAATCTTGATCTGAGATGGAGAATTGACGAGAGAAGGAAGGTAGGAGACGACAGGCAGAGGAAGAGGATAACAGAGACAGAATAGATTCAATTCAAATGCGATGCCTTGCTACAGACTCCACCTCGAGCTTATAATTGTGCTACTCGTACACGGCCCACGGCCCACCAACTCAACTACATCAGGCCCATGGCCCATTACATTTAAACCTCGCGCCTTATACCGCTCTCTTCCTTGCCTGTACCGATCGTGTAGCTTGCTTCACGCCAAGCGATAGCAGCTGCATACTGACATTACCCACCCCTTGACAACCAGCTAGTCCCCAGGCCGGTGCATCCGGAAAACGCTTCTTGATCACTTCATAATCTTCCCATGTAGCGCTCTCGTTGGACAGAGTAGACCACTTGACCAGGACCTGTAAATAAGCTGCATTCCCTTTCTTGACCAACCGTCTGTCAATAATTTCCTCTGGCACAACCTCAGGCAGTGATAAATCCAACGGTTTGAGCAACACTGTAAAGACTGGTGTATGATCTGGAACGTGAGATTTTAGCTGCGAGACATGAAACACAGGGTGAACCTGACTGCCTTTCGGAAGCTCCAGGCGATACGCTGCCTGCCCAATCTTGTCCAAAATCTTGAAAGGACCAAAAAACTTGAGCGCCATCTTCGGACATGGATGATTGACAACTGGCGATTGCGCGTACGGTTGTAGCTTCAAGTAAACTTGCTCCCCCACTGCAAACTCTCGTGGTGATCTATTCTTATCAGCATAGTTTATACTTTGCCTGAGCTCTGTGCAGATGCTCTTTCAGATCTGCCATATGCTCTGTCTGGGAAGATATCCAACTCTGCACATCTGTATATGGAGAACATCCCAATGCCGAATGAAACAAAGAGTTGTACCAAAACTCCGCTTGTGGCAGCCAACTGTTCCACTTTGCCGGGCAATCATGTACTGCGCACCGAAGATACATCTCAAGACATTGATTTACATGCTCCGTTTGACCATCTGTTTGAGGGTGGTATGCCGTACTCATTTGCAACTCTGTCCGCCATACTCTGAATAATTCCTTCCAAAATGCACTAGTAAACACCTTGTCTCTATCTGAAATTATGGATAGTGGAAGTCCATGTAATCTCACCACCGTGTTCATGAAAGCTTTAGCGACCACAACAGCAGTGAAATGATGTTTCAACGGTATGAAGTGACTGACTTTAGAAAATTGACCCACCACCACTAAAATGGAACTGTATCCATCAGACTTAGGCAAACCTTCAATAAAATCCATACTGATCGACTGCCAAGGTCCATCAGGCACAGGCAATGGCTGAAGCAGCCATGGATACTTGCACAATTCAAGCTTAGCCTGCTGAGAAATAGCACATTGCTTGACCACATTTTCCACATTAGTTTTCATCCCTGGCCAACTGAACACCCCAGAGTGTCCTCGAACTGGAGATGCATGAAAGCCCCTAATAAGTTTGGTATGTAACCCTGCATTAGCCCCAATCCACACTCTGTCATTGTGTTTTAACAACCCATTCTGCAGCTTGAACCCTGGACAGACATTCTCATCCACTGCCAATTTTTGCAACATTTCTTGAGCTACTAAATCCACTGAATAAGAGTTCAGCACTTCTTGTATCCACACTGGTTGTGAAGTAGAAACAGCTTGAATAGGAAACAAGTGAGCTACTCTAGACAGAGCATTTGCCACAGTGTTTTCTACCCCTTTCTTATACTGGATAGTACACTGCAGCCCAATCAACTTGGTCATGGCATTTCTCTGTAATCCAGAAGTGAGCACTTGATCTCCTAAGTGACACATGCTTTGATGATCTGTCTTGATCACAAACACCCCCCTGGACAAATAAGTGAAGGAAATATGCCCTAGAGGCAATAATAAAGTTATTATTTATTTCCTTATAATCATGATAAATGTTTATTATTCATGCTAGAAGTGTATTTACCGGAAACATAATACATGTGTGAATACATAGACAAACAAAGTGTCACTAGTATGCCTCTACTTGACTAGCTCGTTAATCAAAGATGGTTATGTTTCCTAACCATGAACAATAAGTTGTTATTTGATTAACGAGGTCACATCATTAGCAGAATGATCTGATTGACATGACCCATTCCATTAGCTTAGCACCCGATCGTTTAGTATGTTGCTATTGCTTTCTTCATGACTTATACATGTTCCTATGACTATGAGATTATGCAACTCCCATTTACCGGAGGAACACTTTGGGTACTACCAAACGTCACAACGTAACTGGGTGATTATAAAGGAGTACTACAGGTGTCTCCAATGGTCGATGTTGGGTTGGCGTAATTCGAGATTAGGATTTGTCACTCCGATTGTCGGAGAGGTATCTCTGGGCCCTCTCGGTAATACACATTACATAAGCCTTGCAAGCATTACAACTAATATGTTAGTTGTGAGATGATGTATTACGGAACGAGTAAAGAGACTTGCCGGTAACGAGATTGAACTAGGTATTGGATACCGACGATCGAATCTCGGGCAAGTAACATACCGATGACAAAGGGAACAACGTATGTTGTTATGCGGTCTGACCGATAAAGATCTTCGTAGAATATGTAGGAGCCAATATGGGCATCCAGGTCCCGCTATTGGTTATTGACCAGAGACGTGTCTCGGTCATGTCTACATTGTTCTCGAACCCGTAGGGTCCGCACGCTTAAAGTTACGATGACAGTTATATTATGAGTTTATGCATTTTGATGTACCGAAGGTTGTTCGGAGTCCCGGATGTGATCACGGACATGACGAGGAGTCTCGAAATGGTCGAGACGTAAAGATTGATATATTGGAAGCCTATATTTGGATATCGGAAGTGTTCCGGGTGAAATCGGGATTTTACCGAAATACCGGGAGGGTTACCGGAACCCCCCGGGAGCTATTTGGGCCATAGTGGGCCTTAGTGGAAAAGAGAAGGGGCTGCCCTAGATGGGCTGCGCGCCCCCCTTCCCCTAGTCCTATTAGGACTAGGAGAGGTGGCCGGCCCCCTCCTCCTCTTTTCCCCTCCGAGGAATCCTAGTTGGACTAGGATTGGAGGGGGAATCCTACTCCCAGTGGGAGTAGGACTCTCCTGCGCCTCCCCCCTTTGGCCGGCCAGCCTCCCCTCCTCTCCTCCTTTATATACGGAGGCAGGAGCACCTCTAAACACAACAAGTTGACACAAGTTGATCCACGTGATCTATTCCTTAGCCGTGTGCGGTGCCCCCTGCCACCATATTCCTCGATAATATTGTAGCGGAGTTTAGGCGAAGCCCTGCTGCTATAGTTCATCAAGATCGTCACCACGCCGTCGTGCTGACGAAACTCTTCCCCGACACTTTGCTGGATCGGAGTCCGGGGATCGTCATCGAGCTGAACGTGTGCTCGAACTCGGAGGTGCCGTAGTTTCGGTACTTGATCGGTTGGATCGAGAAGACGTACGACTACTTCCTCTACGTCGTGTCATCGCTTCCGCAGTCGGTCTGCGTTGGGTACGTAGACAATACTCTCCCCTTGTTGCTATGCATCACATGATCCTGTGTGTGCGTAGGAAATTTTTTGAAATTACTACGAAACCCAACAGTGGCATCCGAGCCAGGTTATTTATGTTGATGTTATATGCACGAGTAGAACACAAGTGAGTTGTGGACGATACAAGTCATACTGCCTACCAGCATGTCATACTTTGGTTCGGCGGTATTGTTGGACGAGACGACCCGGACCAACCTTACGCGTACGCTTACGCGAGACCGGTTCCCTCGACGTGCTTTGCACAGAGATGGCTTGCGGGCGACTGTCTCTCCAACTTTAGTTGAACCAAGTATGGCTACGCCCGGTCCTTGCGAAGGTTAAAACGGAGTCTATTTGACAAACTATCGTTGTGGTTTTGATGCGTAGGTGAGATTGGTTCTTACTTAAGCCCGTAGCAGCCACGTAAAACATGCAACAACAAAGTAGAGGACGTCTAACTTGTTTTTGCAGGGCATGTTGTGATGTGATATGGTCAAAGCATGATGCTGAATTTTATTGTATGAGATGATCATGTTTTGTAACCGAGTTATCGGCAACTGGAAGGAGCCATATGGTTGTCGCTTTATTGTATGCAATGCAATCGCGATGTAATGCTTTACTTTATTACTAAACGGTAGTGATAGTCGTGGAAGCATAAGATTGGCGAGACGACAACGATGCTACGATGGAGATCAAGGTGTCGCGCCGGTGACGATGGTGATCATGACGGTGCTTCGGAGATGGAGATCACAAGCACAAGATGATGATGACCATATCATATCACTTATATTGATTGCATGTGATGTTTATCTTTTTATGCATCTTATCTTGCTTTGATTGACGGTAGCATTATAAGATGATCTCTCACTAAATTATCAAGAAGTGTTCTCCCTGAGTATGCACCGTTGCCAAAGTTCGTCGTGCCCAGACACCACGTGATGATCGGGTGTCATAAGCTCTACGTCCATCTACAACGGGTGCAAGCCAGTTTTGCACACGCAGAATACTCAGGTTAAACTTGACGAGCCTAGCATATGCAGATATGGCCTCGGAACACGGAGACCAAAAGGTCGAGCGTGAATCATATAGTAGATATGATCAACATGACGATGTTCACCATTGAAAACTACTCCATCTCACGTGATGATCGGTCATGGTTTAGTTGATTTGGATCACGTAATCACTTGATTTGGATCACGTAATCACTTAGAGGATTAGAGGGATATCTATCTAAGTGGGAGTTCTTAAATAATATGATTAATTGAACTTAAATTTGTCATGAACTTAGTACCTGATAGTATCTTGCTTGTTTATGTTGATTGTAGATAGATGGCTCGTGCTGTTGTTCCGTTGAATTTTAATGCGTTCCTTGAGAAAGCAAAGTTGAAAGATGATGGTAGCAATTACACGGACTGGGTCCGTAACTTGAGGATTATCCTCATTGCTGCACAGAAAAATTACGTCCTGGAAGCACCGCTGGGTGCCAGGCCTGCTGCTGGAGCAACACCAGATGTTATGAACGTCTGGCAGAGCAAAGCTGATGACTACTCGATAGTTCAGTGTGCCATGCTTTACGGCTTAGAATCGGGACTTCAACGACGTTTTGAACGTCATGGAGCATATGAGATGTTCCAGGAGTTGAAGTTAATATTTCAAGCAAATGCCCGAATTGAGAGATATGAAGTCTCCAATAAGTTCTATAGCTGCAAGATGGAGGAGAACAGTTCTGTCAGTGAGCATATACTCAAAATGTCTGGGTATAATAATCACTTGATTCAATTGGGAGTTAATCTTCCGGATGATTGCGTTATTGACAGAATTCTCCAATCACTGCCACCAAGCTACAAGAGCTTCGTGATGAACTATAATATGCAAGGGATGAATAAGACTATTCCCGAGCTCTTCGCAATGCTGAAAGCTGCGGAGGTAGAAATCAAGAAGGAGCATCAAGTGTTGATGGTTAACAAGACTACTAGTTTCAAGAAAAAGGGCAAAGGGAAGAAAAAGGGGAACTTCAAGAAGAACGGCAAGCAAGTTGCTGCTCAAGAGAAGAAACCAAAGTCTGGACCTAAGCCTGAAACTGAGTGCTTCTACTGCAAGCAGACTGGTCACTGGAAGCGGAACTGCCCCAAGTATTTGGCGGATAAGAAGGATGGCAAGGTGAACAAAGGTATATGTGATATACATGTTATTGATGTGTACCTTACTAGAGCTCGCAGTAGCACCTGGGTATTTGATACTGGTTCTGTTGCTAATATTTGCAACTCGAAACAGGGACTACGGAATAAGCGGGCACTGGCAAAGGACGAGGTAACGATGCGCGTGGGAAACGGTTCCAAAGTCGATGTGATCGCGGTCGGCACGCTACCTCTACATCTACCTTCGGGATTAATATTAGACCTAAATAATTGTTATTTGGTGCCAGCGTTGAGCATGAACATTATATCTGGATCTTGTTTAATGCGAGACGGTTATTCATTTAAATCAGAGAATAATGGTTGTTCTATTTATATGAGTAATATCTTTTATGGTCATGCACCCTTGAAGAATGGTCTATTCTTATTGAATCTCGATAGTAGTAATACACATATTCATAATGTTGAAGCCAAAAGATGCAGAGTTGATAACGAAAGTGCAACTTATTTGTGGCACTGTCGTTTAGGTCATATCGGTATAAAGCGCATGAAGAAACTCCATGCTGATGGACTTTTGGAACCACTTGATTATGAATCACTTGGTACTTGCGAACCGTGCCTCATGGGCAAGATGACTAAAACACCGTTCTCCGGTACTATGGAGAGAGCAACAGATTTGTTGGAAATCATACATACCGATGTATGTGGCCCGATGAATATTGAGGCTCGTGGCGGATATCGTTATTTTCTCACCTTCACAGATGATTTAAGCAGATATGGGTATATCTACTTAATGAAACATAAGTCTGAAACATTTGAAAAGTTCAAAGAATTTCAGAGTGAAGTTGAAAATCATCGTAACAAGAAAATAAAGTTTCTACGATCTGATCGTGGAGGAGAATATTTGAGTTACGAGTTTGGTGTACATTTGAAAAACTGTGGAATAGTTTCGCAACTCACGCCACCCGGAACACCACAGCGTAATGGTGTGTCCGAACGTCATAATCGTACTTTACTAGATATGGTACGATCTATGATGTCTCTTACTGATTTACCGCTGTCATTTTGGGGATATGCTTTAGAGACGGCCGCATTCACGTTAAATAGGGCACCATCAAAATCCGTTGAGACGACGCCTTATGAACTGTGGTTTGGCAAGAAACCAAAGTTGTCATTTCTTAAAGTTTGGGGCTGCGATGCTTATGTGAAAAAAACTTCAACCTGATAAGCTCGAACCCAAATCGGAGAAATGTGTCTTCATAGGATACCCAAAGGAAACTGTTGGGTACACCTTCTATCACAGATCCGAAGGCAAGACATTCGTTGCTAAGAATGGATCATTTCTAGAGAAGGAGTTTCTCTCGAAAGAAGTGAGTGGGAGGAAAGTAGAACTTGACGAGGTAACTGTACCTGCTCCCTTACTGGAAAGTAGTTCATCACAAAAAACTGTTTCAGTGACACCTACACCAGTTAGTGAGGAAGCCAATGATAATGATCATGAAACTTCAGATCAAGATACTACTGAACCTCGTAGATCAACCAGAGTAAGATCCGCACCAGAGTGGTACGGTAATCTTGTTCTGGAGGTCATGCTACTAGATCATGATGAACCTACGAACTATGAAGAAGCGATGGTGAGCCCAGATTCCGCAAAGTGGCTTGAAGCCATGAAATCTGAGATGGGATCCATGTATGAGAACAAAGTATGGACTTTGGTTGACTTGCCCGCTGATCGGCAAGCAATTGAGAATAAATGGATCCTTAAAAAGACTAACACTGATGGTAATGTTACTGTCTACAAAGCTCGACTTGTCGCAAAAAGGTTTTCGGCAAGTTCAAGGGATTGACTACGATGAGACCTTCTCACCCGTAGCGATGCTTAAGTCCGTTCGAATCATGTTAGCAATTGCCGCATTTTATGATTATGAAATTTGGCAGATGGATGTCAAAACTGCATTCCTGAATGGATTTCTGGAAGAAGAGTTGTATATGATGCAACCAGAAGGTTTTGTCGATCCAAAGGGAGCTAACAAAGTGTGCAAGTTCCAGCGATCCATTTATGGACTGGTGCAAGCCTCTCGGAGTTGGAATACACGTTTTGATAGTGTGATCAAAGCATTTGGTTTTATACAGACTTTCGGAGAAGCCTGTATTTACAAGAAAGTGAGTGGGAGCTCTGTAGCATTTCTGATATTATATGTGGATGACATATTACTGATTGGAAATGATATAGAATTTCTGGATAGCATAAAGGGATACTTGAATAAAAGTTTTTCAATGAAAGACCTTGGTGAAGCTGCTTACATATTAGGCATTAAGATCTATAGAGATAGATCAAAACGCTTAATTGGACTTTCACAAAGCACATACCTTGACAAAATTTTGAAGAAGTTCAAAATGGATCAAGCGAAGAAAGGGTTCTTGCCTGTGTTACAAGGTATGAAATTGAGTAAGACTCAATGCCCGACCACTGCAGAAGATAGAGAGAATATGAAAGATATTCCCTATGCATCAGCCATAGGATCTATCATGTATGCAATGCTGTGTACCAGACCTGATGTATGCCTTGCTATAAGTTTAGCAGGGAGGTACCAAAGTAATCCAGGAGTGGATCACTGGACAGCGGTCAAGAACATCCTGAAATACCTGAAAAGGACTAAGGATATGTTTCTCGTATATGGAGGTGACAAAGAGCTCACCGTAAGAGGTTACGTTGATGCAAGCTTTGACACTGATCCGGACGATTCTAAATCGCAAACCGGATACGTGTTTACATTAAACGGTGGAGCTGTCAGTTGGTGCAGTTCTAAACAAAGCATCGTAGCGGGATCTACATGTGAAGCGGAATACATAGCTGCTTCGGAAGCAGCAAATGAAGGAGTCTGGATGAAGGAGTTCATATCCGATCTAGGTGTCATACCTAGTGCATCGGGTCCAATGAAAATCTTTTGTGACAATACTGGTGCAATTGCCTTGGCAAAGGAATCCAGATTTCACAAAAGGACCAAACACATCAAGAGACGCTTCAACTCCATCTGGGATCCAGTCCAGGTGGGAGACATAGAGATTTGCAAGATACATACGGATCTGAATGTTGCAGACCCATTGACTAAGCCTCTTCCACGAGCAAAACATGATCAGCACCAAGGCTCCATGGGTGTTAGAATCATTACAGTGTAATCTAGATTATTGACTCTAGTGCAAGTGGGAGACTGAAGGAAATATGCCCTAGAGGCAATAATAAAGTTATTATTTATTTCCTTATAATCATGATAAATGTTTATTATTCATGCTAGAAGTGTATTTACCGGAAACATAATACATGTGTGAATACATAGACAAACAAAGTGTCACTAGTATGCCTCTACTTGACTAGCTCGTTAATCAAAGATGGTTATGTTTCCTAACCATGAACAATGAGTTGTTATTTGATTAACGAGGTCACATCATTAGCAGAATGATCTGATTGACATGACCCATTCCATTAGCTTAGCACCC
>NC_041391.1:706993942-707025058 GCF_002162155.2 Triticum dicoccoides
TTTACCGGAGGAACACTTTGGGTACTACCAAACGTCACAACGTAACTGGGTGATTATAAAGGAGTACTACAGGTGTCTCCAATGGTCGATGTTGGGTTGGCGTAATTCGAGATTAGGATTTGTCACTCCGATTGTCGGAGAGGTATCTCTGGGCCCTCTCGGTAATACACATTACATAAGCCTTGCAAGCATTACAACTAATATGTTAGTTGTGAGATGATGTATTACGGAACGAGTAAAGAGACTTGCCGGTAACGAGATTGAACTAGGTATTGGATACCGACGATCGAATCTCGGGCAAGTAACATACCGATGACAAAGGGAACAACGTATGTTGTTATGCGGTCTGACCGATAAAGATCTTCGTAGAATATGTAGGAGCCAATATGGGCATCCAGGTCCCGCTATTGGTTATTGACCAGAGACGTGTCTCGGTCATGTCTACATTGTTCTCGAACCCGTAGGGTCCGCACGCTTAAAGTTACGATGACAGTTATATTATGAGTTTATGCATTTTGATGTACCGAAGGTTGTTCGGAGTCCCGGATGTGATCACGGACATGACGAGGAGTCTCGAAATGGTCGAGACGTAAAGATTGATATATTGGAAGCCTATATTTGGATATCGGAAGTGTTCCGGGTGAAATCGGGATTTTACCGGAATACCGGGAGGGTTACCGGAACCCCCCGGGAGCTATTTGGGCCATAGTGGGCCTTAGTGGAAAAGAGAAGGGGCTGCCCTAGATGGGCTGCGCGCCCCCCCTTCCCCTAGTCCTATTAGGACTAGGAGAGGTGGCCGGCCCCCTCCTCCTCTTTTCCCCTCCGAGGAATCCTAGTTGGACTAGGATTGGAGGGGGAATCCTACTCCCAGTGGGAGTAGGACTCTCCTGCGCCTCCCCCCTTTGGCCGGCCAGCCTCCCCTCCTCTCCTCCTTTATATACGGAGGCAGGGGCACCTCTAAACACAACAAGTTGACACAAGTTGATCCACATGATCTATTCCTTAGCCGTGTGCGGTGCCCCCTGCCACCATATTCCTCGATAATACTGCAGCGGAGTTTAGGCGAAGCCCTGCTGCTGTAGTTCATCAAGATCGTCACCACGCCATCGTGCTGACGAAACTCTTCCCCGACACTTTGCTGGATCGGAGTCCAGGGATCGTCATCGAGTTGAACGTGTGCTCGAACTCGGAGGTGCCGTAGTTTCGGTACTTGATCGGTTGGATCGAGAAGACGTACGACTACTTCCTCTACGTCGTGTCATCGCTTCCGCAGTCGGTCTGCGTTGGGTACGTAGACAATACTCTCCCCTCGTTGCTATGCATCACATGATCCTGTGTGTGCGTAGGAAAATTTTTGAAATTACTACGAAACCCAACAATAAGTTCTCCATTTGTCAATAGCCATAATAATAGCCAGAAATTCCTTCTCATATATGGATAGCTTCTGATTTTTAATGCCCAAAGCCTTGTTGTAAAAAGCAATTGGATGTCCCTCTTTAGTTAGAACAGCTCCCACACCAGAGTCACAAGCATCTGTTTCCACACAAAAAGGCTTGTCAAAATTAGGGAGAGCTAGGACTGGAGTGGATGCCATAGCCTGCTTCAACTGATCAAATGCAACTTGAGCTTCTAAAGTCCATGCAAAAGCTTGTTTCTTAAGGAGCATTGTCAAGGGTTTTGCAATAATCCCAAATTTTACACAAACTTTCTGTAATATCCTGTCAAACCCAAAAACCTCCTTAATTCGGTTACACTTGTGGGCACAGGCCATTCAACCATAGCAACTGTTTTACTGGGATCAGTGGCCACACCATCCACTGAAATAATGTGACCCAAATACTCAAGGGACTGCTGTGCAAAGGAACATTTGCTCTCTTTGACATAAAACTGATTTTCTCGAAGAACTTGAAACACTTCTTTCAGATGTTTAATGTGATCTGCCAAAGTTTTGCTAAACACCAGAATGCCATCCATAAAGGTCAACTGTTATGGCCGTAGGGGCCCACCGGGCAATCTTAGCCCACAAGTTATCTTAGGTTAATTCTTATGCAAGTTATCTTAGGTTAATTCTTATGCAAGTTATCTAGGTTATAAATATAGGCTGTAAGACTCTTTGTGGAATTAAGCAATAAGAAGATTATCTATATTGCCCGGCTCCCAGAGGAGCCAAAACCCTAGCCGCCCCCTGCCTCTTGCGCTGCCGCCGCCATCTTCCTCTCCCGCGACCATGTCTTCATCGCCACCAAACCTTCCGCCACCACAACCGCCGCTACCCGCCAACTGCCCCACCGCCGCTGCCACCAACTCCTCCACCGCCGCCGCTTCTTTGCCGGGCGTCACGGCCTCGCTATCGGCGAGCGCCACGGCCTCGCTGTCGGCGCCAATCTCCCCTGCACCCAACACTACGCCGGGCCAAGGCCAGCCGCCACCTCCCGTCCAACACTCGCCGCCGTCGCCTCCCCCCGTGCTGCAGCAGTTTACACCGGAGGCCATGGCCGGCGTGCTCAACGACCTGGTCGTCGCGGTCCAGGGCATTCGCCTCTACTTGGCTAGCCCATACGGGCCGCCCCCACAGCTCCATCCGGCCGTGGCCGCGGGCGAGCAGACACTGCCGTGGTACTCTGTACCCGCGGCCATCATCGGGGGCTATCCGACGCTACCCTCACAGGCGGCTTCGACGCCGCCATGGCCATAGTGGCCGCCGCTGACACTTGCGGCGCCACCCATGCCGCCAGCCGCCGCCCAGGGCCCGCAGTGGCCGACCTAGGCCGCGCTGTCCCTCCCGGCAGCCACCGTAGAGGTGCCACCACCGCCCCCGCCCAGCCCTAGCCTGGGCCGGTCCTGAAGGAAATATGCCGTAGAGGCAATAATAAAGTTATTATTTATTTCCTTATATAATGATAAATGTTTATTATTCATGCTAGAATTGTATTAACCGGAAACATAATACATGTGTGAATACATAGAAAAACATAGTGTCACTAGTATGCCTCTACTTGACTAGCTCGTGAATCAAAGATGGTTAAGTTTCCTAACCATGGACAAAAGAGTTGTCATTTGATTAATGGGATCACATCATTAGGAGAATGATGTGATTGACTTGACCCATTCCGTTAGCTTAGCACTTGATCGTTTAGTATGTTGCTATTGCTTTCTTCATGACTTATACATGTTCCTGTAACTATGAGATTATGCAACTCCCGTTTACCGGAGGAACACTTTGGGTGCTACCAAATGTCACAACGTAACTGGGTGATTATAAAGGAGTACTACAGGTGTCTCCAAAGGTACATGTTGGGTTGGCATATTTCGAGATTAGGTTTTGTCACTCCGATTGTCGGAGAGGTATCTCTGGGCCCTCTCGGTAATGCACATCACTATAAGCCTTGCAAGCAATGTAGCTAATGAGTTAGTTACGGAATGATGCATTACATAACGAGTAAAGAGACTTGCCGGTAACGAGATTGAACTAGGTATTGGATACCGACGATCAAATCTCGGGCAAGTAACATACCGATGACAAAGGGAACAACGTATGTTGTTATGCGGTTTGACCGATAAAGATCTTCGTAGAATATGTGGGAGCCAATATGGGCATCCAGGTCCCGCTATTGGTTATTGACCGGAAACAAGTTCTAGGTCATGTCTACATAGTTCTCGAACCCGTAGGGTCTGCACGCTTAACGTTTCGTTGACGATATAGTATTATATGAGTTATGTATGTTCATAACCGAATGTTGTTCGGAGTCCCGGATGAGATCATGGACATGACGAGGAACTCCGGAATGGTCCATAGATAAAGTTTGATATATGGGATAATAGTGTTTGATCTCCGGAAGAGTTCCGGAATTCACCGGAAGGGGTTCCGGATGTTTCCCGAAATGTTTGGGTACGAGGACACGTTATTTGGACCAAAGGGGAAAGCCCACAAGGTTTTTAGAAAGCGCAAAAGGAAGTTTTGAGGAGTCCAGGGGCCAGACACCAGGGTCCCTGGCGTCTGGGTCCAGACGCCGGGAACCCTGGCGTCTGGCCCTGGAGTCCGAGAAGGACTCTTGCCTTTCGGGTGAAACCGACTTTGTGGAGACTTTTACTCCAAGTTTCGACCCCAAGGCTCAACATATAAATAGAGGGGCAGGGCTAGCACCAAAGACAGATCAAGAAACACCAAGCCGTGTGCCGGCAACCCCGTCCCCTCTAGTTTATCCTCCGTCATAGTTTCCGTAGTGCTTAGGCGAAGCCCTGTAGAGATTGTTCTTCACCAACACCGTCACCATGCCGTCGTGCTGCCGGAACTCATCTACTACTTCGCCCGTCTTGCTGGATCGAGAAGGCGAGGACGTCATCGAGCTGAACGTGTGCAGAACTCGGAGGTGCCGTGCGTTCGGTACTTGGATCGGTCGGATCGTGAAGACGTACGACTACATCAACCGTGTTGATAAACGCTTCCGCTTAGCGATCTTCAAGGGTATGAAGATACACTCCCCCTCTCGTTGCTATGCATCACCATGATCTTGCGTGTGCGTAGGAATTTTTTTTAAAATTACTACGTTCCCCAACAGTGGCATCCGAGCCTAGGTTTTATGCGTTGATGTTATATGCACGAGTAGAACACAAGTGAGTTGTGGGCGATACAAGTCATACTGCTTACCAGCATGTCATACTTTAGTTCAGCGGTATTGTTGGATGAAGCGGCCCGGACCGACATTACGCGTACGCTTACGCGAGACTGGTTTTACCGCCGTGCTTTGCACACAGGTGACTAGTGGGTGTCTGTTTCTCCAATTTTAGTTGAAACGAGTGTGGCTACGCCCGGTCCTTGCGAAGGTTAAAACAACACTAACTTGACGAACTATCGTTGTGGTTTTGATGCGTAGGTAAGAACGGTTCTTGCTCAGCCCGCAGCAGCCACGTAAAATTTGCAACAACAAAGTAGAGGACGTCTAACTTGTTTTTGCAGGGCATGTTGTGATGTGATATGGTCGAGACGTGATGCTATATTTTATTGTATGAGATGATCATGTTTTGTAACCAAAGTTATCGGCAACTGGCAGGAGCCATATGGTTGTCGCTTTATTGTATGAAATGCAAACGCCCTGTAATTGCTTTACTTTATCACTAAGCGGTAGCGATAGTCGTAGAAGCAATAGATGGTGTAACGACAACGATGCTACGATGGAGATCAAGGTGTCGCGCCGGTGACGATGGTGATCACGACGGTGCTTCGGAGATGGAGATCACAAGCACAAGATGATGATGGCCATATCATATCACTTATATTGATTGCATGTGATGTTTATCCTTTATGCATCTTATCTTGCTTTGATTGACGATAGCATTTTAAGATGATCTCTCACTAAAATTATCAAGAAGTGTTCTCCCTGAGTATGCACCGTTGCGAAAGTTCTTCGTGCTGAGACACCACGTGATGATCGGGTGTGATAGGCTCTACGTTCAAATACAACGGGTGCAAAACAGTTGCACACGCGGAATACTCAGGTTAAACTTGACGAGCCTAGCATATAATAGATATGGCCTCGGAACACGGAGACCGAAAGGTCGAGCGTGAATCATATAGTAGATATGATCAACATATTGATGTTCACCGTTGAAACTACTCCATCTCACGTGATGATCGGACATGGTGTAGTTGATATGGATCACGTAATCACTTAGAGGATTAGAGGGATGTCTATCTAAGTGGGAGTTCTTAAGTAATATGATTAATTGAACTTAAATTTATCATGAACTTAGTCCTGGTAGTATTTTGCAAATCATGTTGTAAATCAATAGCTTGCATTGTTGCTTTCATATGTTTATTTTGATATGTTCCTAGAGAAAATTGTATTGAAAGATGTTAGTAGCAATGATGCGGATTGGATCCGTGATCTGGGGTTTATCCTCATTGCTGCACAGAAAAATTATGTCATTGATGCACCGCTAGGTGACAAACCTATTGCAGGAGCAGATGCAAACGTTATGAATGTTTGGCTAGCTCAATATGATGACTACTTGATAGTTTAGTGCACCATGCTTAACGGCTTAGAATCGGGACTTCAAAGACGTTTTGAACGTCATGGACCATATGAGATGTTCCAGGAGTTGAAGTTAATATTTCAAGCAAATACCCGAGTTGAGAGATATGAAGTCTTCAACAAGTTCTATATCTAAAAGATGGAGGAGAATCGCTCAACTAGTGAGCATGTGCTCAGATTGTCTGGGTACTACAATCGCTTGAATCAAGTGGGAGTTAATCTTCCAGATAAGATAGTGATTGACAGAATTCTCTAGTCACCACCACCAAGTTAGTAGAACTTCGTGATGAACTATAATATGCAAGGGATGATGAAAACAATTCCCAAGCTCTTCGCGATGCAAAAATCGGCGAAGGTAGAAATCAAAGAAAAACATCAAAGTGTTGATGGTGGACAAGATCACTAGTTTCAAGAAAAAGGGCAAAGGGAAGAAGGGGAACTTCAAGAAGAACAGCAAGCAAGTTGCTGCTCAAGTGAAGAAGCCCAAGTCTGGACCTAAGCATAAGACTAAGTGATTCTACTGCAAAGGGACTGGTCACTGGAAGTGGAACTACCCCAAGTATTTGGCGGATAGGAAGGATGGCAAAGTGAACAAGGGTATATTTGATATACATGTTATTGATGTATGCCTTACTAGTGTTTATAGTAGTCCCTGAGTATTTGATACTTATTTGGTTGCTAATATTAGTAACTCGAAACAGGAGTTACAGAATAAACAGAGACTAGTTGAGGGTGAAGTGACGATCTGTGTTGGAAGTAGTTCCAAGATTGATATGATCATCATCTCACACTCCCTATACTTTCGGGATTAGTGTAGAACCTAAATAAGTGTTATTAGGCATTTGCGTTGAGCATGAATATGATTTGATGATGTTTATTTCAATACGTTATTCATTTAAAATCAGAGAATAATTGTTGTTCTGTTTAAATGAATAAAACCTTCAATGGTCATACACCCAATGAAAATAGTTTGTTGGATCTCGATCATAGTGATACACATATTCATAATATTGATGCTAAAAGATGCAAAGTTAATAATGATAGTGCAACTTATTTGTGGCACTGCCGTTTGGGTCATATCGGTGTAAAGCGCATGAAGAAACTACATAAAGATGGATTTTTAGAATCACTTGGTTATGAATCATTTGATGCTTGCGAACCGTGCCTTTTGGGCAAGATGACTAAAACTCTGTTCTCCAGAACAATGGAACGAGCTACTGACTTATTGGAAATAATACATACCGATGTATGCGATCCGATGAGTGTTAAGGCTCGTGGCATGTATCATTATTTTCTGACCTTCACATATGATTTGAGCAGATATGGGTATATCTACTTGATGAAACATAAGTCTGAAATAGTTGAAAAATTCAAAGAATTTCAGAGTGAAGTGGAGAATCATCGTAACAAGAAAATAAAGTTTCTATGATCTGATCATGGAGACGAATATTTGAGTTACGAGTTTGGTCTTCATTTGAAACAATGTGAAATAGTTCCGCAACTCACGCCACCTGGAACATCACATTGTAATGGTGTGTCCGTACGTCGTAATCATACTTTACTAGATATGGTGCAATCTATGATGTCTCTTATCGGTTTACCACTATCATTTTGGGGTTATGCATTAGAGACAACTGCATTCACTTTAAATAGGGCACTATCAACATCCGTTGAGACGACGCCTTATGAACTGTGGTTTGGCAAGAAACCAAAGTTGTCGTTTCTTAAAGTTTGGAGTTACAATGCTTATATGAAAAAGGTTTTCAACCTGATAAGCTCGAACCCAAATCGGAGAAGTGCGTCTTCATAGAATACCCAAAGGAAACTATTGGGTACACCTTCTATCACAGATCCCAAGGCAAGTTATTCGTTGCTAAGATTGATCGTTTCTAGAGAAGGAGTTTCTCTCGAAAGAAGTGAGTGGGAGGAAAGTAGAACTTGATGAGGTAATTGTACCTTCTCCCAAATTGGAAAGTTGTTCATCACAGAAGTCAGTTCTAGTGATTCCTACACCAATTAGTGAGGAAGTTAATGATGATGATCATGAAACTTCAGATCAAGTTGCTACCGACCCTCGTAGGTCTTCAAGAGTAAGATCCGCACCAGAGTGGTACGGTAATCATGTTCTGGAAGTCTTGTTACTAGACCATGATGAACCTACAAACTATGAGGAAGCGATGATGAGCCCAGATTCCGCAAAATGGCTTGAGGCCATGAAATCTGAGATGGGAGCCATATATGAGAACAAAGTGTGGACTTTGGTGGAGTTGCCCGATGATCGGCAAGCCATATTATATAAATGGATCTTCAAGAGGAAGACAGATGCTGGTAGTAGTGTTGCTATCTACAAAGCTCGACTTGTCGCAAAAAGGGTTTTTCGACAAGTTCAAGGTGTTGACTACAATGAGATTTTCTCAACTGTAGAGATGCTTAAGTCTGTCCGAATCATGTTAGCAATTGCCATATTTTATGAAATCTGGCAAATGGATGTCAAAACTGCATTCCTTAATGGTATTCTTAAAGAAGAGTTGTATATGATGCAACCAGAAGGTTTTGTCAATCCTAAAGGTGCTAACAAAATGTGCAAGCTCCAGCGATCCATCTATGGACTGGTGCAAGCATCTTAGAGTTGGAATATATGCTTTGATAAGTTGATCAAAGCATATAGTTTTATACAGACTTGCGGTGAAGCCTGTATTTACAATAAAGTGAGTGGGAGCACTACCGCCTTTCTGATAAGTATATGCGAATGACATATTATTAATTGGAAATGATGTAGAATTTTCTGGAAAGCATAAAGGAGTGTTTGAAAGGAGTTTTTCAAAGAAAGACCTCGGTGAAGCTGCTTACATATTGAGCATCAAGATCTATAGAGATAGATCAAGACGCTTGATAAGTTTTTCAATGAATACATACCTTGACAAGATTTTGAAGTAGTTCAAAATGGAACAGTCAAAGAAAGAGTTCTTGCCTGTGTTACAAGGTGTGAGGTTGAGTAAGACTCAAAAAAACCCGACCACGGCAGAAGATAGAAAGAGAATGAAAGTCATTCCCTATGCATCAGCAATAGGTTCTATAAAGTATGCCATGCTGTGTACCAGATCTATTGCATACCCTACCACTAAGCTTGGCAAGGGAGTGCAATAGTGATGTAGGAGTAGATCAATGGACAGCGGTCAAAATTATCCTTAGTGGAATAAGGAGATGTTTCTCGATTATGGAGGTGATAAAAAGAGCCCGTCGGTGCAAGCTTTTACACCGATCCAGATGACTCTAAGTCTCAATCTGGATACATATTGAAAGTGGGAGCAATTAGCTAGAGTAGCTCCATGCAGAGCATTGAAGACATAGAATATTTGCAAAATACACACGGCTCTGAATATGACAGACCTGTTGACTAAGCTTCTCTCACGAGCAAAACATGATCACACCTTAGTACTCTTTGGGTGTTAATCACATAGCGATGTGAACTAGATTATTGACTCTAGTAAACCCTTTAGGTGTTGGTCACATGACGATGTGAACTATGGGTGTTAATCATATACAGATATGAATATTGGTGTTAAATCACATGGCGATGTGAACTAGATTATTGACTCTAGTGCAAGTGGGAGCCTGAAGGAAATATGCCCTAGAGGCAATAATAAAGTTATTATTTATTTCCTTATATCATGATAAATGTTTATTATTCATGCTAGAATTGTATTAGCCGGAAACATAATACATGTGTGAGTACATAGACAAACATAGTGTCACTAGTATGCCTCTACTTGACTAGCTCGTGAATGAAAGATGGTTAAGTTTCCTAACCATGGACAAAAGAGTTGTCATTTGATTAATGGGATCACATCATTAGGAGAATGATGTGATTGACTTGACCCATTCTGTTAGCTTAGCACTTGACCGTTTAGTATGTTGCTATTGCTTTCTTCATGACTTATACATGTTCCTGTAACTATCAGATTATGCAACTCCCATTTACCGGAGGAACACTTTGGGTGCTACCAAACGTCACAACGTAACTGGGTGATTATAAAGGAGTACTACAGGTGTCTCCGGAGGTACATGTTGGGTTGGCATATTTCGAGATTAGGTTTTGTCACTCCGATTGTCGGAGAGGTATCTCTGGGCCCTCTCGGTAATGCACATCACTATAAGCCTTGTAAGCAATGTAGCTAATGAGTTAGTTACGGAATGATGCATTACGTAACGAGTAAAGAGACTTGCCGGTACCGAGATTGAACTAGGTATTGGATACCGACGATCAAATCTCGGGCAAGTAACATACCGATGACAAAGGGAACAACGTATGTTGTTATGCGGTTTGACCGATAAAGATCTTCGTAGAATATGTGGGAGCCAATATGGGCATCCAGGTCCCGCTATTGGTTATTGACCGGAAACAAGTTCTAGGTCATGTCTACATAGTTCTCGAACCCGTAGGGTCCACACGCTTAACGTTTGGTTGACGATATAGTATTATATGAGTTATGTATGTTGGTAACCGAATATTGTTCGGAGTCCCGGATGAGATCATGGACATGACAAGGAGCTCCGAAATGGTCCGGAGATAAAGTTTGATATATGGGATAATAGTGTTTGATCTCCGGAAGAGTTCCGGAATTCACCGGAAGGGGTTTCGGATGTTTCCCGAAATGTTTAGGTACGAGAACACGTTATTTGGGCCAAAGGGGAAAGCCCACAAGGTTTTTGGAAAGCGCAAAAGGAAGTTTTGCGGAGTCCAAGGGCCAGACGCCAGGGTCCCTGGCGTCTGGGTCCAGACGCCGGGAACCCTGGCGTCTGGCCCTGGAGTCCGAGAAGGACTCTTGCCTTTCGGGTGAAACCGACTTTGTGGAGGCTTTTACTCCAAGTTTTGACCCCAAGGCTCAACATATAAATAGAGGGGCAGGGCTAGCACCAAAGACAAATCAAGAAACACCAAGCCGTGTGCCGGCAACCCCGTCCCCTCTAGTTTATCCTCCGTCATAGTTTCCGTAGTGCTTAGGCGAAGCCCTGCGGAGATTGTTCTTCACCAACACCGTCACCATGCCGTCGTGCTGCCGAAACTCATCTACTACTTCACCCGTCTTGCTGGATCGAGAAGGCGAGGACGTCATCGAGCTGAACGTGTGCAGAACTCGGAGGTGCCGTGCGTTCGGTACTTGGATCGGTCGAATCGTGAAGACGTACGACTACATCAACCGCGTTGATAAACGCTTCCGCTTAGCAATCTTCAAGGGTATGAAGATACACTCCCCCTCTCGTTGCTATGCATCACCATGATCTTGCGTGTGCGTAGGAATTTTTTTGAAATTACTACGTTCCCCAACAGGTCCGCGCCGAGCGGACTCCCGATCCAGGAGGTCTGTTTTCCATCATCACCGTCTCCGCTTCTAGGCTGGCTCCACGGGACATCCCCTCCACCGGCTTACACGGAGGCCCGGCCGCCATCGGGTTCCTAGTTGCAGCCCGAGGCGTCGGGCGCCACAGGGAACTACGTCGGCCTTCCCACCATGGACCGAGCACCATCATCACCTCTCCGCACCGCCGAGGCAGTGGGCCATGGCGCACCAAACCAGCAGCCGCCCCGGTTCGCCAAGCTCGACTTCGCCACTTATGACGGCTCGGACGACCGCTTAACTGGCTCAACCAGTGTGACCAGTTCTTCCGCGGGCAGCACACACCCGCGTCGGAGCGCACTTGGCTGGCTTCCTACCATCTTCGTGGGACCGCCCAGACATAGTACTACACCCTCGAGCAGGACGACAGCGGCATGCCCCCGTGGGAGCGCTTCCGCGAGCTATGCCTTCTTCGCTTTGGACCGCCATTACGCGGGAGCCGATTGGCCGAGTTGGGCCGCCTACCTTTCACCTCCACGGTGCAGGATTTCGCCGACCGCTTCCAGGCCTTGGCGTGTCACGCACCAGGTGTGACGGCCCTGCAGCGGGCTGAGCTCTTCGTCGGCGGCCTTCCGGATCACATTCGCATCGACGTGGAGCTTCACGGACCCCAGGATCTCCAGTCGGCTATGTACTACGCCCGCGCGTTCGAGCGCCGCGCGGTGGCCATCCAGCAGGAATCACCGTCCCGGACCACTGGGTCGCTACGCGGGCCGGATTCCGCGTAGGGTCGGCCTGCGCAGGCTTCTGCGGCACCCCTCGTCGCGACCGTGGGACGCCCGTTCCGCTGGCTCACCTCAGCCGAGCTACTCGAGCGTCACCGTCAAGGGTTGTGCTTCAACTGCGACGAGCCCTACATGCCTGGCCATGCCTGCCCGCGACTCTTCTACCTGGAGGTCGCAGACTACATTCCAGAGGACGCCGTCGCCGCCGACCTGACCAGCTGTTGAGAAGGTGTTTGACGCTGGTTGATCGCCTCGAGGAGTCCGCAAGCGCTTCCCCACCTTACAGCTCGAGGACGAGCTGTTTGTGCAGGCGGGGAGAAGTGTTACAGCCGTAGAGGCAATTTTAGCCCACAAGTTATCTTAGGTTAATTCTTATGCAAGTTATCTTAGGTTAATTCTTATGCAAGTTATCTAGGTTATAAATATAGGCTGTAAGACTCTTTTTGGAATTAAGCAATAAGAAGATTATCTCTATTGCCCGGCTCCCAGAGGAGCCGGAACCCTAGCCGCCCCCTGCCTCTTGCGCTGCCGCCGCCATCTTCCTCTCCCGCGATGGCGCCCAGCCGCCGGCGCGGCCGCTCATCGCCACGCCCAGCCCCCTCCTTCCCCTACTGCCTACGGCCAAGACCGGGCAGAACCCTAGCTCCTAACATCAACACACACTTTCTACCAGGGAACAAATAGTTCATGACACATTGGAATGTACCAGGAGCAGTGGCAAGACCCATAGGAACTACTCTGAATTGAAACTTACCATGGTGTGTTTTAAAAGCAGTTTTATGCTCATCGTCTGGCAGCATCCTAATTTGATGATACCCTGCCCTGAGATCCAGTTTAGAAAACCACTTAGTGCCAACCAATTCATCCAATAATTCCTCCACCACTGGCATAGGAAATCTGCTCTTTATAGTTTGAGCATTTAGCTTCCTATAATCCACACAGAAACGTCAAGAACCATCTTTCTTTTTGACCAGCAAAACTGGAGAAGCAAATAGACTGAGATTGTGTGTGATCAAGCCTACTTTTAGCATTTCATCCACCCGCCTTTCAATCTCATCCTTCCGCAAAGGGGAATACCTGTAGGGTCTACTGTTAACTGGTACTGATCCAGGAATCAAATTTATGGCATGATCAAACACTCTAGCGGGTGACAGAGACTTGGGTTCACTGAACACATCTTGATATTGCTCCAACACTTACTGAATTTTTGCTGGCATGGATTGCTGTTCAGATTTTTCAAATACGTGCTGAATTAGTGCCACAGCCCATATGTCATTTCCTTTGTCCCACTTCACTAGTTGATCCACAGACATTTCCTGTAACTATGTAGCTGGTTTAGAGATCACACCTTGTAACTTCACAGGTTTTCCCTGATCTTCAAACTGAATCCACTTGTCAGCCTGATGACACTGCATAACTCCCCACTACTCTAGCCAATCCATACCTAGAATAATGTCATATCCACCCAGTTGTAACACCTTCATAGGACTAGTGAAATTATGGCCCTGCAACCACCAAGTGAGGTTGGTGTTACACCCAATATGCGATACTATCCTAAAGAGACTCGAAGGTCCCACCAAGGATAGAACCGCATATTGATACGCTTTTGCAAGGTGGATATCATTACATCAACATTACATAATAGATGGGGATACATACAAGGCATACAAATGCCGCAAGAATACATCAATACATCATACAAAAGATCAACATCCGACTACGGATGAAACACAAACAGAAACTCAACGACATCCACCCTGCTAGCCCAGGCTACCGACCTGGAACCTATCCCCTGATCGAAGAAGAAGCAGAAGAAGAACTCCAAAACAAGTAACATCGCTCTCGCGTCAAGATCATCGCATAACCTGTACCTGCAACTGTTGTTGTAGTAATCTGTGAGCCACGAGGACCCAGCAATCCCATTACCATGGGTATCAAGACTAGCAAAGCTTAAAGGGTAAGAAAGGGGTAAAGTGGTGAGGTTGCAGCAGCGTCTAAGCATATATGGTGGCTAACTTACGCAAACAAGAGCGAGAAGAGACACAACAGAATGGTCGTGAAGCTAGCAATGATCAAGAAGTGATCCTGTACTCCTACTTACGGCAAACATAACCCAAAACCGTGTTCACTTTCCGGACTCCACCGAAAAGAGACCATCATGGCTACACACGCGGTTGCTGCGTTTTAATTAAGTCAAGTGTCAAGTTCTCTATAATCGTACATTAACAAATTCACATCTGCCACATAACCGCGGGCATGGCTCTAGAAAGTTTATACCCTGCAGGGGTGTCCCAACTTAGCCCATCACAAGCTCTCACGGTCAACGAAGGATATTCCTTCTCCCAGGAAGACCCGATCAGTCTCGGAATCCAGTTTACAAGACATTTCGACAATGGTAAAACAAGACCAGCAAAGCCGCCGATGTGCCGACAAATCCCGATAGGAGCTGCACATATCTCGTTCTCAGGGAACACCGGATAGGTCAGCCTACGAGTAAAACCAGACCTCGAGTTGCCCTGTGGTGGCCCCGTAGTCTGCCCATTTCGGACCAACACTCAAAGGAGCACTGGCCCGGGGGGGGGGGATGAATAAAGATGACCCTCGGGCTCCGAAAACCCAAGGGAAAAAGGCTTAGGTGAGGCAAATGGTAAAACCAAGGTTGGACCTTGCTGGAGGAGTTTTATTCAAATCGAACTGTCAAGGGGGTCCCATAAATCACCCAACCGCGTAAGGAACGCAAAATCAAGGAACATAACACCGGTATGATGGAAACTAGGGCGGCAAGAGTGGAACAAAACACCAGGCATAAGGCCGAGCCTTCCACCCTTTACCAAGTATATAGATGCATTAATTGAATAAGAGATATTGTGATATCCCAACATAATCCTGTCCATCATGGAGCAATCTTCAACTTCACCGGCAACTAACAACGCTATAAGAGGGGCTGAGCAAAGCGGTAACATAGCCAATCAACGGTTTGCTAGGAAGGGTGAAAAAGGTTAGAGGCTGACATGGCAATTTGGGAGTCTTGGTCAACAAGTGATAGGTAGCGCAACATAGCGATAGAACGAAGCAACTAGCATAGCAATGATAGTAATGAGATCCAAGGTGACGGTCATCTTGCCTGAAATCCCGCTAGGAAGAAGAACGAGTCCATGAAGAAGACAAACAGACGTAGTCGAACGAATCCTCATAACTCCGGAACGAAACCAAAGCTAACGAGAGAAGCAAACCGGAAAGAAGCAAACAACATGGTAAACAAACATCACATAAACATGGCATGATGCACAATCAAGTATGATGCGTGTCCGGTTTAATGAGGCATGGCATGGCAAAGTGCAACAAACAATACTGCAAGTTAAGTGGAGCTCAATATGCAACGAGTTGCATATTGACGAAACACCACATTTGATTTATTTAGTTTGCCCTAGTTTAGGTACACAACAATATTAAATGTTGTTAAACATGGCAAGAGGTGAAGCATAATAAAAACTACCTATCTAGGCAAGTTTAAATGAGGCCGGAACAACAAACAACAATTTCGGAAAATCCCCATGTCCATATTTCGAATCTGGTACTGTTCTGCCCTAAACCATATTAAAATGTTGTTAAACAGTAAAACAAAGTGCACCAAGTTAAACTATGCATTTTTCCACCCCATCTACATATAAAGTTTATTTAAAGCCGAGCTACGGTTATTTAGTTATGAAATAAAACATTTTAGCATGGCATTTATGCAAAATTAAATAAACAACAAGTTTAAGCATTTTAACATGGACGAAAGTAGCAGATTATGAAATTAGATGAAAAACTAAGCATTTTTCATATATAAATTATTTTAATATGATGCATGGTTTGGGATTTATTAAATGCATGAAGTGCAAGGGTGTTTCTGTAAAACCGCAAACTCTGGATAAATAGCTAAATTCGCAGGCAGGAAAAAAACAATGAACAGGCCGAATCTGCTGGGCACTGGGGCGCTCACCATGGGCCATGGCTTGGCTGGTGGAGCGGTTGGGCTTGATGCAGACAGGGGAGCGGCTGGCCTGCTTGCTGGTGGCCCATGCGGCTGCTGAAGCTGGGCCAGGAGCGCTGGCTACGGTCAACGCGGCAGGGACGAGCGGGCATCCTCTACACGACAGGAAGCAGAGCTGCAGCATTGGGGAGGCAGCAACAGCGGGTGTGGACGGGGAGGTCGCGGCTTGCGGCGTCCAGAGCTCTGGTGCTCGCACCATGGCGTCGAACGGGAGGCCGCAAGCGCAAGGGGAGGCTTGGAGAATCAGATCCGAAGCAGGGGAACGGGAGGAGGCTAGGTCCGTCATTCAAGGCGGCATTCAACGATTTGGCTGCAGAGGGGAGCTTCACGGGGCGCCATGGTTGGTCCCTGGAGAGAGGGAACCGAGAGAGAGATGAGGACAGAGTAAGGAAGAAAGGAGAAGGGAACATGGGCGACCTGGAGCTGGAGGGCGTCGGGAAGAGGAGAAGCTCTGCTCTGGCAAGCTGGGTGTCGGCAGCACGGCGGACGGCAGGGTCGAGCAGGAGCTGGTCTAGGGAGGAGCTTGGGGAGGCTGGCTATAGCGGGGAACGAAGGAAGGGGCGCGATGCAGATCGGGCACCGGGCGAGACAGGGAGGAGGAGAAAGGAAGCAGGGCATGTCGCTGGTTGGTTGGCGACAGAAACGAGGTGGATGCAGGATGGATCGATGGCGAGAAGTGGCTGGCGCTGGTTGGTTGCGGTTGAATCGGGAGGATCCCGAGGAAGGAGGCGACAGAGTGGAGCTAGTGGCGGCGGCGCGACAGGACAAGGAAGAGGATTTTTAGGGTTAATGGACTAGGGGTGGATGAATATATACATAATGGATTAAGTTAGGGGCTACCTCGTCCCTCCGATCACAATCGGACGGACGCGAATAAATAGGCTAGGGAGTCCAAATAAGAAAATGGAGATTTTTTTATAGACGTTTGGGGATGATCCGGATCCATCGGTAACGACAGACCGGTTCGGGTTCGTGTAAGTTTTGGGCACACACACGAGGGGTCTGAGAGAGGTCAACGAGGACAAGGGCCTCACAAAATGACAATGGAGGCAAAGAGCGAAAGGGCAACTGCGAACAGCTACGAGTTTTAAAAACAATGACAACAGCGAGTGCCGATGCAATGCGGATGATGCCATGATGAAATGCAACGAACAAAAAGCAAAACAAAAGACAAAAACCCAACCACGGAGGAAATAACATAACACATAGTCGGAAATGGGAAGAGTTGGAGTTACAATTATGGAAAGTTACATCCAGGGCATTACAACACTCCACCACTACGAGAGGATCTCGTCCCGGGATCTAGGAGGGCACCGGAGGGGAAAGGAAGAGGAAGATAAGAAGTAAACTAAGTTGCTTCTTCGACAAACGAGTGAAACCATGAACCTTGAGATGTTGAGCAAAATGAAAGAAAGAAAACAACGAAGATGAGCAAAGTTGAAAACACTCCGTTAGAAAAGAGGAACAAGGGATACACGAGAACCAAGAGTTTAGTGATAAGATAGATATTGAAACCACTCCGGTTAAAACTAGATAGAGAAGGGATAAGATTGATAAAATTTGGGCAGCACTCCGACTGAAAGCAGAAGGAAAACTTGATAAGATGAAAAGAACTTGAAGAGAAGACACAACACTCCGGTTAAATGGATAAGCATGAAAAGAACACGATCCTCCCAATTCGAGATGATAAGTGAAGAGGGCAACATCACCATGCCTCCTGAAGAAAGAATGAAGATAGATCATTGAAATAATAGAATGGAGAAGAAAATGCCAACTTCTGCCACAAAGAGCTTGGAAAGCACCCTTCCAAGAAGGTTATAACTAAGTTGTTGGAAAACCAACACCGAAAAGAATAAGCTTGTAGTTGGCTTATGGAAACATCTCAAGACTATGAGGTGACAACCGGCCACTAATGGAAACCATTGATTTGATTGAGAGCACCAAAAAGATGAAAAACTTCTTCACCGAGATGAGAAGGAGAAAATTGGATCATAGATACGCACCACAAATAGCAACATTCCTTAGGGAAGGCTTTAGGTGAAATATGACATAAGATAACTCCAACAAAGGGATTGATGGATTTAAAATACCTCATTCTTGACAACAATATGAATCATGAAACATGAAGGAAATTGTCAAGAGTGACATAACACCACCTCAAAAGATAAGGTAGGAAGAACTGCACTTTGGAATGCAAGATGAAGATTACTTGAACTCCTCAAAACAAAACATGAGTTGAACATCATGTTTATTTTAGAGTATAGCTTGGTGGGTCATAACCTCGAGAGAAATCTTGAAGAACAATTGAAGAATGAAGAAAATCCTTGATGAACCACCATGTAGAGCCTCCATGGAGAACTCCAGTAATAAAAGGATGATAGAAAGAAAGAGAGGTTGAAAACACAAGGTGAAGCCTTGCAATGATTTATATGGAGCTTCGCGACGATATAATCGACAAAACTTGGAACTCCGGAAAAGGAAAAGATGAAGCATCTCGAACCGAGAAAAATGACATGATGAACAACTCTAGAAAGAAGAAACTAGATCACTTGGATGAAACAATAATAAGAATTACATTATGCGTATCCTTCACCAATATAAATTGATGACAAGCAACGGATTTGGCATACTACTTATTCTCGTAGAAAGGATTAAGAGAGATATAGTGCAAACTTGAGAAGGTATTGATGGAACCACCGGTGTGATTTGGAAACAACGAATGAATTGATATGATAACGAAGGAAGTGAAATCTTGAACGAACCACCGTAAAAATTGGAAAAGAGAGTAGCAAGGGCACAATTCACCGGGAAGAATTGGAAAACGAATGAAGATACTTGAGGGGATTTAGATACATGAGAACGAAGAGGCCATGAACTGATTAGAGGTTATTTGTACGATGCACCGGTAAGATTTGGAGAACGATATCTACATGCTGAGAATGAAGAATTATGACATGATGGCCTTCGGAGGAAAGAAATGGAAACAAACTCATGAAATGCTCTGGATGGTAAGAAAAGAATTCTCACAATCGAAAACAATTATGAGAGGATGGCATCAAGCTTGAACTACGCCTCTTTGGAAGAAAGGGTAAGGACTTAAGAAGAGCTCTTCTTCGGTCTTCAAAATCCGAGAATGACGAGGAGAAACACCACCCAATTATTGAGACACTCCGGGAGAATGAAAAAGAGGAAGGGTTGAACCAAAGATGAAAATAATTTTAAAGCGATCTTGGAGATGGCATCTGACTGATGAAATTCATTCTTACATCAAACTCGAAAAGACTTAGGAATGGCTCCGGAATAATTAGAAGAGTCAGGTAAGATCCTGGGAAAATACATGTGGGTTAGGGCCCACTCGAAAGAAACATCATTGAAGGATTGCTTGAAATAGAGATTGCACTGGTAGAATTAAATAGCTTGAATGAGAGAAAAACCTTGAAGTAACTCGAACGGATTACGAGTGGAAACATGATTCTTCTGAGATATCTTGAGCACTCTGAATAAGAATAGAGAGAGGTGAACAATTAAGAGGTGCACCGACATGGAAAAACATTTGAAACGAGGAAAGGGATATGATCAAGAAAGCTTGAATTGAATCCACCGGAGAAGAAAAAAGAACGAAGAATGATGAACTTGAAGCTCCGTTAGTATCTTCCTGAGAATCACTGGATAAGAACATTGACGGAAAAGAATGGAGAGACTTCCCATCAATAAAATGAATACCCGATTAAGAAATCTGAGTCCTTGAAGAAAAAGGGTGGGAGGGCAGGAAAACAAAGGCAACTTGGGGAGATGGAATGGATACCGTTGAGAAAACTTAGAATTGATCTCGCGAATGTTATAATGATCGGATCCACTTGAAGAGAAGCACGCCGGTTGGAAAAGAATTAACATGACGACCTTGATGGTCAAGAAGGATTAGTATTCACATAGTAATATGAGAACACCGTTTAGGAAAGGTATGGATTCAACATTTGACATTGAAGCAACTCAAATACCACAACTCAAAACAAAACAAAGGATTGGCTTGCAGAAATAAGCCGGAACAAATACATATGATAGGGATTTACCCAATCCCATATCATGCATCTGTCGAAAAGATATTCTAGGAGCTATTTGAATTCCCACCTATAAACTCCTGAAACTTTCTGGTTATGCAATCTGGTGTTGGGGATACACGGGAAGCAATATATCTCACCCAAACTAACAATCCCTACATCCAGTTGTATCCATCCGTCAACACATAACCAAGAAAACTTCGGAAATCGTGTACCTTAACCTTCGAAAAGCATCCGTTATACAAGCTATGGCAATACTCTCGAACTCCCCAGTACCGGGTGGCATCGAGGTTATCTCACCAACAACTACATAAAAGAGATTTTCGATGTCGGCAAAACTCAGGTATTCCAGAACTGCAACGATAAAATTGTGAGGACAACACCTCGGATCTCAACTCCCCGGGACACTGCCACAACCCCTAAATGTTAGGAGGCACCAAGAACAATGTTCTCGTCACAAGAATATCAAAACGATCCCGAGATACCCGCGTGATCCTAAAAACAATTTGTGAAAAATTGAGGAGAGGAAAGACAAAACATCTACGTCGAGAGTCCTCACCAGAGCGACGAAGGGGGCTGAGGAGTAAAAAGAATCCTACTCTCCGATATATATAATCCTAAGACTCAAAATAGTTTTCTTCTAGACTCAACAACGACCAACAATCAATGGGGCTCCTATGGTCGGTCGAGGCTCTGATACCAACTTGTCACGCCCAATATGCGATACTATCCTAAAGAGACTCGAAGGTCCCACCAAGGATAGAACCGCATATTGATACGCTTTTGCAAGGTGGATATCATTACATCAACATTACATAATAGATGGGGATACATACAAGGCATACAAATGCCGCAAGAATACATCAATACATCATACAAAAGATCAACATCCGACTACGGATGAAACACAAACAGAAACTCAACGACATCCACCCTGCTAGCCTAGGCTGCCGACCTGGAACCTATCCCCTGATCAAAGAAGAAGCAGAAGAAGAACTCCAAAACAAGTAACATCGCTCTCGCATCAAGATCATCGCATAACATGTACCTGCAACTGTTGTTGTAGTAATCTGTGAGCCACGAGGACTCAGCAATCCCATTACCATGGGTATCAAGACTAGCAAAGCTTAAAAGGTAAGGAAGGGGTAAAGTGGTGAGGTTGCAGCAGCGTCTAAGCATATATGGTGGCTAACATACGCAAACAAGAGCGAGAAGAGACACAACAGAACGGTCGTGAATCTAGCAATGATCAAGAAGTGAGTCTGAACTCCTACTTACGGCAAACATAACCCAAAACTGTGTTCACTTCCCGGACTCCGCCGAAAAGAGACCATCACGGCTACACACGCGGTTGATGCGTTTTAGTTAAGTCAAGTGTCAAGTTCTCTACAACCGGACATTAACAAATTCCCATCTGCCACATAACCACAGGCACGGCTCTCGAAAGTTTATACCCTGCAGGGGTGTCCCAACTTAGCCCATCACAAGCTCTCACGGTCAACGAAGGATATTCCTTCTCCCAGGAAGACCTGTCCAGTCTCGGAATCCCGGTTTACAAGACATTTCAACAATGGTAAAACAAGACCAGCAAAGCCGCCCGATGTGCCGACAAATCCCGATAGGAGCTGCACATATCTCGTTCTTAGGGCACACCGGATAGGTCAGCCTACGAGTAAAACCAGACCTCGAGTTGCCCCGTGGTGGCCCCGCAGTCTACCCGTTTCGGACCAACACTCGAAGGAGCACTGGCCCGGTGGGGGCGGGGATAAACAAAGATGACCTTCGGGCTCCGGAAACCCAAGGGAAAAAGGCTTAGGTGAGGCAAATGGTAAAACCAAGGTTGGGCCTTGCTGGAGGAGTTTTATTCAAAGCGAACTGTCAAGGGGGTCCCATAAATCACCCAACCGCGTAAGGAACACAAAATCAAGGAACATAACACCGGTATGACGGAAACTAGGGCGGCAAGAGTGGAACAAAACACCAGGCATAAGGCCGAGCCTTCCACCCTTTACCAAGTATATAGATGCATTAATTAAATAAGAGATATTGTGATATCCCAACATAATCCTGTCCATCATGGAGCAATCTTCAACTTCACCTGCAACTAACAACGCTATAAGAGGGGCTGAGCAAAGCGGTAACATAGCCAATCAACAGTTTGCTAGGAAGGGTGAAAAAGGTTAGAGGCTGACATGGCAATTTGGGAGTCTTGGTCAACAAGTGATAGGTAGCGCAACATAGCGATAGAACGAAGCAACTAGCATAGCAATGATAGTAATGAGATCCAAGGTGATGGTCATCTTGCCTGAAATCCCGCTAGGAAGAAGAACGAGTCCATGAAGAAGACAAACGGACGTAGTTGAACGAATCCTCATAACTCCGGAACGAAACCAAAGCTAACGAGAGAAGCAAACCGGAAAGAAGCAAACAACATGGTAAACAAACATCACATAAACATGGCATGATGCACAATCAAGTATGATGCGTGTCCGGTTTAATGAGGCATGGCATGGCAAAGTGCAACAAACAATACTGCAAGTTAAGTGGAGCTCAATATGCAACGAGTTGCATATTGACGAAACACCACATTTGATTTATTTAGTTTGCCCTAGTTTAGGTACACAACAATATTAAATGTTGTTAAACATGGCAAGAGGTGAAGCATAATAAAAACTACCTATCTAGGCAAGTTTAAATGAGGCCAGAACAACAAACAACAATTTCGGAAAATCCCCATGTCCATATTTTGAATCTGGTACTGTTCTGCCCTAAACCATATTAAAATGTTGTTAAACAGTAAAACAAAGTGCGACCTGGAGCTGGAGGGCATCGGGAAGAGGAGAAGCTCTGCTCCGGTGAGCTGGGTGTCAGTGGCACGACGGACGGCGAGGTTGAGCAGGAGCTGGTCTCGGGAGGAGCTTGGGCAGGTTGGTTGCAGCGGGGAACGAAGGCAGGGGCGCGATGCAGATCGGGCACCGGGCGAGACAGGGAGTAGGAGAAAGGAAGCGGGGCATGGCGCTGGTTGGTTGGCGACAGAAACAAGGTGGATGCAGGATGGATCGATGTCGAGAAGTGGCTGGCGCTGGTTGGTTGCGGTTGAATCGGGAGGATCCCGAGGAAGGAGGCGACAGAGTGGAGCTAGTGGCGGCGGCGCGACGGGACAAGGGAGAGGATTTTTAGGGTTAATGGACTAGGGGTGGATGAATATATACATCATGGATTAAGTTAGGGGCTACCTCGTCCCTCCGATCGCAATCGGCCGGACGTGAATAAATAGGCTAGGGAGTCCAAATAAGAAAATGGAGATTTTTTTATAGACGTTTGGGGATGATCCGGATCCATCGGTAACGACAGACCGGTTCGGGTTCGGGTGAGTTTCGGGCACGCACACGAGGGGTCTGAGAGAGGTCAACGAGGACAAGGGCCTGACAAAATGACAACGGAGGCAAAGAGAGAAAGGGCAACTGCGAACGGCTACGAGTTTTAAAAACAATGACAGCAGCGAGTGCCGGTGCAATGCGGATGATGCCATGATGAAATGCAACGAACAAAAAGCAAATCAAAAGACAAAAACCCAACCACGGAGGAAATAACATAACACATAGCTGGAAATGGCAAGAGTTGGAGTTACAATTATGGAAAGTTACATCCGGGGCGTTACAGTTGGACACTGATTCAGTACATTGTAGCTGATCACCATTTGCCACCTTAACTGAAATTGGTGCAGGTAAGGCTTCAAGAGTAATTTTGATTCTCTCCAGTAAAGCTTGGTCCACAAAAGTATGTGTGCTGCCAGAATCCAAGAGAAGCAGCACCACCTAATTGCCAATCAGAGCTCTGAACTGATGGTCTTTGGGTGAGAAGCACCTGACAGGGCCTGCACTGAAATTGTTGCACATTCCTCTTGTGGTTCCTCAAGCAGGGCATCCAACAGAGCATCTGAAATAATTTCACGAGGATCCACACATTTAGCAGCTTTCAACTAAGCAGTAGTACCCCCTGTAGTGGAGCAAGTCCTGGGGCAAATTTCTCTCCACAACTGTAACACAGCCCATTAGCCCTTCTATATTCTTTCAGCTGTCTTGCTTTCCATAGCTCTCCTGGGGTAAAAGAATTTCTGCTATCCTGTTTATTGTGCTGCACTTTCTGATACCCAGCCTTGCTTCCTTTTGATTTCAATAACAGATGCTCCCGCACCATAGCATATAATGCTGCCTTTTGCACATTAACATGAAACTGCATTTCTACCGCTGCACGCAACTCCTCTTTCAGACACAAAATGAACTGTGTGACCAATAACGTATCGCTGAGAGCAGGTTGATATAACCGGATGTTATACACCAGTTGATAGAACTGATTCTTATACTCCTCCACAGTACCCACTTGTTTCAGCCTCATCAAATCCCGCAAGAGCTCCCTGAGGACGTTCACATCAAACTCATCAGTCACTGCTTCACAGAATTGCTGCCAATTCGGCCAGATCCCCATTTGCTTGTACGACTGAAACCAGTGCGCCGCATTGCCCACCAAATTCAGAGATGCAGAAGTGACTCGAAAATTTCCAGGAATGTTGTACAACAGGAAGAATGACTTGCATTGATCAAGCCAAATGCGCACCCCTCCCATCAAACCTGGGAAAATCCATCTTTGGCATCCAATTCCGTTTTCCAGTCGCATCATCACACATCACATGATCTCCCTGTTCTCCACATGGATATGGGTTTGTGACACGTACCTTGTTGTGGCGGATCTGACTGCACGCCGTTGACCCTGGAGCCGAACCGAGCAACCCCTCGGTCTAACCTGACAGTGGAGGCGCGCGAGGCGCTGGCCGCCTCATCTCTGATGACGCCACGCTCTGCTTTCCTGCCTGCACCTGCTCCCGCTGGACCTTGCCGAGTGTGTCGCAGGAGAGGTTGACCTTCACCTGAACCTGGTCCACGCACTGCGACTGCTCCTCTAGCTTCGCATCGAGCGCATCTAGACGCTAGCAGATCCCAATCGCTCCCGCGAACTTGCTCTGCTCCGCCCGCATCGCCGCGAACTCCTTCAGCATGCGCTCCTGGAACGCCTCCATCTCCCCGGTGAAGTGTCGCATCTGCGCACTGGGCTCGAACTTGGCTGTGGTGCTTCCCTCTGAAGCAACCCACCTCAGGTCAGGGATTACACCGGTCGAACCCTAAGGTGATCGGAGACCGTCGCCTCGGAATTTGCCGGGTACGCTCTCGAGGTTGCGGAAGCGAGCCACAGATCGAAAGCTCTGATACCAGATTGTCACACCCTTGCCGAGGAACGAGGTAGTTTGCCAGATTTGGGGCAGACTCACCAATGAAATCTCGATCTGAGATGGAGAATTGACGAGAGAAGGAAGGTAGGAGACGACAGGCAGAGGAAGAGGATAACAGAGACGGAATAGATTCAATTCAAACGCGGTGCCTTACTACAGACTCCACCTCGAGCTTATAACTGCGCTTGGTCGACTCGTACACGGCCCACGGCCCACCAACTCCACTACAGCAGGCCCATGGCCCATTACAGTTAAACCTCGCGCCTTATACCGCTCTCTTCCTTGCCTGTACTGATCGTGTAGCTTGCTTCACGCCAAGTGATAGCAGCTGCATACTGACAGGCAGACCCGCCGACGGGCGCTGGTTGGCGGCCTTGCAAGGCAGGCATGCCGGCGGGTGCTATGACGCCGTGGTTGTGATTTGGATTGGTGAAGTTTTTTAACATGAACTGGTCAACGTTTGCGTCGTGAGATGTGAGTATGTGCGTGACAGGCAACATCTTCACCCAAGCCAACGTGGCACCTGACAGTGGGACCCACATATCAAATTTTGCATCAAACTGTTGTAATCAGTCTATCATCGTTTTTTGAAAATTGTCTCCACAATGTTGGTGGTTTTTTGAAAATAAAACGAATGGCGGCGGTTTTTGGAATTAGGGTCCCCAATTATGATGTTTTTTTTTGCAATTTACTATGTATATTTGTTCAGTATTCATGATGAATTGGATGGTACCACTAGTAGAAAAAGGGCCATTTGTCCCGGTTCGTAAGGGCCTTCTGTCCCGGTTTAGGAACCGGGACTAAAAGGTCGGTACTAATGCCCTTGGCCTTTAGTCCCGGTTCTTACACGAACCGGGACAGATGGGCCTCCACGTGGTCGCTGCGGCCAGCCCGGGCAGGGGGGCCTTTGGTCCCGGTTGGTGACATAAACCAGGACCAAAAGGCATCCACACGTCAGCAGCTGGCTGGAGCTGTGGTTCTTTTTAAATGGGCTGGTTTAGGGGTTTTGGGGGTTAAGTTAGGTTGTTATTAGCTAGCTAATAGAGATAAGTGTCCTCTCTTATATCTCCGTGCTTGGTTTCACCCGCTGATATATAATAACTCTTCATGCTCGCATTATGCATCATCATATATAATAACTCTTCATGCTCGCATCATGAATCATCATATATAATAACAAGTCCTACTAATCATGCATCATCATACAACTTCTACTCGTTATTAACAACAAGTCATATGATCATCATCCTCATAGTCATCGAACCAACCCTACTTAATTGTTCTTAGCACATGATCATCAGTATCAGTAGGACCTAAATACCCTTAAGGTAAAATAGCATAAATCAATATGGACCCTGACTCTCCATTATGGAGAATGGAGATCATCCTGTCTCCAATTCTTGTGCTCCGCTTCCTTTTGCTTCCAAGAACCTCCTTACGCCTGCCCATACATTTTGTCCATTCTTTGATTGTCATGTTTCCACTTCTTTTAGAAATCCGGTATGGACAGTTGAGATTCGTAGGATGACCTGGTTGTATGTTCAAAACATCAAGGCGACCATGCTAATACATCAGATGAAGCACACAATCATTCAGGATTATCTGTTGAAAAACATAGTAATAACTTCGTAGTTAGCAATGATGTACTAGTTTTAGAAGTATGCAAAAGATGCACGGATGTCGTAATAGTAAAAAATCTTACCAGGGTATCTCCATGGTAGTTACCATAGTTCAACACGTGCACTAGTGGCACGTATTGACCATAATGTTCAGGAGTTCGATTGTAGATATTGTAATTCTCAAGATCAGTACAAAATGCGATCAGATGATTTTTCTCCTTATAAGTTAATTCGGAGCCATCGGTGTAGTGTGTTTTGTCTACCATCTTCCGCACATTCTTTGAAGAATGAAAATAAGCTATCAATGGAAATAAGCTGTCAACTATTTTGAAATAAACAATATAAATTACTTAATAACTATGTTTGAGAAGCTCATATAGGGGAAGACTTGGAAGCGTATCAACAAGGACCCAAATGTCCATATTGTCTTGCTCGATTTTAGGATCACCAATATCCATGGTGACAAGCATACCCTCATCAAAACTATACATCTTGCAAAGTGCTTCCCAATTTTTGCAACCAAAATGGGTTACACTCTTAGAATTGTACAACTTTACTTCAAAATCCACACCATGATGGGTCCTTAGGTGAACTTTGTTTGTTTCCATTCTTTCATGGTCTTCAAAACCCATCCTCTCCAAGACATAGCGTCTTGCATAGCATGGGATAAGCCAGTCGAATGGGAAAAGATGAAAAGTACACGTTGAAATAGTTGAAGTCGTGCTTAATTACGAAAAAAACTATTGTCGTCGTTGCGTACCATTTCAACATCGAAGGTCTCCTCGAGCTTAATGCTGAAGCATCGATCTTCGTCCAACTCAAGGAACCTATCGCACATACCTCGGTTGTCGTGGCACCAGTCGCACTCCCCGGGCGGTTTTCATCGTTCGAGTACGACATTTCCTATGTTTATAATTCAAATATTAAACTTGTACAATTAAATATATGTACTAAAAAACCTAAATTAGATCATTATTATTCATCACGGGTTGACTCTCGGTCTGTCGAGCCTTTTCTTGAAAACTCCCAGCTCATGTGGTGTACATATTCGACCATCGGTGATGGTAGCTCCTCCTTTCATTTCCGAGTGCATTACACCAAATTGTCTAGCACACGGGAATGAAGGAGAAGCTACCCCACGACAACAGTCGGGATTCTTCGTCCTCTCATATATATATATATGGTTGGAGACTCTCCCTCACTGATCCCTCTGTGACATTTGCGACTGTCGGTGATGGTAGCTCCTCCTTTCGTCCCCGAGTGCATTACACCAAATTGTGTCTAGCACACGGAAACGAAGGAGAAGCTACCCCCACGACAACAGTCGGGATTCTTCGTCCTCTCGTATAGGTGGAGACTCGACAGACTTAAAGTCAACCCGAGGACTCATATTATAGGACTCATATTGACATGGAGATTTGGCTGGTCTCACCTTGAGGTCGGAGGGGGGTCGGTGACGGGGACGACGGCGCAGATGATGGAGGGGGCTCCTAGATTTCTACATAGTGCTCTCAATTTTAGCATTCAAAGTAGGAGTACTTTTCCAATTTGACCATTCAATAAGCAAAACCAAATCATAAAATAAAGTAGTATTCAAATTAGCATGCATTCAATTATAAGCAAAACTACATCATCTCTTGTGTCCGTACATCATCGAATATTATCACTAATACTCCTCGAATACTATCATACATATAGCATCGCTAATACAGCTAGAACCGTAGAGCCCGATGGGTATCGTTGCGGGCGGTGGACACCCAAAGAAAAGGAACCATTGCAGGATCATAGCTCAAGTGAGATCCCTGAAGAACCTACCAGGTATTGTCGAACCTGCCCTCCAACGCAACCATGTAGCGATGGACGTGCTCGTCCTCCTCGCTGACACGGTGACGTACCACCTCCGCGGTGTCCGGAAGCCTCGGCACCGTCACTGGCCCACGCGACCGCCACCAAACAAGGATCGGGTCAACAACGGGCTGGCTCCTCACCAACCTACGCCCCCCGGAAGGTAGCACCTCCCAATACTAGCCCGGCGGAGCCTAGTCCCGGACATGGCCCCTCTGATCAAGCCGGTCTCCTCCGCCGAGTCGACGACGAGGATGCGGGATAGGCATCGTCGACGTCGATGCGGGATTAATTGCTTGAACTAAAAAAATAAACTAGTTCTATTAATTTTCTTGCTAAAAATAAACTACTTCTATATATAGTAAAACAAAGTAGTTTTCTTAAATCAACTAGTTCAACTACTAAGCACTTACTATAAATAAATAAAATAAAGTAGTTCTTACTAAAAATAAACTACTTCTATATATAGTAAAATTTAATAAAGTAGTTTTATTAAATCAACTAGTTCAACTACTAAGCACTTACTATAAATAAATAAAATAAAGTAGTTCTTACTAAAATAAACTACTTCTATATATAGTAAAATTTAATAAAGTAGTTTTATTAAATCAACTAGTTCAACTACTAAGCACTAACCTAAAATCGATATCTACTAACCTAAATAAAAAATTAATACATATATGAAGAAAAACATATATAAACAAAAAAATGCTATGAACATTATATTCATACATACATAGCCACATCCATTCATCATATAGCTACCACATACATATATATACATTATATATATGAAAAAAATGCAATGAACAAAAAAATAATACAAATTATATGAAAAAGATGAATAGAGTCGTGGCGCGGCGGCGGCTCACATCGGGGGCGGCCGGCGAGGGCGACAGTGTGGGCGGCGGAGGGCGACGGTGGGTGGCGGAGGGCGACGACGACGGTGACGGGGGGCGGAGGGCGACGGGCAACGGTTCGGGGGCGCGCGGCGGAGGGCGACGGCGACAGCGGCGGGGCGGATGGCGACGGTGACGGGCGACGGCGTGGGCGGCGGACAGCGTCGGCTGTGGCATCCAAAGTATGATGCAAATGAAATGCTTGCTTACCCCTCTTCTGTCGGGCAAATGACAGGACGGTTGCTGGCAGCAGTTGGTTCCAGGACCTTCCCCGGACCACGCCCGGATTTCTTCCTCTTGGAAATGTTGCTCGAGGTAGACCCCGAGCCGTCCGAGGTCTCCATGTCGCCCGACTCGATGGCGAGCGGATCTAAGTCCACTCCGACATCGCCATCCGATGATGACGATGCCTCGGTTGTGGCCTGATGGGAGGCGGACGACTCGGTCCTACCAATCGGGACTCTCCGGTACTTACTACGAGTGCTCCCATCAGAATATGAAAAAAAATGGTTACTCTCAGTTCCAAAGCAAAATCTTCCTAATCTAAGTGTCATATCATATATGGCAAAAAATAACACAAATAGCTCAATCAAGTGTCAGATATATAGTTCCATTTACTAATGCCATAGCACTGACAAGGAAACAAGCACAAGTATATAGTTTCATCGATCTACTCTAGTATTTATCTAAAAAAGCACAAGCATAGAGGTGCTGATCCCTCGGCAAAAACAAACATCCACAGCCTTATCCCCACGCCAAACCACTTACCGACGACAATCATTAGTTTAGAGACAAGAAGTTCAGAGAACTAGTTTCAACTGAAACTAAATACTTTGAGCACTCATTCGGTTTAACTAAAACTAAACCAGTCAAACATAGGAGTCAAAACCAAAGCATTCTACTCTAGGCATTACTCCAAACTTCCAAACTTCCATACTACTCTAGGCATTACTAAACAGGACCATCTTCATCTACTACTTTTAATCACATTTGTGCATATTTCCTACATTTGTGCAAAATATCCTACTCTAGGCATAGAATGTGATACTAACCTGAGGGCATCTCCAGCTGCCGCGCTGCCGGAGAAGCTCTGCTGCGGCAGCCGTCCTTGGGCCGCATCGAAGAACCGCCATGCCGGCTGCCGACCATGAAGCTTGGGGGCGGTGGCCGCAGTTTGGGGTGGTGGAGGAGGGGGTGGTGGTGGCCGCAGTGGGGA
>NC_041391.1:707025380-707041242 GCF_002162155.2 Triticum dicoccoides
TGGAGGAGGGGTGGCGGCCGCAGTTGGTGGCGGTGGAGGGCGGTGGAGGAGGGGGTGGCGGCGGCCGCAGTTGGGGGCGGTGGAGGAGGGGGTGGCGGCGACCGCAGTTGGTGGCAGCGGCGGCGGTGGCGATTTCAGCGTCGGCAGTGGCGGTGGCGCAGGGAAGAGACGAGGGGAATGAAGATACAAACGAAAGGGGAAAGGTTAAGATCTAGGTTAGATGCTTTACTGAGAGCCACACTCGGAAAAGGTGTCCATTACCGAGAGCCGAGAATCGACCCTCGGTAACCACTACTCTAATTTTTTCCCCTCCTCCTTTTGTTTTTGTTTTGCACTATCTTTTTTTATCTCACATTTCATATGCTTTTACGACCAAAGTTTATAAATCTAACTATTGTCAATTAGATAACAACCTATGACACGCGGGACCCACCCATTAGTTGACTGGTCAACTTTGACCCCTTGCATCACGCTGATGTCATGATGACATCATAAATGCCTTTTGATTTAATTAATTCTGTTAATCCTAAAAATGATTTAAATCTTTTAAAATTAATATAAAATAAACCGTAGCTCGGATGGAAAAACTTTGTACATTAAAGTTGCTCAGAGCGACGAGACGAAACCGGATACGCAGCCCATTCGTCCGCCACGCGTTCCTACCATAGTGAACCTGCAACATTTCACCTCCGGTTCATCTGACCGAAAACGCGGAACACCGGGGATATTTTCCCGGATGTTTCCCCCCTTCACCGGTATCACCTCCTACTGCGTTAGGGCACACCTGGCACCGTTACTTATTATGTCATGCATCGTTATGCATCTGTTTGCATTGTATTCATTGTTTCTTCCACCTCTTCTCTCCGGTAGACTACGAGCCTAACGCCGCTACTGGTGCCCCGATCGACTATTGTGTTGACGACCCCTCCTTGCCAGAGCAACCAGGCAAACCCCCTCTTTGATCACCAGATATCTCCTATTCTACCCTCTACTTCTTGCATTAGAGTAGTGTAACATGTTACTGTTTTGATTAATCCTATTCTGTTTCATAGCCTGTCATTGTTGCTACATCTGTTGATACCTTACGTGCAATCCTAAATGCTTAGTATAGGATGCTAGTTACCATTAGTGGCCCTACATTCTTGTCAGTCTGCCATGCTATACTATCAGGCCGTGATCACTCGAGAGGTGATCACGGGTATATATTATACATACATACTATTCAGGTGGTGACTAAAGTCGGGTCGACTCGGTGAGTACCCGCAAGTGATTCCGATGTGGGGGCTCGAAGGACAGGTGGCTCCATCCCGGTAGAGGTGGGCCTGGGTTCCCGACAGCCCCCGACTGTTACTTTGTGGCGGAGCGACATGGCAGGTTGAGACCACCTAGGCGAGAGGTGGGCCTGGCCCTGGTCGACGTCCGTGGTTACTTTAAAATAACACGCTTAACGAGATCTTGGTATTTGATCTGAGTCTGGCCACTAGACTATACGCACTAACCAACTACGCGGGAACAGTTATGGGCACTCGACGTCGTGGTATCAGCCGAAGCCTTCTTGACGTCAGCGACTGAGCGGCACGCGCCGGATTGGACTGGAACACCTGCTCTTGTATTAGGGAGGCTAGGTCTGCTTCCGGCCACCCACGCAACGTGCAAGTGTGAAATGGGCGATGGGCCCAGACCCCCTACGCCATAGGAGTTAGACCGGCATACTGACCTCTCTGTTAGGCCTAGGTGGGGCTACGACGTGTTGATCTTCGGAGGCCGGGCATGACCCAGGAAAGTGTGTCCGGCCAAATGGGATCGAGCGTGTTGGGTTATGTGGTGCACCCCTGCAGGGAAGTTTATCTATTTGAATAGCCGTGTCCCTCGATAAAAGGACGACCCGGAGTTGTACCTTGACCTTATGACAACTAGAACCGGATACTTAATAAAACACACCCAGACAAGTTTAGAGACAACCCGGTGATCGCTTTCCCACAGGGCGACGAGGGGAGGATTGCCGAGTAGGATTATGCTATGCGATGCTACTTGGAGGACTTCAATCTACTCTCTTCTACATGCTGCAAGACGGAGGCTGCCAGAAGCGTAGTCTTCGATAGGACTAGCTATCCCCCTCTTATTCTGGCATTCTGCAGTTCAGTCCATCGATATTGCCTCTTTACACATATACCCATGCATATGTAGTGTAGATCCTTGCTTGCGAGTACTTTGGATGAGTACTCACGGTTGCTTTTCTCTCCCTTTTCCCCCTTTCCTTTCTACCTGGTTGTCGCAACCAGATGCTGGAGCCCAGGAGCCAGACGTCACCATCGATGAGGGCTCCTACTACACCGGAGGTGCCTACTACTATGTGCAGGCCGCCGCCGACGACCAAGAGTAGTTTAGGAGGATCCCAGGCAGGAGGCCTGCGCCTCTTTCGATCTGTATCCCAGTTTGTGCTAGCCTTCTTAAGGCAAACTTGTTTAACTTATGTATGTACTCAGATTTGTTGCTTCCGCTGACTCGTCTATGATCGAGCACTTATATTCGAGCCCTCGAGGCCCCTGGCTTGTATTATGATGCTTGTATGACTTATTTTATTTTTAGAGTTGTGTTGTGATATCTTCCCGTGGGTCCCTAATCTTGATCGTACATGTTTACGTGTATGATTAGTGTACGATTGAATCAGGAGCGTCACAGTTTCGCAGCCTATGGGCATCGTGGAGGTGCCGGCGGCGACGTGTGCTCAGCCGGCTGATGATGGCGGCCGTGCTCGGGAGTTGGATTCCGTCCAACAGATCTGTGTGAAAACTTGCTTTCGGCTTCTGCCAAGGCCGGCGGTGGCGGCGCTATCTGCATCGTTACCTTTTTGAAGGCGTCACCGTGGAGAAGTTCAAGGCCACTCTCTGCTACCTCCAGGGGAAACCCTAGATCGGATGATCGAATGACGGCGGCACTCTAGTGTCATTCCCCCCTTGGGGGCGTCATTCTTGGAGGTACACACATGTTCGAGCGACTAGAGGACGGATTCTTTGGTGGAGCGGTGCGTCATCTCACTCATTGATGGCGGCAGATCTCGACGGCATGGCGCTGTGGGGACTTGGCGTCCAATGCGCGAAGATGGACTCGTGCAGGAGGGTGATGCAGTCTGGCATCATGGTGGCGTCGACGGTAGCTAGACCGGGCAAGGTAGATGTAGCAGTACAACTCTGAAGATGGATCGATGACACGTGGCTGTGGCGTCCTCATACCCGGCAGGCGTCCTGGTTGAGGAGTGCGCCGGCCCGGTTGGTGCCCCATACCCAGCAGGCGTCCTAGATGGGACCTCAGGTCTTAGATATTAGGTTTGACTACGAGGTATATTTGGTATTAGGCCCAGACTATCAGCATCCCTTCATCATTTGAATAGGCGTAGCGACAGATGTTGCGTAGACGGTGGCTTTAGTCTTACTGTTGTATTACTTTTTAAGGTTTTATGTGAATAATTAATAAAGTGGCTGCATGCATCGTCCAGATGCAGAGGCTGAGGGTCTTCCTCCTTTTTTTTAAAAAAAAACAAGCTACTACGACATCTGACAGGCTACTTAAGATTCAAACTTGTCAATTACAATGTTTATATTTTGATTATTCAGTGCAGCAGCGATTGATGATTTCATGCAAATCTTTAATATTACAACCTATAAAGCGTACTAAGTAAAAAATTAGCCATGGTATAGTTATATATATAAATAAAAGTTGGATCATCTCACAACTACGCACACATCATCCATTTGATTTCATATGCATCCAGCTGATAAACAGGCATGTCGGTAAAAGAAACTACAGAATAATTATTCATCATTGCACAAATGGGCTCGATCCAGCACCTCATCAACCATAGCAAAGCTGCAACTATTCGACAATGCATACTGTTAGCCTATAAACCGTGATGCGTGTGTGCTGTGGTCTGGTTCAGGTCGGATGCTGGTGTGTAGCGATCCGAGTCGTGGGGCGTGCGTGCATCGGAGTCGATCTCCAGCTTGCTGCGTACGTAGCGTGGACGACTAGGCAGTTGTGATCCGTTGGAGCCGGCGAGGGCATGCGGATCGGGCGTGCCGGCCAGAGTGGAGGGCGTGGTGTTGCGTATACATGCGCGTATAAATCTCTCCCACTGTAAACTGATTCAAACGCCGGGTCGTAAGCCATGTAGCTGAGTGGCTGAGTATGTGCTCAGGAGAAAAGGTGCTCGTGCGCCTGGAAACTTGCCGTGTCTTTCTTCTTCCTTCTCCTTCCTCCTTCTTCTTCTGTTGATCTAGTTCAGAGAAAGAGAGAGAGGTGCAGCGTGAGAGAGAGGTAGAGCTAGGGCATAGCCACGGCAACAACACATACGTATCCTCTATCTTGATCTCGCTTCTTCCTTCCCTCCAAAGGAGTTACAAGCTACTGGGTGGATCACAATTACCAACCAATACGGCAATAAAATGGACAATAGGGTAGTTTAGCTGATGGAAGCGCATCTACGTAGCATGGGCGGTAAGGGAATCCGGCGTGGACGCCATAAGTAAAATGGCCATCTGCGAGCTGCGGTCCTAGATATTGCATCCTCGAGGTCTTGAAATGGTATGCCACAACTTGGCGGTCGTCATACACGTGGTGCAGGAGCACCACGTCCTTGTGGGGATGTAATCCCAAGATCCTGTAGTCCCCATGCTCCCAGCCCTCGGCACTTTCATCTGGGTCAAAGAAATTGTCCTCGTCTGAGTCCCAGGAGTACCCCAAGTCCTCCTCTTTTATGGATTCATCGTCTTCAGTGAGGTCGATGGGAAATTCCTCTGATGAGTACCTAGAGCCCTCTTCGCTTTTGAATTTATCGTCTTCATCTTCATGTGCATCTCCTCTATCACCATGACAATCATCATTATCAGCAGCACCGGTTGTGCCATTTTTTTCTTCATCTTCATCATCATGGATGCCTTTTTGTTTATCGTCGTCAGCATGGATGCTTTCTTCATTGTTTTCATTGTCTCCATCAACATCATCAGTCGTGTCATTTTGGCCATCCCCCTCAGGTTCGAACAAGCTTAATGCATGCATGTTTCCAAATGCCTTCCACAGTACTGTAGGATCCCAATGGTGCCATATTTTAAGATACGAACCAAGGTCAGCCTCATGTGCTAGCATCCACCCCACCTGGCAATCAGCTGATTCTGTTAGTGTCCATACTTGTAGTTGGAATCTGTTGAGCGCCACATAATGAACTCCTCTCTCGTAGCTCGCTAAGACGGACGTGTGGGGCATCTTAGAACCTATATATTGCTTTTCAACGTAAGCTTTCCCCGGCAGCTGAGCCATGTCGTACACCTCATCTGAGTTGTGCAAGATCATAATGATGTTGTTCCAGCGATGGACATAGAGTGACCCCTGCCAGTACTCAGCCTGTTGGAAATATGCCCTAGAGGCAATAATAAAAGGATTATTATTATATTTCCTTGTTCATGGTAATTGTCTTTTATTCATGCTATAATTGTATTATCCGGAAATCGTAATACACGTGTGAATACATAGACCACAACATGTCCCTAGTGAGCCTCTAGTTGACTAGCTCGTTAATCAACAGATAGTCATGGTTTCCTGACTATGGACATTGGATGTCATTGATAACGAGATCACATCATTAGGAGAATGATGTGATGGACAAGACCCAATCCTAAGCATAGCACAAAATCGTGTAGTTCGTTTGCTAGAGCTTTTCCAATGTCAAGTATCTTTTCCTTAGACCATGAGATCGTGTAACTCCCGGATACCGTAGGAGTGCTTTGGGTGTACGAAACGTCACAACGTAACTGGGTGACTACAAAGGTATACTGTGGGTATCTCCGAAAGTGTCTGTTGGGTTCACACGAATCGAGACTGGGATTTGTCACTCCGTATGACGGAGAGGTATCTCTGGGCCCACTCGGTAATGCATCATCATAATGAGCTCAAAGTGACCAAGTGTCTGGTCACGGGATCATGCATTACAGTACGAGTAAAGTGACTTGCCGGTAATGAGACTGAACGAGGTATTGGGATACCGACGATCGAGTCTCGGGCAAGTAACGTACCGATTGACAAAGGGAATTGTATACGGGGTTGATTGAATCCTCGACATCGTGGTTCATCCGATGAGATCATCGAGGAGCATGTGGGAACCAACATGGGTATCCAGATCCCGCTGTTGGTTATTGGCCGGAGAGCCGTCTCGGGCATGTCTACGTGTCTCCCGAACCCGTAGGGTCTACACACTTAAGGTTTGGTGACGCTAGGGTTGTAGGATATTAGTATGCAGCAAACCAAAAGTTGTTTGGAGTCCTGGATAAGATCCCGGACATCACGAGGAGTTCCGGAATGGTCCGGAGGTGAAGAATTATATATAGGAAGTGCAGTTTCGGCCATCGGGAGAGTTTCGGGGGTCACCGGTATTGTACCGGGACCACCGGAAGGGTCCCGGGGGTCCACCGGGTGGGGCCACCTATCCCGGAGGGCCCCGTGGGCTGAAGTGGGGAGGGGACCAGCCCCTGGTGGGCTGGTGCCCCCCCCCCTGCGCCTAGGGTTGGAAACCCTAGGGTGGGGGGTGCCTCCACTTGCCTTGGGGGGCACGCCTCCCCCTTGGCCGCCGCCCCCCCTTTGGAGATGCCATCTCCTAGGGCCGGCGCCCCCCCAGGGGGCCTATATAAAGGGGGGGAGGGAGGGCAGCCGCACCCCAAAGTCTTGGCGCCTCCCTCTCCCCTGCTACACCTCTCCCTCTCGCAGAAGCTCGGCGTAGCCCTGCCGGGATCCCTGCTGCATCCACCACCACGCCGTCGTGCTACTGGATCTTCATCAACCTCTCCTTCCCCCTTGCTGGATCAAGAAGGAGGAGACGTCACGCTGACCGTACGTGTGTTAAACACGGGGGTGCCGTCCGTTCGGCGCTAGGATCTCCGGTGATTTGGATCACGACGAGTACGACTCCCTCAACCTCGTTCTCTTGAACGCTTCCGCTCGCGATCTACAAGGGTATGTAGATGCACTCCCCTCTCTCGTTGCTAGATGAACTCATAGATTGATCTTGGTGAACGTAGGAAATTTTTTATTTTATGCAACGTTCCCCAACAGTGGCATCATGAGCTAGGTCTATGCGTAGTTCTCTTTGCACGAGACGAACACAAATCTGTTGTGGGCGTAGATGTTGTCAACTTTCTTGCCACTACTAGTCTTATTTTGCTTTAGCGGTATTGTGGGATGAAGCGGCCCGGACCGACCTTACACTTACGCTTACGTGAGACAGGTTCCACCGACTGACATGCACTAGTTGCATAAGGTGGCTAGCGGGTGTCTGTCTCTCCCACTTTAGTTGGAGCGGATTCAATGAAAAGGGTCCTTATGAAGGGTAAATAGAAGTTGACAAATCACGTTGTGGCTTTTTCGTATGTATGAAAACGTTCTTGCTAGAACCCTATTGCAGCCACGTAAAAAATACAACAACAATTAGAGGACGTCTAACTTGTTTTTGCAGCAATTGCTTCGTGATGTGATATGGCCAAAAGTTGTGATGAATGATGAATGATATATTGTGATGTATGAGATCATGTTCTTGTAATAGGAATCACGACTTACATGTCGATGAGTATGACAACCGGCAGGAGCCATAGGAGTTGTCTTAATTATTGTATGACCTGCGTGTCAATGATTTAACGCCATGTAATTACTTTACTTTATTGCTAAACCTTTTGCTATAGTAGTAGAAGTAATAGTTGGCGAGCAATTTCATGGAGACACGATGATGGAGATCATGATGATGGAGATCATGGTGTCATGCCGGTGACGAAGATGATCATGGAGCCCCGAAGATGGAGATCAAAGGAGCTATATGATATTGGCCATATCATGTCACTACTATTTGATTGCATGTGATGTTTATCATGTTTTGCATCTTGTTTACTTAGAACGACGGTAGTAAATAAGATGATCCCTCATAATAATTTCAAGAAAGTGTTCCCCCTAAATGTGCGCCGTTGCGACAGTTCATTGTTTCGAAGCACCATGTGATGATCGGGTGTGATAGATTCTAGCGTTCACATACAACGGGTGTAAGACAGATTTACACATGCAAAACACTTAGGTTAACTTGACGAGCCTAGCATGTACAGACTGTTGGGGAACGTTGCAGAAAATTAAAATTTTTTCTACGGTTTCACCAAGATCCATCTATGAGTTCATCTAAGCAACGAGTCTAGGTAGAGAGTTTGCATCTACATACCACTTGTAGATCGCGTGCGGAAGCTTGCAAGGTGATGATGTAGTCGTACTCGACGTGATTCAAATCACCGATGACCTGCGCCGAACGGACGGCACCTCCGCGTTCAACACACGTACGGAAACAGCCACGTCTCCTCCTTCTTGATCCAGCAAGGAGGGGAGGAGAGGTTGAGGGAGATGGCACCAGCAGCAGCACGACGGCGTGGTGTTGGTGGAGCTGCAGTACTCCGACAGAGCTTCGCTAAGCACTACGGAGGTGTATGAGGTGTTGGGGAGGGAGAAGGAGGCAACCAAAGGCCAGGGCACAAGGTATGAAGTCCCTCCTCTCCCCCCACTATATATAGGGGTGCCAAGGGGGGGTGGCCGGCCCTAGGAGATGAGATCTCCTAGGGGGTGCGGCGGCCAAGGGGGATTCCCTCCCCCCCAAGGCACCTAGGAGGTGCCTTCCACCACTAGGACTCCTCCTAGGGGGAAACCCTAGGCGCATGGGCCTTGTGGGGCTGGTGCCCTTGGCCCATGTAGGCCAAGGCGCACCCCCCACAGCCCATGTGGCCCCCGGGGCTGGGTGGCCCCAACCGGTGGGCCCCCGGGACCCCTCCGGTGGTCCCGGTACAATACCGATAACCCCGAAACTTGTCCCGGTGCCCGAAATAGCACTTCCTATATATAAATCTTTACCTCCGGACCATTCCGGAACTCCTCGTGATGTCCGGGATCTCATCCGGGACTCCGAACAACATTCGGGTTACTGCATATACATATCCCTACAACCCTAGCGTGACTGAACCTTAAGTGTGTAGACCCTACGGGTTCGGGAGACATGTAGACATGACCGAGACTCTCTTAGTCAATAACCATCAGCGGGATCTGGATACCCATGATGGCTCCCACATGCTCCTCGATGTTGTCATCGGATGAACCACCATGTCGAGGATTCGATCAAAAAACCCTGTATGCAATTCCCTTTGTCAATCGGTACGTTACTTGCCCGAGACTTGATCGTCGGTATCCCAATACCTTGTTCAGTCTCGTTACCGGCAAGTCACTTTACTCGTACCGTAATGCATGATCCCGTGTCCAACACCTTGGTCACTTTGAGCTCATTATGATGATGCATTACCGAGTGGGCCCAGAGATACCTCTCCGTCATACGGAGTGACAAATCCCAGTCTCGATCCGTGTCAACCCAACAGCTACTTTCGGAGATACCTGTAATGCACCTTTATAGTCACCCAGTTACGTTGTGACGTTTGGCACACCCAAGGCATTCTTACGGTATCCGGGAGTTACACGATCTCATGGTCGAAGGAAGAGATACTTGACACTTGCAAAGCTCTAGCAAAACGAACTACACGATCTTTTATGCTATGCTTAGGATTGGGTCTTGTCCATCACATCATTCTCCTAATGATGTGATCCCGTTATCAATGACATCCAATGTCCATAGTCAGGAAACCATGACTATCTATTGATCACAACGAGCTGGTCAACTAGAGGCTTACCAGGGACATAGTGTGGTCTAAGTATTCACACGTGTATTACGATTTCCGGATAATACAGTTATAGCATGAATACAAGACAATTATCATGAACAATGAAATATAATAATACTTTTATTATTGCCTCTAGGGCATATTTCCAACAGTCTCCCACTTGCACTAGAGTCACTAATCTAGTTACATTGTGATGAATCGAACACCCATAGAGTTCTGGTGTTGATCATGTTTTGCACGCGAGAGAGGTTTAGTCAGCGGATCTGCGACATTCAGATCCGTGTGCACTTTGCAAATCTCTATGTCTCCATCTTGAACATTTTCACGGATGGAGTTGAAACGACGCTTGATGTGCCTGGTCTTCTTGTGAAACCTGGGCTCCTTTGCGAGGGCAATAGCTCCAGTGTTGTCACAGAAGAGTTTGATCGGCCCCGACGCATTGGGTATGACTCCTAGGTCGGTGATGAACTCCTTCACCCAAATCGCTTCATGTGCTGCCTCCGAGGCTGCCATGTACTCCGCTTCACACGTAGATCCCGCCACGACGCTCTGTTTGCAGCTACACCAGCTTACTGCTCCACCATTCAACATATACACGTATCCGGTTTGTGACTTAGAGTGATCCGGATCTGAGTCGAAGCTAGCGTCGACGTAACCCTTTACGACGAGCTCTTCGTCTCCTCCATAAACGAGAAACATGTCCTTTGTCCTTTTCAGGTACTTCAGGATATTCTTGACCGCTGTCCAGTGTTCCTTGCCGGGATTACTTTGGTATCTTGCTACCAAACTTACGGCAAGGTTTACATCGGGTCTGGTACACAGCATGGCATACATAATAGATCCTATGGCTGAAGCATAGGGGATGACACTCATCTCTTCTTTATCTTTTGCCGTGGTCGGTGACTGAGCTGAGCTCAGTCTCATACCTTGTAACATAGGCAAGAACCCCTTCTTGGACTGATCCATTCTGAATCTCTTCAAAATCTTATCAAGGTATGTACTTTGTGAAAGACCTATGAGGCGTCTCGATCTATCTCTATAGATCTTGATGCCTAATATATAAGCAGCTTCTCCAAGGTCCTTCATTGAAAAACACTTATTCAAGTAGGCATTAATGCTGTCCAGAAATTCTATATTATTTCCCATCAGGAGTATGTCATCTACATATAATATGAGAAATGCTACAGAGCTCCCACTCACTTTCTTGTAAACGCAGGCTTCTCCATAAGTCTGCATAAACCCAAACGCTTTGATCATCTCATCAAAGCGAATGTTCCAACTCCGAGATGCTTGCACCAGTCCATAAATGGATCGCTGGAGCTTGCATACTTTGTTAGCGTTCTGAGGATCGACAAAACCTTCCGGCTGCATCATATACAGTTCTTCCTTAAGATGCCCGTTAAGGAATGCTGTTTTGACGTCCATCTGCCATATCTCATAATCATAGTATGCGGCAATTGCTAACATGATTCGGACGGACTTTAGCTTCGCTACGGGAGAGAATGTCTCGTCGTAGTCAATCCCTTGAACCTGTCGATAACCTTTAGCGACAAGTCGAGCTTTATAGATGGTAACATTACCATCCGCGTCCGTTTTCTTCTTAAAGATCCATTTGTTTTCTATCGCTCGCCGATCATCGGGCAAGTCTGTCAAAGTCCATACTTTGTTTTCATACATGGATTCTATCTCGGATTTCATGGCTTCAAGCCATTTGTTGGAATCCGGGCCCGTCATTGCTTCTTCATAGTTCGAAGGTTCATTGTTGTCAAACAACATGATTTCCAGGATAGGGTTGCCGTACCACTCTGGTGCGGAACGTGTCCTCGTGGACCTACGAAGTTCAGCAGTAACTTGATCCGAAGTACCTTGATCATCATCATGGTTTTCCTCTTCAGTTGGTGTGGGCATCACAGGAATGGTTTCCTGTGCTACGTCACTAACCCGCTCAAGAGGTAGTACTTCATCGAGTTCTACTTTCCTCCCACTTACTTCTTTCGAGAGAAACTCTTTCTCCAGAAAGCATCCGTTCTTGGCAACAAAGATCTTGCCTTCGGATCTTAAGTAGAAGGTGTACCCTATAGTTTCCTTAGGGTATCCTATGAATACGCATTTTTCCGACTTGGGTTCGAGCTTTTCAGGTTGAAGTTTCTTGACATAAGCTTCGCATCCCCAAACTTTTAGAAACGACAGCTTAGGTTTCTTTCCAAACCATAATTCATACGGTGTCGTCTCAACGGATTTAGACGGTGCCCTATTTAAAGTGAATGTAGCTGTCTCTAGAGCGTATCCCCAAAATGATAGCGGTAAATCGGTAAGAGACATCATAGACCGCACCATATCCAATAGAGTGCGATTACGACGTTCGGACACACCGTTTCGCTGAGGTGTTCCAGGCGGCGTGAGCTGTGAAACGATTCCACATTTCTTTAAGTGTGTACCAAATTCGTGACTTAAGTATTCTCCTCCACGATCTGATCGTAAGAATTTTATCTTTCGGTCACGTTGATTCTCCACCTCATTCTGAAATTCCTTGAACTTTTCAAAGGTCTCAGACTTGTGTTTCATTAAGTAGACATACCCATATCTACTCAAGTCATCTGTGAGAGTGAGAACATAACGATATCCTCCGCGAGCCTCAACGCTCATTGGACCGCACACATCGGTATGTATGATTTCCAATAAGTTGGTTGCTCGCTCCATTGTTCCGGAGAACGGAGTCTTGGTCATTTTACCTAAGAGGCATGGTTCGCACGTGTCAAATGATTCATAATCAAGAGACTCTAAAAGTCCATCAGCATGGAGCTTCTTCATGCGCTTGACACCAATGTGACCAAGGCGGCAGTGCCACAAGTATGTGGGACTATCGTTATCAACTTTAAATCTTTTGGCATCTACACTATGAACATGTGTAATATTACGCTCGAGATTCATTAAGAATAAACCATTGACCATCGGAGCATGACCATAAAACATATCTCTCATATAAATCGAACAACCATTATTCTCAGACTTAAATGAGTAGCCATCTCGTATTAAACGAGATCCAGATACAATGTTCATGCTCAAACTTGGCACTAAATAACAATTATTGAGGTTCAAAACTAATCCCGTAGGTAAATGTAGAGGCAGCGTGCCGACGGCGATCACATCGACTTTGGAACCATTCCCGACGCGCATCGTCACCTCGTCCTTTGCCAGTCTCCGTTTATTCCGCAGCTCCTGCTGCGAGTTACAAATATGAGCAACGGCACCGGTATCAAATACCCAGGAGTTACTACGATTACTGGTAAGGTACACATCAATCACATGTATATCAAATATACCTTTGGTGTTGCCGGCCTTCTTATCCGCTAAGTATTTGGGGCAGTTCCGCTTCCAGTGACCCTTCCCCTTGCAATAAAAGCACTCAGTCTCAGGCTTGGGTCCTTTCTTTGACTTCTTCCCGGTAACTGGCTTACCAGGCGCGGCAACATCCTTGCCGTCCTTCTTGAAGTTCTTCTTACCCTTGCCCTTTTTGAACTTAGTGGTCTTATTGACCATCAACACTTGATGTTCTTTCTTGATTTCAGCCTCTGCTGACTTCAGCATCGAGAACAATTCAGGAATGGTCTTTTCCATTCCTTGCATGTTGTAGTTCATCACAAAGCTCTTGTAGCTTGGTGGAAGCGACTGGAGGATTCTGTCAATGACCGCCTCATCTGGGAGGTTAATGTTCAGCTGGGTCATACGGTTGTGCAACCCAGACATCTTCAGGATGTGCTCACTGACAGAACTGTTTTCCTCCATCTTACAACTGTAGAACTTGTCGGAGACATCATATCTCTCGACCCGGGCATGAGCTTGAAAAACTAGTTTCAGCTCTTCGAACATCTCATATGCTCCGTGATGCTCAAAACGCTTTTGGAGCCCCGGTTCTAAGCTGTAAAGCATGCCGCACTGAACGAGGGAGTAATCATCAGCGCGAGTTTGCCAAGCATTCATAATGTCTTGGTTCTCTGGGACGGGAGCGTCACCTAGCGGTCCTTCTAGGACATATTGTTTCCTGGCAGCTATGAGGATGATCCTCAGGTTCCGGACCCAGTCCGTATAATTGCTGCCATCATCTTTCAGCTTGGTTTTCTCTAGGAACGCATTGAAGTTCATGTTGACATTAGCGTTGGCCATTGATCTACAAGACATATTTGCAAAGGTTTTAGACTATGTTCATGATAATAAAGTTCTAATCAAATTATGAACTCCCACTTAGATTAGACATCCCTTTAGTCATCTAAGTGTTACACGATCCGAGTCGACTAGCCCGTGTCCGATCATCACGTGAGACGGACTAGTCATCGTCGGTGAACATTTTCATGTTGATCGTATCTTCCATACGACTCGTGTTCGACCTTTCGGTCTCCGTGTTCCGAGGCCATGTCTGTACATGCTAGGCTCGTCAAGTTAACCCTAAGTGTTTTCGCTGTGTAAAACTGTCTTACACCCGTTGTATGTGAACGTAAGAATCCATCACACCCGATCATCACGTGGTGCTTAGAAACGACGAACTGTAGCAACGGTGCACAGTTAGGGGAGAACACTTCTTGAAATTTTATAAGGGATCATCTTATTTACTACCGTCGTTCTAAGTAAACAAGATGCATAATACATAATAAACATCACATGCAATTATATAGTTGTGACATGATATGGCCAATATCATATAGCTCCATTGATCTTCATCTTCGGGGCTCCATGATCATCTCGTCACCGGCTTGACACCATGATCCCCATCATCATGATCTCCATCATCGTGTCTTCATGAAGTTGTCACGCCAACGACTACTTCTACTTCTATGACTAACGTTTAGCAATAAAGTAAAGTAGTTTACATGACGTTATTCAATGACACGCAGGTCATACAAAAAAATAATGACAACTCCTATGGCTCCTGCCGGTTGTCATACTCATCGACATGCAAGTCGTGAATCCTATTACAAATAACATGATCTCATACATCACAATTCATCATTCATCACAACTTCTGGCCATATCACATCACATGATCAATCGCTGCAAAAACAAGTTAGACGTCTTCTAATTGTTGTTGCATCTTTTACGTGGCTGCAATTGGGTTCTAGCAAGAACGTTTTCTTACCTACGAATCACCACAACGTGATTTTGTCAACTTCTATTTACCCTTCATAAGGGCCCTGTTCATCGATTCCGCTCCAACTAAAGTGGGAGAGACAGACACCCGCCAGCCACCTTATGCAACTAGTGCATGTCAGTCGGTGGAACCGGTCTCACGTAAGCGTACGTGTAAGGTTGGTCCGGGCCGCTTCATCCCACAATACCGTCGAAGCAAGAAAAGACTAGTAGAGGCAAGTAAGATGACAAAATCCACGCCCACAACAAAATTGTGTTCTACTCGTGCAAAGAGAACTACGCATAGACCTAGCTCATGATGCCACTGTTGGGGAACGTTGCAGAAAATTAAAATTTTTTCTACGGTTTCACCAAGATCCATCTATGAGTTCATCTAAGCAACGAGTCTAGGTAGAGAGTTTGCATCTACATACCACTTGTAGATCGCGTGCGGAAGCTTGCAAGGTGATGATGTAGTCGTACTCGACGTGATTCAAATCACCGATGACCTGCGCCGAACGGACGGCACCTCCGCGTTCAACACACGTACGGAAACAGCCACGTCTCCTCCTTCTTGATCCAGCAAGGAGGGGAGGAGAGGTTGAGGGAGATGGCACCAGCAGCAGCACGACGGCGTGGTGTTGGTGGAGCTGCAGTACTCCGACAGAGCTTCGCTAAGCACTACGGAGGTGTATGAGGTGTTGGGGAGGGAGAAGGAGGCAACCAAAGGCCAGGGCACAAGGTATGAAGTCCCTCCTCTCCCCCCACTATATATAGGGGTGCCAAGGGGGGGTGGCCGGCCCTAGGAGATGAGATCTCCTAGGGGGTGCGGCGGCCAAGGGGGATTCCCTCCCCCCCAAGGCACCTAGGAGGTGCCTTCCACCACTAGGACTCCTCCTAGGGGGAAACCCTAGGCGCATGGGCCTTGTGGGGCTGGTGCCCTTGGCCCATGTAGGCCAAGGCGCACCCCCCACAGCCCATGTGGCCCCCGGGGCTGGGTGGCCCCA
>NC_041391.1:707043348-707075050 GCF_002162155.2 Triticum dicoccoides
TACCAAAGTAATCCCGGCAAGGAACACTGGACAGCGGTCAAGAATGTCCTGAAGTACCTGAAAAGGACAAAGGACATGTTTCTCGTTTATGGAGGAGACGAAGAGCTCGTCGTAAAAGGTTACGTCGACGCTAGCTTTGACTCAGATCCGGATGACTCTAAGTCACAAACCGGATACGTGTATATGTTGAATGGTGGAGCAGTAAGCTAGTGCAGCTGCAAGCAGAGCGTCGTGGCGGGATCTACGTGTGAAGCGGAGTACATGGCAGCCTCGGAGGCAGCACATGAAGCAATTTGGGTGAAGGAGTTCATCACCGACCTAGGAGTCATACCCAATGCGTCGGGGCCGATCACTCTCTTCTGTGACAACACTGGAGCTATTGCCCTTGCCAAGGAGCCAGGTTTCACAAGAAGACCAGGCACATCAAGCGTTGTTTCAACTCCATCCGTGAAAATGTTCAAGATGTAGACATAGATATTTGCAAAGTACATACGGATCTGAATGTCACAGATCCATTGACTAAACCTCTTCCGCGAGCAAAACATGATCAACACCAGAACTCTATGGGTGTTCGATTCATCACAATGTAACTAAATTATTGACTCTAGTGCAAGTGGGAGACTGTTGGAAATATGCCCTAGAGGCAATAATAAAAGGATTATTATTATATTTCCTTGTTCATGGTAATTGTCTTTTATTCATGCTATAATTGTATTATCCGGAAATCGTAATACACGTGTGAATACATAGACCACAACATGTCCCTAGTGAGCCTCTAGTTGACTAGCTCGTTAATCAACAGATAGTCATGGTTTCCTGACTATGGACATTGGATGTCATTGATAACGAGATCACATCATTAGGAGAATGATGTGATGGACAAGACCCAATCCTAAGCATAGCACAAGATCGTGTAGTTTGTTTGCTAGAGCTTTTCCAATGTCAAGTATCTTTTCCTTAGACCATGAGATCATGTAACTCCCGGATACCGTAGGAGTGCTTTGGGTGTACCAAACATCACAACATAACTGGGTGACTATAAAGGTATACTGCGGGTATCTCCGAAAGTGTCTGTTGGGTTGACACGGATCGAGACTGGGATTTGTCACTCCGTATGACGGAGAGGTATCTCTGGGCCCACTTGGTAATGCATCATCATAATGAGCTCAAAGTGACCAAGTGTCTGGTCACGGGATCATGCATTACAGTACGAGTAAAGTGACTTGCCGGTAACGAGACTGAACGAGGTATTGGGATACCGATGATCGAGTCTCGGGCAAGTAACGTACCGATTGACAAAGGGAATTGTATACGGGGTTGATTGAATCCTCGACATTGTGGTTCATCCGATGAGATCATCGAGGAGCATGTGAGAGCCAACATGGGTATCCAGATCCTGCTGTTGGTTATTGGCCGGAGAGCCGTCTCGGTCATATCTACGTGTCTCCCGAACCCGTAGGGTCTACACACTTAAGGTTCGGTGACGCTAGGGTTTTAGAAGATATTAGTATGCAGCAAACCAAAAGTTGTTCAGAGTCCCGGATAAGATCCCGGACATCACGAGGAGTTCCGGAATGGTCCGGAGGTGAAGAATTATATATAGGAAGTGCAATTTCGGCCATCGGGAGAGTTTCGGGGGTCACCAGTATTGTACTGGGACCACCGGAAGGGTCCCGGGGGTCCACCGGGTGGAGCCACCTATCCCGGAGGGCCCCGTGGGCTGAAGTGGGGAGGGGACCAGCCCCTGGTGGGCTGGTGCACCCCCCTTGGCCCCCCCCTGCGCCTAGGGTTGGAAACCCTAGGGTGGGGGGCGTCTCCACTTGCCTTGGTGGGAAAGCCTCCCCCTTGGCCGCCGCCCCCCTTTGGAGATGCCATCTCCTAGGGCCGGCACCCCCCAGGGGGCCTATATAAAGGGGGGAGGGCAGCCGCACCCCAAAGTCTTGGCGCCTCCCTCTCCCCTGCTACACCTCTCCCTCTCGCAGAAGCTCGGCGAAGCCCTGCCGGGATCCCTGCTGCATCCACCACCATGCCGTCGTGCTGCTGGATCTTCATCAACCTCTCCTCCCCCCTTGCTGGATCAAGAAGGAGGAGACGTCACGCTGACCGTACGTGTGTTGAACGCGGAGGTGCCGTCCGTTCGGCGCTAGGATCTCCGGTGATTTGGATCACGACGAGTACGACTCCCTCAACCTCGTTCTCTTGAACGCTTCCGCTTGTGATCTACAAGGGTATGTAGATGCACTCCCCTCTCTCGTTGCTAGATGAACTCATAGATTGATCTTGGTGAACGTAGGAATTTTTTTATTTTATGCAACGTTCCCCAACACAACCGACTTCCATACCCGCTCATGCATATGGTGTGGCGTAGTCCCATGTCATACAGATGCCCAGGAGCGCAACGCCTCGGTACAAACTCCTGGCTCGCCCATTGACCGGTGGATGAAGAGAACACCAACACAGAAATCACCTTATCCTTTGGCGCGTTGGCCCCTCTCACGTTAAAGCTTGTATATTCTTGGATCTTTTCAGGGAGGTTGAATACCTCATAGTGCGGCGACACAGCCGGGTCGAAGGCGAGAAACATGCCCTTTCTGAACAGCCACGACCCCTTGTTCGACGGCCGTGGTGGCAGGGGAGCCAATCGTGCCGTCGCCGGGTTGCAGACAAAATAAGAACCGCCCTTCTTAAAAAGAAGGAGGCCGTTGCAGTGATGGACCACGGAGGCCCAGCCGTGCCAAACCAGAGGAAGTCGGAAAACAGGACTGCCACGAGCTTCACGACGGCGTTCCGAACGCGCCGGCAACGATGGGGCGAAAAAGGATGATTTATAGTGGCAATTGAAGTTTCTTGTGAAGATCCCCGGGAAGGAGCCCCGAGGGAAGAAGCGGGGGAAGAGGAGGTTGTGGCCGTCGACGATAGCGCGCCATGCGTGTCAGACGCGTCGAGACCGGACGAGCGGGCGGCAGGGGTGTCGACGGAGGATTTGGACGAGCACGCTGTAGGGGAAGCAGATGACGTTGCCGTCGCCGTCGCCGTCGGCTCCGTCCATTGGGGCTGGCGGCGATCGACTCGGGAGAAGGCGTGGATGTAGTGGAGGGGTCGATGGGGAGCGAGGAAAACAGAGGCTTAGGTGGCTGCGATCGATCAAGTTGTGATGGCTATCTAGATGGAATCCGTACGTAGTCGATCGAGTCTAGGTCGAATCGTCCATCGATCGATCTGGGGCTAATTTTTTTTAAAATAATACATTTTTTTATTAATTTGCACACACATTACGCGTAAAAAATTATTTTCAAAAATAATACACCGTCGGCCCACAGCAGGCCGATTGGTCCTAGTCGGCCCACAGCGAGCCGAGTGGGCGCAATTGGCCAGTAGCCGGCCGACAGCTGGCCCGCGTGGCATGTGCCGGCCTCGGATTGGGTTGGCCACGTCGCGAGGGGGAGCGAGGGAGCTGTCGGCACGGGCGTGCCCCTGTCAGCCTGCGGCGGGCCGATCGGCCTGCTGCTGGCCGACAGGGTGCGGCCCCACCTCGCGCGCGCTGGCCCGGCTCCCTGCGGCCTTATCCTCCCTGCTCCACGCCGAAGCTGCTGCTCTTCTTCTGTTCTTCTTCTTTCTTACTTTCTCCTCTCTCTGTAAAAAAGGGCACCAATTTCTACACCTAAATGAGCCAGTTTTTTGCGGTTTTGGCACCGTGAATGGATTCAACTTAGTTAGGGCAGCCAAAAGAGGTGTCGATCTACTGATGGGGTAGCTCGTGGTGGTTGTGGTGAGCATTTTGGTGGAGGTGGTGGTGGTGAAGTTGGGGCAGTGTGGTGGAGGTGAAGCTCTTTGTTCGTCGTTCGTCGTTGGAGACAGACATTTGGACGATCACTGTCATCTGGACCTCTTCTTTGGTGGTGGACGTGCAAGAGATAGACCTTATTAATTGTCATGGAAATTTGCAGGCTACCTTGACACACGACCTCTACAACGACGTGACCACCTTTGGACGATCACTGTCATCTGGACCTCTTCTTCAGCACCGTCCAGTGCTACAACCCTTCTTGGAACGAATTCAGAACAAGATACGGACTGTGTACGAGGCTATCACGTGCATCCGGAGAACCGACGTTGTTCATCATCAGCAGCAGCAGCCGCGTCACTCCATGCACCGACATCAACCACGTGCACGTCTAGCACCGAAATCAACCAGGCCACCCCGTCCTGACCAACCTGGCAGTTCAACGTGGCAGCAACCACAGCAGTATGGTCCCACGTCGAGCTTCGTGTTTTCTCCACAGCCACAGCAGCACGGTCCCTCGTCGAGCTTCATGTTTTCTCCACAGCCACAGCAGCACGGTCCCTCGTCCAGCTTCGTGTTTGAGCCAGAGCAGCCGTCACAGCCAGCAGGTATGTGTCTTCATATTTATTGTTTTCTATATTAATTGATGCGACCTCATTCTTCATGATGAAACGTTCCATCGGGCAGGAGCCTACGGATATCAGGCGTCTATGTCGGCATCACATGATACGTGGGGGAGTGATCAACATCCTGAGGAGAACATACATGCTCAGATTCGCAGCACACCCAGTGGATGGACATATTTTCGACTCCTCCACCAGGCCCCACACAGGATACACAACATGACCAGGAAGAGTCTGAGATTCCTCCTCATCACATTAGGGAACCCGACAGGAGGGGATGGTCGCCGCTTCCAGATCCGCCTCCCCACCAGGCCAGACGTCGTCACTAACGCTTCCATCTATCAGTAGAGACATTACCATCTATTTGTGTGTGAGACTTATGTCTATTCTATGTATGAGACAAATGACTATGTACTTATGTGTGAGACATATGCCTACTCTATTTTAGTACTATGTTATCCAAACTACAAGATCATATTTATATAGAACATAATGCTCATACAACAAGACATTACAAACAACTAGACAGAACTACATCTAAATTAAACGGTACGTACGACTGAACTCACAAAATACAGCATAAAAACTACATGAAGTCATCATTGTCATCCTCGATCGATGCAGAACTCTTGCCCTTCGATGATGAAGAACTCTTGCCCTTCGACGATGAAGAAACCTTGCCCTTCGACGATGCAGAAACCTTGCCCTTCGATGATGAAGAACTCTAGCCCTTCGAGTATGCAGAACCCAGAAGCGGCGGCATGAAGATATCATCTTCGTCCTCGCTCTCCTCAGTCCATAAACATGGATTATTTGCTGCAATCCTTCTGAAAGTTTCACTCTTCGGCACTACTACCTTCTCCCACCTTTCATGCAACCTAAAAAGTTCTTTACGTACCTCCTCATAGGTCCTTTCAGGCCACCCAGACCTACGTAATTGGTGAGCCAACTCATTCATTATGGTGTTACTACTGATGAGTTCGTCCAATGGAACTATCCTACTGTCCATCCTGAAATCGGTAGCTAGGCTCAGAGGAGTCCTGCTCATCCCAGGGTGAAAACTACGATCGAAAGGATAATGGGATATCTCAACTAAACTACACTGGAATGCTTATCCACCTCCGTCTGAAGGGGGTTTTATAGGTAGAGAGGAGAAAATGGCGGGAAAGAACGACAGCAGTATGGCGGGAAAGAGTTGGCGGGAACATATGGCGGAAAATGGGTGGCGTTAAAGAGTTGGCGGGAAACGAGTGGCGGGAACATATGGCGGGAAACGGGTGGCGGGAACGAGCTGGCGGGAAAATATGTCATAGTTTTGAAAGAAAAAATCGTACGGGGCAAAAAAAAAAACTGTAATGTGGTATGCATGCACCAGTCTGCCCACAGCAGGCCAATTAGTTCCTGTCGGCCCACAGCAGGCCAATTAGTTCCTGTCGGCCCACAGCAGGCCGACTGGACCTTATCGGCCGTCAGTTGGCCGACTGGACTTGATCTGGTGGCCGACAGCCCAATCGGCCTGCAGCAAGCAGATAGGAACCCAGTCGCCCTGTTGTGGGCCGACGGTGTATTATTTTTGAAAATAATTTTTTACGCGTAATATTTGTGCAAATTAATAAAAAAATGTATTATTTAAAAAAATTAGCTCGATCTGGAGCCGTGTAACGTGTTCAACTCAACATCCGGTGAGAACTTCTACTCTCGTTTGCACTCCGTACGTGCGTTCTTTTATTTCTTGATGATGAATATAAATACAATCACAACTAACCAAAACGTCCGTTCAATATACTTATTTTGGAAAAACTGACAAAGTGTTTATTCTGTTACACAGTCAACAACCAATTAACTGACGGAAGTGGCATATGTATGCATGGTGCAAAATTTCAGTGACATATTTGGGAGATAGGGAAATTCCGAAAGGCATATGAGGATACAGGAAAAAAAATTCAATGACATATATGGAATTCATCCCAATATTAAGCAGGGAATAATGAGACGAGCACATCGTACCTTGCTAGCCAGACCCAGACAGACAGGCAGACTCTGCGTTACACAGTCAACAACCAATCAACTAATCTGAATGTTTCTGTGTAGTTTGTTTTGTTTTACATGGTAATGTTCAACATCAATGCACATAGTATCATCTAGTTTCATGAGTAGTTACGACTGTCACAGTTTATTGCTGAAGTATTATGATTTTTGGCAAGGTGATCATGCTATCATGCTATGCCAACCATGATATGATGCATGCAAACCGGAGGGTAGTTTAGTTCTCGGAAGTGCATCAATGTAGCATGGGCGGTAAGGAAACGCGGCGTCGATGCCATGAGCTTGTTGGCAAGGTGATCTAGCGAGCATCCATCCTAGATATTGCGTCCTCGAGGTGCTAAGATGATATGCCACAACGCCTTCATTGGTTCGGAGAAGCACCACTTCCTTGTGCATATGTAGTCCTATAATCCTGTAGCTCCCATACTCCCCGTCCCCAAAGTGTGCGGCATTTTAATCCAGGTCAACGAAGTTGTCCTCATCAGAGTCCCAAGAGTATTTGAAACCCTCGTCGCTTTTGAGTTTGCCTTCTTCATCTTCACCTTCGGGTGTATCTTCACCAGGATCATCACCGTCACCATCATCGGTTGTGCCATGAAACTCATCCACCTCATGGATGCATTCTTCATCATCCTCGGTGCTGCTACCACTATCATCAATAGTGTCAGTTTGTTCATGCTCCTCCTCATCTATTAATTCCTTATAGTTACAAGGTTCGAACAAGCTAAGTAAGGATTTGTTCCTTTCGACCGCCTCCCATGGCACGCTAGGCTCCCTCACCCATTGCACTTCATGATTATAAGGACTAAGGTCAGCCTTGTGTTCTAGCATCCACCCAATTTGGCCGGCAGTTGATTCTGTAAGTGTCCATACATGTAGTTGGAATTTGTCAAGCGCCACATAGCGAACTCCTCCGTCGTGGCTCGCTAAGATGGACCTGTCAGATAGCTCATAAAGACCAAGGTATTTGTCATCATCGTAGGCTTTCCCCTGCAGTTGTGTCATGTCATACACCCCCGGCAGTTGTGCCATGTCGTACACCCCATTCGAGTTGCGGAGGATCATAATGATGTTGTTCCAGCAATGTATGTAGAGCGACCCTTGCCAGTACTCAGCTGAGGGTGTGGCGCAGTCACCGTGTCATAGAGGGGCCCAGGGGCACAACGCCCTGGCACAAACTCGCGGCTCGCCCATTGATTGGTTTGTGACGAGAATACCAATATAGAAATCACCTTATCTTGCTCATCGGCCCCTGGCACATAATACGATGAGTCCGAGCCGCAGCCGCGTAACTCAACATCCAATCAAACTTTTTTTCTGAATACTATCATAATACGATGCTTCCAACATGTACGCTACCACAACTAATCAAAGTTCTTGGCCAATAAGCCACGGGACCGCGTCGGGTGCGTGTGTGCGCATCGGGCACGGACCGGACCGCGTCGGGTCCGTGGCAAGGGGGTGTGTATGTGGGAAAAGGTCCAAAACAAACCTTCAATTTGTAGAATCCCGTGTAGTATGTGCGTGCGTGTAGTAGCCCGGAGTGTGCATATGTGTGTGTGCACCCAGCGGGCGTGCATAGGTTTGGGTCAGGTGGTTGTGGGATCACGAGGTGGGCGTGATCGCCGCGAGCCGTGCATGTTCGTTCGCGCGGTGGCCGCAAGCGGAGCTGGCCGATCGGGGCGCCGGCTGGGGAGGGAGCGCGTGGGTTGTGCCCAGCGCAGGCCCGGCTATATATTGCCTCAGAGCCGATCGTTGTAACCTATCGTGTGGAGTTCAGTACGCGCTCGGGAAAAAGATCGCCCTTGTTGCGGCGGGGCGTACGTGCGCCGGACAATCCACCGTGTCCTCTGTGTTCTTCTTCTTCTGACGGGCTAGCGCAGAGAGAGAGAGAGAGAGAAGCGAGAGAGAGCTAGGGCAAGGGATTCAGCGCTGACATTTGGTATTAGAGCTACGATTCGGAGCTGATGGCCGGCGGCCAAGGCCCTCGTTCCGCACGGCAGCGGTGGTGGCGCGTTATCACTGTCGATCCCGCCGATGACGCCGACCAACTACACCTCCTGGGCAATCAAGGTGGAGGTGATCCTTGATGGCCAGGGGCTATGGGCGTGGTTGCGTCGGCGGATGGTGCGGCGATCGACGCCGGCAAGAGCAAGACGGCGCGGGCATTGTTGCCCGCCGCGCTGTCGGAGGAAGTGTTAATGCAAGTGGCGACGAAGCCCACGGCGAAGGAGGTGTGGGACTCCCTCAAGGTGCGTTTAGTCGGCGCCGATCGGGTGCGGACGGCGCGGCTCGCAACTCTCCACGGCGAGTTCGACCGCCTGCGGATGGAGGACGGCTACAAGCTCGACGCGTATGCCGGCAAGGTAAACGGCATGGCGGCGAGGTACACGGTTCTCGGGGCAACACTCGACGACGCTGCCATGGTGAAGAAGCTGCTTGACACCGTGCCGGACCGGCTGTACACCTCGGTGGCCGGCATCGAACTGTTCTGCAACGTCGAGGAAATGCTCTTTGAGGAGGCACTCGGCTGTCTGAAGTCCTTCGAGGAGCGGACGCGGCGGCGCACGCAGTCTGGCGAGCGGGCAGGCGAGCAGCTCATGCTCACCGCGGCTCAGTGGGCGGTGCGACGGCGACAGTAGGGCAGGGCGGCTTCGACGACCACGACGACGATGGCGGCCAACACGACACTGGGCGGCGGAGGGCAACGACGCGGCCGCTGAGCAGCACAGCCATTTCAAGCGGGGCTGCATGAAGCCGAGGAAGGGCGGGCGGCTGAACAGGCACTCCTCGCCAACGTCGACATCGAAGCGCCAGCACTACTCTAGGCCGTGGCTTAGGGGGTGAGTGTTGGCCAATAAGCCAGGGTGACCTTGTTGGGTGCGTGTGCGCACGCCCGGCGCGCCGGGTGCGGACCCGACCGGACCGCGTCGGGTCCGTGACAAGGAGGTACGTGTGTGTAGTAGCCTGGAGTGTGCGTATGTGTGTGTGCACCCAGCGGGCGTGCGTAGGTTTAGGTCAGGTGGTTGTGGGATCGCGAGGTGGGCGTGATCGCTGCGGGCTCACCGCGAGCCGTGCGCGTGATGTCCGTGAGAGGAGCGGGCCGATCGGGACGCCGGCTGTGGAGGGAGCGTGTGGGTCGTGCCCAAAGCAGGCCCGGTTATATATATATTGCCTCGAGCCGATCGATGTAACCTGCGGTGTGGAGTCGAGTACGAGCTCGGGAAAAAGATCTCCATTGTTGCGGCGGGACGTACGTGCGCCGGAAAATCCACCATGTCCTCTAGGTTCTTCTTCTTCTTCTTCTGTCCTGCGAGCGCAGCAAAAGAGAGAGAGCCAAGCGAGAGAGAAAGAGCTAGGGCAAGGGGTTCGGCGCCGACAAAAGTGTTCGTAATATTAACCAGGGAAATGATGCAAGCGCATTATACTTTGCTAGCCAGACTGACAGACAGACTGCGTTGTGCTCCTCGATCGGCCCTCGGTGGCACGGCAAGACCAACGTGAACGTGGCTGATTCTGGCCTGGTTGAGCTCGGCAGCCGGCAACCTCATCCGGCTGGGTTCACCAGCGACTTGAACCCACAAGTAACCCGGTACTCCCTGACCAAGGGCCTCCTTGGTAGTGGGTTCAGGACTTCAGGCTCCATCGGAATTGAGTAAAGAATCACTTCGAAGATGCCGCAACACTGGCGGCAGATGCGATCTCAGATTCTCAGTACAGTGTTCAGGCGGATGATGCTTTGTAACTAGATAAGTTGTTTCCAGACATGATGTTTGGTCGCGGGTTAATCTATGATTGTTTGCAAGCTCTAGAGCTAGTGCAAGCCAAATGGAAGACAAGAGGGAAAAGGTAATCGGGAGGAGAAGAGCAAAAAACAAATGGCAGAGCAGGCTCCTAATGTACAGAATGAAAATTTTCACACACAAAATCAAAATATGAGAGTACAGAATGACACTGCCAATGCTCCATCTTAGGAGCGGGAGGGCAGGAGAAAGTTGAAAAAAATTATTCAGAGTATTGGGAGGATGCATGTCTCAACGTTTGAAGCTTCTTGCTACTGGAGCCAATTCACAGATGGGGGAAGGGAGTATATATTAGGACAATGATCATGAAGTGTAGTGGGAGAGAAAAAATAGCAGATCAAAATGAGAGCCTTAATTTGGAACATTTGGAGATAAAAATGATCCGGTGCACCATTGTCCTGTCAATGAGTCAATCTATATGCCCTGATCTATGGGATCGATACAGAATAATTTGATTAATCTGCACTATCGGTCAAATGTCAACCAACTCCATGTACGTCCATGCTACTGGTCAATAGACACATGGCAAAATAAATTGAAACATACTCCCTCCGTCCGGAAATACTTGTCTTAAGAATGGTTGTATCTAGACTTATTTTAGTTGTAGATACATCCATTTTCAATTATTTCTAAGACAAGTATTTCCGGACGGAGGGAGTACTGATTATGTGCTTGTAGGAAACGGGGATAAATCGCACTGTAAAAGAAAGAATATAAACCCTTATATCCTCTCACAATCACAAGCATGCATGCATACATCCATCTGTTTTCATATGCATCCAGCTGATAAACAAGCAAACTGGTAAAGAAAACGAAACTATTTCCCTCTAACCGATCGACTGAGATCATTCTAGCATCTGATCAAACACATCACAGTAAAGGATGCGCACGCTCCATCTTCATCACGCTTGTTCTTCCTTCCAAAGAGTTACACGCCATAAATCACAAACCATGATAGGGTAGTTTAGTTCTTGGCCGGAAGCGCATCGACATAGCATGGGCGGTATGGGAATGCGGCGTCGGCACCATGGGAGTGCGAGTGAGGGTATTTCACAAGGTGCCGTCCCAAGCATTGCATTCTCGAGGTCCTAATATGGTATGCCACAACGCCGTTGTAGGTTTGAAGAGCACCACTTCTTTGTGTGGATGTAACCCTATGATCCTGTAACCCCCATACTCCTCATCGCCAAGGTGTGCAGCACCATCATCCAGGTCAATGAAGTTGTCGTCATCCGAGTCCCAAGTGTACTCGAACACCTCTACCCTTTTGGTTTCACCATCTTCATCTTCGTGTGCATCTCCTTCAGTATTACCATCAACACCAACATGACCGGTTGTGCCATCAAAACCATCTACCTCATGTAGGCCTTCTTCTTCATCGTCTTCACTGACACTGTCAACTTCATCAGTTGCGTTGCTCTGTCCATCATCCTCATCGTATATGATTTCCTTAATGTTACGTGATTCGAACAAGCTATCACTCTGTAGTTTTGGACTACCTCCCACATCACTCTAGGCTCCATCCGTTGTTGCACTTTATGATTATAAGGAATAAGGTCGGTCGCGTGTGCTAGCATCCATCCTATTTGGCCATCAGTTGATTCTGTCAGTGTCCATACCTGTAACTGGAATTTATCGAGCACCACAAAGTGAATCCCTCTCTTGTAGCTCACTAAGAGAGACCTCTGGGACAGCTCAAACAAGCATTGATATCCTTTTTCGACATATGATTCACCAGGTAGTTGGGCCATGTCGTATGCTCCCTCTGAGTTGCGCAGGATCATTATGATGTGGTTCCAATAATGTACATAGAGCGACCCCTGCCAGTATTGGGCTGATTTCCAAATTCTGACATAACTAGATTGTGGCGCATTTACCATGTCGTAGAGATGTCGGGAAGCGCAACGCCCCGGCACAAACTCCCGACTTGCCCATTCATCGGTCTCCGAAGAGAACACCAGTACAGAGATCACTCTGTCCTTTGGCTGCTCCTCGACCACTGGCACATGGGCATGCATCACTTGTTGCTCCGCTGGCGAAACCTCGCCTTGCTGTGATGGCACTCCCAATTCCTCAGCCAGCACATCTAATCTTGATTGTGATGATGTATCAAACTCTCCCGCATGATCAAAATGCTCTTGGATGCCTATGTTTTCCTCATCTTCTTCGGATAGTTGCTCTTCTTCATACTGCAAGTACTTCATCCAGGTTTGTGGTTCGTCCGTTTGCACGTTCTTCCTCGGTTGGATCTTTTCTTCGGCGGCTACTATTTGGATCTTTTCTTCGGCGGGTTTGATCTTTTCTTTGGCTGCTAGTCGGATCTTTTCTTTGGTGGGTTGGATCTTTTCAATTGGAAGTAGGAGTACCTGGTAATTCAGCGAGACAGCAGGATCGAAGGCGAGGAACATGTACTTTTCAGATCGACATCCACATCGATTCTTGATCTGGTGATGGTGGCAGGCAAGCATATCGTAGTGCGGCCGGGTTGCAGACGTAATAATTAGGTGGCACCCCGTCAAGGAGAATGAGGCCGTTGCAATAGTGGAGCACGGAGTAGCGGTATATGCCGAAAGAGAGGCCGCCGGAAGACCGGCCCGTCGTGAGCTCCACGTGGCAGCTCGCGTCGCGGTGGCGCCGGCGGCGCGAAGAAGGAGGATTCGTTGTTGCACCCAAAGTTGTTGGTGAAGATACCCGGGAAGGGGCCCCGGGGGAAGTAGTGGGGGAGGAGGAGCTTGTGGGCATCGATGATGGTGCACCACGCCCGGCAGACCCGCCGGGACTCGGCCAGCGCGCGGCAGGGGAGCTGGCGGAGGATATCGATGAGCACGTCGTAGGGGAAGCAGATGCCATCGCCGTCGCCGTTGGTCCCGTCCATCTGGCCTGCACGGGCACAGCGAAGGTCGATCAATTCGGAGAAGGCACCGATGGAGGGATTGAGGCAGGGCAACGAAGAACGAGTAGTACAGGATAGGTGGCGATCGGATCGGATCGGATCGAGGCGGCGAGCCGTCCGTAGTCGAGTACGCTATGCCTATGTGGAGTCTAGTCTTGGTTCAACTGTGCGTTGATCGATCCGGTGAGTTGATTCCCAACAGGAGTCGTGTACGTGCGTGTAGTCGTGTATTGTGCTATAATTAATTAGGGTCGCACTAACTGCCACACGTGTGGCAGGAAGAGAGACGCACCACACGTCTCTAATGTAAACAGATTGCCACGTCATCGCATGCATGCATGCAGGAATCTTTTTGGATTTTCAGTTTTTAAAATGGTTTATCTCTTAAACGAAAAATCCGATTGAAAATCCGTTTTCACCATTAAATCCCTCGCGATGAGATCTTCGAAACTAGATCCCATGTTGATATGTTTTGATGAAATTTTTTTTTTGATTAAAAGTTGCCATGTCTATTGCATATGAATTGCCATGATGTTTACACTGAAGTTGACATGATATGTTTCAGCTATTTTCTTCTACATTTAAAAGTAAATTTTGACATTTATAAAATGGGGAATTAAGAAACTAGACTTGCCATGAATCATAAACTAAAATTGCTATGATACATGCACGTAAAATTGCCATGGTTCATACAAAAAATAATTTTCATGGTCAAAGTACTGGAGTTGCCATCATCAAAATACTAAAATTGTCATGATCTACAAACTAAAATTGCCACATGGCAACTTTAGTTTAAGTCCTATGGCAACTGCAGTGTAAACATCGTGGCAACTTCTGGCAAAAAAAAATTCGTCAAAACATATCAACATGGGGTCTAGTTTTGAAGATCTCGTCGAGACGGATTTAATGGTGAAAACGGATTTTTAGTTCGCTTTTTTATTTAGGAGATACAATATTTTTAAGCCGAAAACCAAAAAAAAAAAATTCTGCTGATGTCATCTATTTATACGTGGCAAAATGAGTGGTGGTGGAGGCGTGTGGGGGACGTGCAAACGCCCATACGTGTGAGCGTTAACATTTCCGATTAATTAAGGTGTGTTGCCAAGTTTTTTTTAAAAAAAGGCTGGTAGATTGTTCCGAAAAAATGCAACTTTTTATAAAGTATATAGGCAACAACAGAGTGGAGTGCACTTCCGATTGAAATTGAATCCGATTGTCTGGAAGTTTTCTAGATGATCAAGAGCATGGAGGGCAACAAATCGAGATATTCTTATCTGATCAGAGATCAAGGATAGTGTGGAGGAACGTAATTATTCTTGTATTACTCAGATTTCGTCGTAGGGTAATAGTGCTAGTCATTTTTCGGCAAATTTTGGTAGGACGCAAGGCCCAACGGCTGTTTGGCTTGGCTCTGTCCGTGGGGAAGTCTTGAGCATTGTAAGACAAGATTGTAATGCTCTCAAAAAAAAAAAGACAAGATTGTAATGGTTAAAATTTTCTTAATACCAGAATTATTTCGCAAAAAAGAAAACAGCAGTCTCAACAGGAGGATCGATTCAAACTCATATACTGTAGTTTGTTACCAGCTAGTTGTTTTTGCTAGCGATGTTAAGTGAAACCTAGCATTTAATTAATTTAAGCAGCTTAGAGCAACTAGAGCTAGCCTGCGGAGCCCTGGAAGAATGTCACATACCACCTGTGCAAGCAGATTATGCATGTATGCAACCCCGCGGCTCCCGCGTCGTCCTCCCTGGGCGACTCGGGGGCGACTAGGGTTTCCCCCCGGCGCCGCCACCCCTCCCCTTGCCACCACCAGAGGTACGCCAGCCTAGGAGGCTGTCGGTGAAGGTGGTGGCAAGGCTCCCCGTCGCTTCGTCCCTTGGCAAAGGACCCTGGACGCCGGGGCGGCGCCACCTTCGCGGCAGGTGGCGGGCGCGGGATGCGGCGGACGGCCCCCTCGGCACCTTGGGCAGCGAGGAGCCGGCAGGAGGTGGTCGCGGCGTGGACTTCTTCCACTCTAGATCTGAAGGTCATGCTTCTCTCCTCCTCTGCTCCACTCCCCCCTCTGGCGGTGTCCGATCTGTGGCTTTGGCTATCAGATCCGGTGCTGGCTAGGTGATGGTGGTATAGGACTGCATCTGGGGTAATCCATTGGCCGGTTCTCCGGCCACGACGGCGACGGCGCGTGCGCGCGTGGTTTTTCTCCCTGGAGGTGCCGCTGAGGACCTGTTCTATCCACCCCCGTCCTAGATCCCGGGCGAAAGCCCAAAATCCGTCCCGGGTTGGGCGGCGGCAGCGCGCGTCGTTCTCTTCTTGGAGACGCCACCTGGGGCTCTCTGGTTCTTCGGGAGAGTGGGTGTGAGGTTGGAGAGCGCTCGTCGGCGGCGAGCCCAAGGGGTGATTTTTTTGTGTAGGGTGTGTTCTCCTGCAGGTGTATGCCTTGACGGAGTGATGCTCTGCGGCGGCAAGGTCGTGGTGTGTCACGGTGGCTCTGCTCCTGAGCCGGGTCGGAGGGTGTCGTGGAATTGTCACGGCAGATGTCCTCTTGCAAGGACTTAGTCGTGGAGCCATCGCAACTAGGAAGCTTAAAGGGGTTATCGGGACAAAGGACACGAGAGGTTTTATACTAGTTCGGCCCCTTACGGTGAAGGTAAAGCCTACGTCTAGTTGGGTTGGTATTGCTTGAGCTTTCGATGACCAGGGAGCGAGAGACGCTATGCCCGGTTCTCGATTGGTTGTTTTCTTGCCCTAAGCCGGCCACAGGTCGTCCCCTTATATACATGGGTTGACGCCCTGCGGCCTACAGAGTCCCGGCCGGCTTATCAACAATGTCCGGCTCGGTGACTAGTTAAATATACCTTATGATACAAGTCATGCCATCATGACGGTTTACTACAACGGGCCTTAAGTCGCCTGTGGGCCTTAAGCCCCTTTATTGAACCGCCATCTTAATGCTTGGTCTTGGGCTTCTTTTTGGTAATCTTTTTTACGTAACCCGGCCCCTCCTGGGCGGCTTACACAAAGTTATATCCCCAACATTAGGTCCCAGATTGATTTGAACTTGTTCGTGTCAATCTTAAAATACCTTGAAACCTAAATCTTCAATCTTCTGACTGTGCAAAAGACTTTCTTTAACCCGCCGTGACGTCATTTTCTGGATCCGTGTTAACCCGCCATGACTTCATCATCTTTTTTTTATTCCTCCGTATCGTTCAACGGATCTCTGTCTTTATTGATTGTTCCGAAAACCGAGGCGTCAGGGTTGCTGGATAATAACTCTTATCTCCTCGTTTCCCGCGCCGTCTCAGTTATTCTCTCCTTATAAATAGGCGCGACCTAGGTCTCCCATTCTCACCTTACCAGTCGTCTTCTTCTTCCTCTTGCCTCCTCTTCGAGCTCCGCCGCCGCCGCTGTCGACCTTCTTGTCTTCACCGACCCAGGCCGCTGCATCAACCCGACTCAGTTCAGAAAACGACGGCGAGCTTTCGCAGCTCCTCCAGATCCGTAAGTTCCCTTCCCTTCCGGCGGCGGCGGGAGAAGGCGAGGACGCCGGCGGCGGCGGGGGAGGAGAGCGGACCCGTATCACTTGTGCAGATATACAGTAGACAATTACATAATCTTTTCTTTTCTGTAGTTTTCTCTTTGTTTTTTTGTGCGCGCATCATGTGTCAATTGTACTCAAAGTGACGGCGTACAGTCCTCAGTCTATTACTTATGAACTTAGATCACCCAGTTCGTTGTGGGACATGGTTCTATCCTATTACATTTTTGGTTGCTGACTATATTCAGTTCTTGGACTGGTTAGTGCTCTCCTAGTGATTATATTTTTTGCTTGGACACATAACTTGTTCTGTTATGATGGAATCTGTTTATTATATCTCGTTGCTAAGATCTGGACGTTTGAAAAAGCATAACAAGAGGTGTTAAGTTGCATTTTTGTCTGTCTCATGTTCTGCAAACCTACGGACAACCAAAAAAGTTCTGAACTAGTATTAGCCATGACTGACCTGATAATAATAACATGTACTCCCTTTTTAAAGAAATATAAGATCGTTTGGATCACGCAAAAGATCTTATATTTTTTTAAAGAGGGAGTGCTTCTGTGCCCTGTCAGCAACTAACCCTGCAAAATGTCAACAAACTGTATTTCCATGCTACACCTAGTCCTGATTAACGCATGCATGCACGGCAAATAAGATATATAGTACAAGCAACGAGAGTAGCACTAATTAATTAGCCATAACTATATAATATTAAAATCTATCAGAACCATGCATCTATATCTATACTACTATTAAAAGAGCGAACATGAATTCCTCTAAAGCCACACCACAAAAGTGTACACGGGATAATCAGGAGCCAATATTACTTTGATGGTCTGCCTCCCGATCTAACGGCTGATAATGAATGTTCTGCCGTGGTCTGCCCGCGATCGGAGCCCGACAAGTTCGGATCTCGCTACCCTCGCTCCCGCAGTCCATTCCCCGATTACCTCCTGGACATGCGGGATTTCTCTCCTCCACCTCTCTTCCACACCTCCTCCCGAACCCTCTATCCCACCGGAGGTGGAGTGTGACGGACGCAGATGGCGGCGACAAAAGCGCGCGGCTGAGGACGGCGCCGAACAGCCGGCATTATCGCCGGATCTTCCCGGCCAACCCCGCTCCTCCGCGAGCACCTGGTCGCCCCGGCCGCCTCCAATGCCCAGCGGCACTCCGCCTCCACTGCTCCCACACTTCCTAGACGCGCCCGAGCCCTCGCTGCTCCGCCAGCGCATGGCCACCCCGGCCACCTACAGCTCGCCCCTCCGCTCCACGCCTCCCCACGTGCGCCGCCGACGGCCCTTGTCATCGCCCTGTCCGCTAATGGTGGCGACGCGGGACACGCCGCCAAAGCTGGGTACGCTGGACACGCCGCAGAAGCTGGGTACGCGGTACACACTTCTGTTGCCAGGGACGTGGATAGCTGCTAGGTATGCTGACGCTGCTATTGCCGGTCTGATGTCGTTGCCGGGATAGTTGCAGATAGGTTGAATCTGGTACGCCATATCCATTACCCCTATCTTTTTACATCAGCAACAACTGATTCCCCACGTCTAACACACGTAGTCACCATGGCCGACCTTCAGCGGAGCAACACGACGAAGGGTGGTGACAGGGGAGTAGGCGCGCGGCCGGGAGCAAGCCGGCGGGCCCGTGGCAGATGTCTGCGGCAGGTGAGCAGTTGGCGCGGGTAATAGCGACCATGCATCATCAGATTCCCCATTGGGATGATATGCAACGGAGGTCAGGATATCAGATATATGCATGATGTTACTTGTTTTGGACAAAAATCATGGTATTTCGTTGGTTTTCTGACAAGAGAAACCACATGCCTTCCAAGTTCTACCTTTTCGTGCAGGTAACATCGCTAGCTTCTGCCATATATTGGACCCGTGAAAGTCTATGCTCACAACGTGTTCGACGAAATAACAATGGTGTTGTGCTTTTGAGGTCAGTCTCCAAAAGGGAGCATCTGCAGGCATGTAAGTTGCCGGATCCACATGCAGGAGGATTTATGGAAGAGGAAAACATGTATGGGAAGGAGCGGAGGGGGTTCTGCATGGCCTCCAGCAGCACCATATTCAAGGAATTCGTACAGCAGTGTTACCTCTTGCCTTCCAGTTTGCTTTCCTGGTTAAACTCATGTTTAAATATATGGACGTGTCCTTTTGAATATGTAAATGTTACATCTCTGATAATTTGCATGGTATATCTAACCATTCTTCCCTTTCTTTATTATTTAGCGAAGGTAAGATGAAATTTACCTGTGTGTAGTGTACCATGTTATGTAGGTAGACCAGACAGTCAGATTTGAAAATTGTTTGGCCATGGCCATACATTTAGCTGCTTGGAGTATATTACCTGCACAGGTTCCCTGTTACATGGTTCCCAACTTCCCATTATGTATGGCAAAAGATCTTCCCATTGACTAACGATGTTTAAATACATAAGAGAACATTCATATGTTGTTTTCCTACAAATCTAACTATGAACCCCAGAAGTGAGTTTATGATCATTTCTTATTAAATCATTGAAGTGATTGCTTTTCTCTCTGATTTTCTTTGTGTGACATATATAGAGTCGTCTTATAGTTATATTTGGCCTGAAACAAAATAATGTCCATTCACTCCAAACGACCAAACCTACAATTTTTGTTAGTGGAATTTTATGTTTGTCACAGTCGGCACTAAGACATACTTGCATCAAGCATATCATTTTTATATAAGGATATACGCAACAAACAGTGTGTTGCGATCATTTTTCTATATATAGTCAGAACTGAGACACAACATGTGTACTCTCTTTGAAAGCAGGTGAACCAGCTGGATCTCTTCGTCAATGACTTTAATGGGGATGAGGTCAGGGCTGGAGCTGCATTTCCACTGCTCTCTCCAGCTCACAGCTGGTTATGCATGCTTTACCTTATATCTGCCCAGGTCTAATCCTTCACCCTTCCTCAGTCTCCTTATTTCTTGATGCTGGGGAATGCACTCTATATGTTAGATGTAACAATTTCGTGGTCAATCAACCGTAATATGGTAAAACTAGAAAGTGATATGAGTTTTTTTGATGCACTAGAAATATATGAAAACTGTTGGCCCAAAATCAGAGGGCTGCACTAAATTATTGGCCATTTTATCTCATGTTTTCGATGTTACTTGTCATGTATCAATTTTGTGGTCAATCAACTGGTAAAACACTAAATCTAGAAAGTTATATGAGTTCTTTTGATGCACTAGAAATATATGAACACTGTCGGCCCAAAATCAGAGGACTGCACTTAATTATAGGCCATTTTGAATCATGGCTTTGATGCTAATTGTTCTACCATGAACATTCTCTTTCGCTAACATTCCAACATTAATGTCTAAGCTGTGAATTGAAGTTGGGACCAACCCATTACTTGTAGAGATGAGCTAACCATGACACCAAAGTAACTGTTCTGTCCTATGCGTACATATAGCTTCGTATGAATGATGCATGACAAAGTTCTCATATTTACATGCCTGAGTACAGTATGTCATATACCCAATATTTGTATAGTTCATATTAAGTAGTAAATATACATTTAGACACCAAAATGTGTGGAAATCCCAAGTTCAATCTATTATTTTTATAAATATATTGATGATGAAGACAATATATATGAGTTATAACTGCATTTTTTGTTGATAATCTTCAGTGTCAAATTTCATGCACTTTTCTCACGGTATAATAAAGAAACGCACCATCATGCAAGATGGCGGCTCAAGTTCTTTCTACACATGCACGATTACTATTCTTCAAGAAAAAAGGAACTGCTACTCACCCGCACATCGAGGTTTATGCTAAAGCATGAGTAAACTATAGAAAATTTTCCTGCCTACAAGGTACAAAGCAAAAGTATATGTACTCTCAAAGATTTTCATTTTCCACTCCATCAAGATTTGGTGCATTTGGCGATTTGTTTTTGTTACTGCTCATCTTGGTGCTTGTTTTGCTGCAGGTCAAAAAAGACGATTGCTGATGCAGCTTATTGCCCGCATATATGATAGATTTTTAGTTATCTTACCCTCTTCTTCTATAAGAATAGATCACTAATGCTAATGCAGCTTATTGCGATCTTGTGTTGTAGTAGTATTTCCCCCTTATGCAGTAGGTCTCTCGCAAGCTTATTGTATGGCAAATAATGTGTGAGGTTTCAGATTCAGGAAATTTATTTCTGCTGCATCACTAGAATTGTTTTATCACTATAGATGAACATGTATTTTCTTCAGAAATACGTGCGTGCACGTGCATGCTAACTAGTATATATGTCATGTGCATCCAGCTGATAAACAGGCAGAACGAATCAGAATTAACCATTGCCCTCTTATCCATCGACTGAACTCGAAACCATAGCAAAGCTGCAACGTATCAAAAGATACTGCTGCACACTCTATCTTGATCACGATTCATCTTCCTTTCCAAAGGTGTTACACGCTACTGGCCGGATCACACCCCACGATAACAACACCATCGACAACAGGGTATTTTAGTTGACGGAAGCGCATCCACGTAGCACGGTCGATAAGGGAATGCAGCAAGGGCGCCATCATTACGACCACTTACAAGCCGCCATCCTAAATATTGCATCCTCGAGGTCTTGAAATGGTATGCCACGGTCTGGCCAAACACTTGATTGAGCAAAAGCACCACATCCTTGTGCGGATGTAATCCCAGGATCCTGTAATTATGTTGAGGCTCATTGTCCTTGAGGTGGACGGCACTTTCATCGGGGTCGATGAAGTTGTCCTCATCTGAGTCCCAGTAGTACTCAAAGCCCACTTCGCTTTTGAGTTTGTCGTCTTCATCGAGATCGATGGGAAAGTCCTTTGAGGAATCTTTAGAGCCATCTTCTCTTATGAATTCACCATCTTCATCTTCATGTGCATCTCCTCTATCATCGTCAGCCTTGTCGTCAACATCACTAGTTCTGCCATCAAAGTCATCAACCTCATGGATGTTTTCTTCATCGTCATCACTGTCTCCATCCACATCATCTTTCATGTCGCTCTGGACATCCTCCTCATCCTCCTCGTCATATATAGTTTCCTTCATTTTACAGGGTTCGTACAAGCTAACTAATGTTTTCTTGTTTTCGACTGCCTCCCACAGCACTCTGGGGTCCCACAGCCGTCGTATTTTAAGATCATAAGGACCAAGGTTGGCCTCGTGTGCTATCATCCACCTCAACTGACCATCGGCTGATTCTGTCAGTGTCCATACCCGTAGTTGAAAGTTGTTAAGCGCCACATAGTGAATCCCTCTCTCGTAGCTCGCTACAACGGACCTATCAAGCAGCTCATAATACCCTAGATCTTCATCGTAAGCTTTCCCCGGTAGTTGAGCCATGTCGTACACCCCATCCGAGTTGCGCAGGATCATGATGATGTTGTTCCAACACTGTACATAGAGAGACCCCGCCAGTACTCAGCTGACTTCCATATTTGCACACTCTCAGGGTGTGGCGCAGTCACCACGTCATAGAGATCCCCAGGGGCGCAACGCCCTGGCACAAACTCCCATCTCGCCCATTGATCGGTCTGTGAAGAAAACACCAGCACCGGAATCACCTTATCCTCTGGCTGCATAGCAAGCTTGGCATATTCTAGGGTATTTCCTGATGGGAGGTTGAATACCTCGTGGTGCGGCGACACGGCCGGATCAAAGGCGAGGAACATGATGATCTTATCCAACAGCCACAACCCTTCGTCCTTCGGTATTGGCAGGCTAGCACATCGCATCGTAGCAGGGTTGCAGATATAATAATAACCATTAGCAAGGAGAATGAGGCCGTTGCAGTGATGGATCACGGAGGCCCAACCGTACCGGAAAAGAGGAAGCCGGAAGACAGGGCCATCGTGAGCTCCACGTAGCTGTCCGAAACGCGCGGGCACAGATGGGGCAAAGAACGAAGATCTATCGTAGTCATCGTCCAAATCAAAGTTCCTGGTGAAGATGCCCGGGAAAGGGCCCCGAGGAAACAAGTGTGGGAAGAGGAGCTTGTGGCCGTCGAGGATTGCGCACCACGCGCGACAGACGAGTCAAGACTGAGCGAGCGAGCGGCAGGGGAGCCGGCGGAGGATGTCGAGGAGCAAGTCGTAGTGGAGGCAGATGCCGTTGCCATCGGTCCCGTCCATCGGGGCGGCCGACATGCGAGGGTGCAGATCGACCAAGTCGATCGGGCAAGGTGCTGACGGAGGGATCGACGCAGAGCAACGAAGACGCGTAGCACAAGTCTACAGGATATATAGGCGGCGATCGATTGATCGGATCAAGTTGTATAATTTCTTTTGATGGACCCACAGCGAAATCTATCATCTTTGGTGGAAGTCGACTTTGACGATCCGACTACGAACGTGCTGTGGGTGTAACAATGGTATTGATGTCCACCTTGATCAATAAAACTTTCATCTTATATTCGCAATATCCAGATTGCAATCTCAGTTTCTTGCTTGTTCTTCGTTTGCTCGCAGGAAACAGACCCTCGTGGTCAGGCTGATCGTGCTCCGGCGTGGTCAATAACCTCTCGGAGTTGGTTTAGAGATTGCTAAGGCGCGACGTCCTCGCACGTTCGTAGTCGGATCGTCAAAGTCGACTTCCACCAAAGCGAAATCCATCATCTCATCGAAAGACGGGACACCTTTGCCTCTATCAAGTGGTATCAGATTTCCAGGTTGCTCGATGAGATTTTACAGTTTTCCGTAGTTTAGATCGAGTCTTTTCTTCATACCTATAGTCCACGAAAAAGCCACAAAAAAAATTAGGGTTAGTTCATCATATCCGAACCAGTCTGAGATTGCATAATCTTTTCTGTATTTGCATTGTTAAATTTGCGGTTGCATCGTCGTGTCTAGTTGCTGGTCTTAGCGTCTAGTCTTTTAGAGTTTCGAGTTCTGGTCATAAGTTGTCACACCGCCACCGCACCATCATCATCGCCCCTACCACCTACTCCGAATCCGTATCCATATACCACCACCGATCCATATCCATATACTACCACCGCTACCACCACCGCTGCCATATACCACCATCATATATCTACCACCAATCCGAGTTCCTTGCATATTAGGTTTGTTTTCGAGATTCATCTAGTTTCCGATTCGTGTTTCCTTGCCGGAGTAGGTTTCGGAAACCACCCTCCGTTTAGGCCCAAAATTTTCCGAAAACGCACTTGTCGAAAAAAATTCTGGCTATCCTATTTTTAGGTGTTTCTAAGCGTATTGAGACAGTCGTCGTTATAGAAAGTTTTTTTTGACCCGTTTCCAGTTTTTGGGTCCGGGCAGTCGAAAAAAAAAATGGTCGAAAAAATTTCGTGCCCATCCTGTCAGTTTGACCTGGGAAGAGTTTTGAGACACTCGCCATTATAGTGATTTTTCGCAAAAAAAAAAGCAGCGCAAAAAAAAGAGCAAAAAAAATCCAGAGTGTGCTTTTCCCTTGTTTACGTGCAGCGCCGTGATTTTGTTAGTGTTCTAGGCTCGCGTCTCTAGCACAGTCTAGCCTAGGACTAGCACAGTACCGTCGTTGAGCGTTTATTCAACTTTGCATCTCTGAATTGATTATTGCTTACCCCTTCTGCTACCATATTATAAGCCTTCCCAGCTCCACATACATCTACGTCATGCGTTTGACTCTCCCTGGTAATTTCTCTATCCAAGCTTTGAGAGTTTTAACTACAACGGTTGCCGATCACCGCCTGTTGCTGGGTAAGAACTGGTAAGAATTTGAGTTTTGCTTGACGGATTTGTGACACCCACCACCACCACTTGTTCGTAGTCTATAGGATCATATTCTTGTGTGTTTCTATTGCTGCTACCCATGCCAGGATCACAAGCCGACGAGATTGACTGGGAGAACTTATCGAACAAGGAGTTTCATGATAAGTTTCAGCAAATGATGACTGAACAGGTGCAAGATGTGCTGAACAATTTTGAAGAGGCCATGGAGAAGATCACTGGCCTTGAGAAGACGTTCGAAACAAAGCTCGATAACAGATTTAATGAACTGCTTGCGCGTCTTCCACCACCGGCTGCACCTGCCGCACCTCTGCAACAACAACAACAACAATTACCTCCAGGTCGCGAAACAGCCCTCCGCCGAGCGAGCCGTGTAATTCTTCAGCCTGGCCAAACTGTTGGTGCTGCTGTTGATACTTCTGTGGCTCCTGCTGCTGATGCGGAGGATGATAAATATGCGGGCGATTATGAGGATGAGGTTGATCAAAATCAGAACTACTTGCAGCCACCAGCACCACCACCAGCAGGTCGACCTCAGGTATATATTCGCAATGGTAGGCCCGCACCACCACCTCAGGTACGAGATGATGTCCATATTCCTAAACTGAAATTGAATAATCCACCATTTGAGGGTAGATATGTTCCTGATATATATCTTACTTGGGAGTTAGAAACTGAACAAAGATTTACATGTTTACAATATCCTGAGGAGAGACGGGTTGCTGCTGCTGTTTGTGCTTTCACTAGTTTTGCATGTGTATGGTGGTCTGAACATTGTAAATTATATCCTATTCCAACTACTTGGGCTGCTTTGAAAACTGCTATGCGTACGCGTTGGGTTCCACCATATTATCAATGTGAATTGCTTCAAAAATTGCAGCGTTTAAGACAAGAAAAAAATTATGTAGAAGAATATTATCAGAAATTACAAACTGGCATGATTAGATGTGGTATTGTTGAGGAGAATGAAGCTATGCTTGCACGTTTTCTGGGTGGATTAAATAGAGAGATTCAGACCATTCTAGACTATAAGGAGTATACTAATATCACTTGTTTATTCCATCTTGCTTGTAAAGCTGAAACCACTTATTAATTTTTCAATGGAGTATATACTGCTTCCTTTTGGTAGACTATGCACCATAAAACAAAATTGAACATCTATGCACCATATTTTTTGTGAATGGGATATATACCACTTATTAATTTTTCAATGGAGTATATACTGCTTCCTTGCTGTGGACTATGTACCATATTTTTTGTGATGATGAGTATATACCACAATTTATTATGTAGAATATACCACTTTTTGTGTTAAGTTATACCAACGTTTTGGATGGAGCATATACCACATTTTCGTGATGCGGCATATAACACTCTACAAACCAGTATAATTATTCAGAAAGAAGTATAAACCCGAAAGAGTTTTTCTTTTTGTGTGGGCTGTATAATTTGGGTTAAGTATAGGTATTTGTCCACTCAAATAGTTAAATAACAACAATACTCAAACTATTTATACACATCACATCAGAAGCATCAGTGTCGTGTTTCTCTTGGTTTCTGCATGTTCAGTGATGGATTGGTCATACTGAATCAATCGATCTGATCACAATGTTGCGCATCTCCGGTCGGCAGAGTCTCTTGCATCGTGTACGTGTAGCCTCAAGAGAAAACTGAGTTACTCTGCCTTGGTACTCACTAGTAGAAAAGGAGGCAAAGGTCAAGGCCGGGTCAGCCCATTAGTCCCGGTTCAGTCCAGAACCGGGACCCATGGGGGCATTGGACCCGGTTCGTGAGCCCTGGGGGCGGGCCGGGCCACGTGGGCCATTGGTCCCGATTCGTCTGGACCTTTTGGTCCCGGTTAGTGGGACGAACCGGGACCAATGGGCCTCGTTCCTGGCCCACCACCATTGGTCCCGGTTGGTGGCTTGAATCGGGACCAAAGGCTGCCCTTTAGTCCCGGTTCATGCCATCAATCGGGACCAATGAGGTGCTTATATATACCCCCTCGCGTAAGAGCAGAGCACACTGCTCTGTTTTTTCTGGCCGCCGAGGGGGAGAGGGCTTGGTGGTGCTCTAGCTCACCTCCTATGCACACAAGGTGTTCGATGGAATGCCCGAGTCATACTACTTAAGCTTTCTCCTCTCCAAGCTCGACCTCCAAGCTTCATTTTCCTTAATATTTGTCTAGGTTTAGCGGTCCATCATGCCCCGTCCCCGTCTTCACCGCCGTCGATCACCCGCGCCGATCTCATCGCCGGCACCACCATGGTGAGCCTCTTGTTCTTATCTTCTTTCTGAAAGGAAAAATATTCTCACTTGTATGTTTAGATAGATACTTGTATTATTTTCTTACTTTTATTATTGCATCTTATATAGTGCGATGGTTTTGGTATCCGTCCCCGTCGGCCCTCGTCCTGTCTATGATTCGGATGTGGTATATATTATCTTTATAACTATTGGTTCATTTATTGTTTATGAAAATTATGCCGACCAACGTGACATAGATTTTATTTATCTAGGAGGTATGTGAACCGGAAATTCTAACCGACCCTATTGTCGAGAGGTTAAATTTAGTTGAAGAAGAAAACAATTTCTTGAAGGAAAAAATAAAAAACTTGAGGAGGAGAAGATGATATTGGAGTTGCATGTTGCGGATGTCGTCGATGATCACAAGATCAAGATGGATGCAATGCGCTTGAAGATTAGAAAGATTAGAAAATATGCCATTCATACCGAGGCTTGGTATCATTATGCCGTTGGATCAATTGTTACCTTGGTTGCGATTATGATCGCATTTGTTTTCGCATTGAAATGTTTTACATAGTTTCAATGTATGGTTTAATTAATTATTAGATGCTCTCGTGAGCTATATGTTGTTAGATGAGAACTATGTATGTACTTTGGTTTTAATGTGATGATGAACTTCTATTAATTTGGTCACTTATTTATCTATTCATGATGTTCTGTAATGGTTTTTGACACACTTAATTATATATAATGCACGCAGATGAACCGGCAATGGATGTACGGTGACAGACACACCTCCGAGTACATTAAGGGCGTGCATGAATTTCTCGAAGCGGCTGAGGCAAACAAGCAGAATGGTTTTATGTGTTGTCCATGCATTAAATGTGGGAATACGATGTCTTACTCTAACCGGAAAATCCTTCACACCCACCTGCTTTACAAGGGTTTCATGCCACACTATAATGTTTGGACGAGGCACGGAGAAATAGGGGTTATGATGGAAGACGGCGAAGAAGAAGAGTACGATGACAACTATGTGCCCCCTGAATATGTTGATGCTGCAACGGGGGGAGCTGGTGAAGATCAAGAGGAACCAGACGATGTGCCCAATGATGCTGCAACGGGTGAAGCCGCTGAAGATCAAGAGGAACCAGATGATGTACCCGATGATGATGATCTCCGCCGGGTCATTGTCGATGCAAGGACGCAATGCGAAAGTTAAAAGGAGAAGCTGAAGTTCGATCGCATGTTAGAGGATCACAAAAAAGGGTTGTACCCCAATTGCGAAGATGACAACATAAAGCTCGGTACCGTACTGGAATTGCTGCAGTGGAAGGCAGAGAATGCTGTGCCTGACAAAGGATTTGAGAAGCTACTGAAAATATTGAAGAAGAAGCTTCCAAAGGATAACGAATTGCCCAACAGTACATACGCAGCAAAGAAGGTCATATGCCCTCTAGCATTGGAGGTGCAGAAGATACATGCATGCCCTAATGACTGCATCTTCTACCGTGGTGCATACAAGGATCTGAATGCATGCCCGGTATGCGGTGCATTGCGGTATAAGATCAGACGAGATGACCCTGGTGATGTTGACGGCGAGCCCCCCAGGAAGAGGGTTTCCTGCGAAGGTGATGTGGTATGCTCCTATAATACCATGGTTGAAACGTCTGTTCAGAAATGGAGAGCATGCCAAGTTGATGTGATGGCACAGTGAGGACCGTAAGAAAGACGGGAAGTTGAGAGCACCCGCTGACGGGTCGCAGTGGAGAAAAATCGAGAGAAAGTACTGGGATGAGTTTGCAAAGGACCCAAGGAACGTATGGTTTGCTTTAAGCGCGGATGGCATTAATCCTTTCGGGTAGCAGAGCAGCAATCACAGCACCTGGCCCGTGACTCTATGTATGTATAGCCTTCCTCCTTGGATGTGCATGAAGCGGAAGTTCATTATGATGCCAGTTCTCATCCAAGGCCTAAGCAACCCGGCAACGACATTGATGTGTACCTAAGGCCATTAGTTGAAGAACTTTTACAGCTGTGGAATGGAAACGGTGTACGTACGTGGGATGAGCACAGACAGGAGGAATTTAACCTAAAGGCGTTGCTGTTCGTGACCATCAACGATCGGCCCGTTCTCAGTAACCTTTCAGGACAGACAAGCAAGGGATACCACGCATGCACGCACTGTTTAGATGATACTGAAAGTGTATACCTGGACAAAAGCAGGAAGAATGTGTACCTGGGCCATCGTCGATTTCTTCCGACCAACCATCAATGTCGAAAGAAAGGCAAGCATTTCAAAGGCGAGGCAGCTCACCGGAAGAAGCCTACCATGCGTACCGGTGATCACGTACTTGCTATGGTCAATGATTTACACGTAATCTTTGGAAAGGGTCCCGGCGCACTAGCTGTTCCGAATGACGCTGAGGGACACACACCCATGCGGAAGAAGAAATCTATATTTTGGGACCTACCCTACTGGAAAGACCTAGAGGTCCGCTCTTCAATCGACGTGATGCACGTGATGAAGAACCTTTGCGTGAACCTGCTAGGATTCTTGGGCGTGTATGGAAAGACAAAAGATACACCTGAGGCACGGGAGGACCTGCAACGTTTGCACGAAAAAGATGGCATGCCTCCGAAGCAGTATGAAGGTCCTGCCAGCTACGCTCTTACGAAAGAAGAGAAAGAAATCTTATTTGAATGCCTACTCAGTATGAAGGTCCCGACTGGCTTCTCCTCAAATATAAAGGGAATAATAAATATGCCAGAGAAAAAGTTCCATAACCTAAAGTCTCATGACTGCCACGTGATTATGACGCAACCGCTTCCGGTTGCATTGAGGGGGCTTCTACCGGAAAACGTCCGATTAGCCATTGTGAAGTTATGTGCATTCCTCAATGCAATCTTTCAGAAGGTGATCGATCCAGAAATCGTATAAGGCTAAGGAGTGATGTGGCGCAATGTCTTGTCAGTTTTGAGCTGGTGTTCCCACCATCCTTCTTCAATATCATGACGCACGTCCTAGTTCATCTAGTCGACGAGATTGTCATTCTGGGGCCCGTATTTCTACACAATATGTTCCCCTTTGAGAGGTTCATGGGAGTCCTAAAGAAATATGTCTGTAACCACGCTAGGACAGAAGGAAGCATCTCTATGGGCCATCAAACAGAGGATGTCATTGGGTTTTGTGTTGACTTCATTCCTGGCCTTAAGAAGGTAGGTCTCCCTGAATCGCGGTATGAGGGGAGACTGACTGGAAAAGGCACGCTTGGAGGGGACTGAATAATATGCAGGGACAGATATTCTTGGTCTTAAGCACACTACACAGTTCTACAGAACTCTACCTTGGTGACCCCGTATATCGATGAACACAAGAACAGTCTGCGCTCCAAACACCCGGAGCAGTGCAACGACTGGATTACATGTGAACACATCAGGACTTTCAGCAGTTGGTTGGAAACACGTCTCAGAGGTGACAACACTGTTTGTGTTGAGCTGTACTCGTTGTCCAGGGGACCATCTTCGACTTTATTGACTTACAAAGGATACAAGATAAATGGGAATACATTTTACACGATCGCCCAAGATCAAAAGAGCACCAACCAAAACAGCGGTGTCTGCTTTGATGCAGCAACCGAGAGGGGACAGGACACATATTATGGTTACATAGTGGACATATGGAAACTTGACTACGGAATAGATTTTAAGGTCCCTTTGTTTAAGTGCAAATGGGTCAATCTGTCAGGAGGCAGGGTACAGGTTGACCCACAGTACGGAATGACAACAGTGGATCTGAACAATCTTGGGTACACTGACGAATCGTTCTTCCTAGCCAATGATGTGGCACAGATTATCTATGTGAAGGACATGTCTACCAAACTGAGAAAAAGAAAAGATAAGGAAGCGAATACATCATACGATAGCCAAAGCGCCACATAGTTCTTTCAGGAAAAAGGGACATCGTGGGAGTGGAGGGCAAGACAGACATGTCTGAAGATTATGAAAAGTTGCATGAAATTTCTCCCTTCAAAGTCAAGGCTGACCCAAGCATCCTGATAAACGATGAAGATTATCCATGGTTACGGCGCAATAAGCAAATGACACAAGCGAAGAAAAAGTGAAGACTTTCTCCTGCAACTATTATGATGATACCATGCCAACTTTGTAACAGACGAGTATGATACATTTTCCGTTTTGTACATGCACATGCTATGTGCGTGAAATTATGATACCATGCCAATTTTCAACTTTTTCAGAGTTCATTTGAAATGCTTTAATGTCTTATGGTTTGGCCCTCGTAATACCATTAATCCCGGTTCGCTCCTTGTCAACTATGTTCTCACCAAGAACACTCTCAAGAGGGCAGCCACGTGGGCCATTGGTCCTGGTCGTCTGGACCTTTTGGTCCCGGCTCCACGCACAAACCGGGACCAATGCGCCTCACCCCTGGCCCATGACCATTAGTCCCGGTTTGTGCCACAAACTGGGACTAAAGGGTTGGTCCTCGTTGCGCTCAGAGTTTAGTCCCACCTCGCCAACCGAAGGTCGCTCACACCGGTTTATAAGCCCGTCCCTCTCTGCCTTGTTGAGCTCCTCTCAAAGTGAAAATAGATGCCCCTATACAGGAAATTTGACCTAAATTCATAGTGAATTTCTCTGAAATTCATAGAAATTTATTATGAATTTAGGTTGAATTTTCTCTATAGGCGCATCTATGTTCATTTTTTTAGTACAGTTAATCACAAACTTGTAATTCACACAAATTTCAAAGAATTCAAATTTTAACTATTCAACTTTTAAAATTAATGGCACTAACAGAAAGTTTATAATTTTTCTAAAACTAATGGCACTAACAGAAAGTTTATAATTTTGTTGACCTAAAAGCAAAAAAGAATTAAAAAATAAAGCAAAAAACAAAAGAAAATAAATAATGCAGAAAACAAAACAAAAAACTGGAAAAAAAATAAAAATAGCAACAATAAGTATTTTGTTGTAAGTAGAAAC
>NC_041391.1:707075278-707075961 GCF_002162155.2 Triticum dicoccoides
AATGCAGAAAACAAAACAAAAAAACTGAAAAAAATAAAAATAGCAACAATAAGTATTTTGCTGTAAGTAGAAACAAAATAAAATAAACAAAGCAAGAAAGAACACAAAAAAAAAGAAAGTGTTTTCAAATTTGAAAACTAATGGCACTAACAGAAAGTTTATAATTTTTCTAAAACTAAAAGCAAAAAGAATTAAAAATAAAAGCAAAAAACAAAAGAAAATAAATAATGCAGAAAACAAAACAAAAAACTAGAAAAAAATAAAAGTAGCAACAATAAGTAAAGAAAAAAAAACAAAAAAATGCCTCCTACTGGGCCCCCACGGCCTGAATACGACTAGAAACCCTACCATGGGCCAGGATTCAGGCCCGCAGGAGGCCTAGTAGGCCCACAGACAGATAAGTGACTTCAGCCCGTAAGCCTGCATTTGAGAGGAGCTCGAAGTGGTCAGCGCAGCAGCGCTTATAAACCACTGTCGAGCCCTCTCGGCTAGCGAGGTGGGACTAAACATCCTACCGCACCGCGCCAGTTCCAGCACAAGGCCTTTGGTCCCGGTTGGTGCCACCAATCGGGACTAAAGGGGTGCATTGGTACCGGTTCGTGGCACAAACCGGGACCAATGCCCCCTTTTAGTCCCGGTTGGTGCCACCAACCGGGACCAAAGGGCGGGAAGCGGCGGCCTTT
>NC_041391.1:707076361-707085163 GCF_002162155.2 Triticum dicoccoides
CGGTCGTCGCCCCTGCCCCGTCGCCGTCCTCGCCTCCGAACGCGTGCCCCCTGCCCCGTTGTCGTCCTCGCCGCCGAACCCGCGCCCCTGCCCCTCCGTTGGTCCGGCCGGCGCCCCTCCCCTGTTTTTTTTCTTATATTACATGCTTGTTTTTTTCAGATTATATATATATATATATGTGAGTATATGTATTGTGTATATTGCTTCTTTTCAGATTTTTTTTTCATATATATGATGATTTGTATTTTGCTTTTTTATGAAAATGTATATATGTTTGTATGTTCTCTGTGTATATATGTTCATATATGCAAAAGTTAGATTTATATATTTAGAAAAGTATTATCTATATATGTTCTCTGATTTAGTACATTTTAGGTTAGTTTCATTTTTAGAAAAGTTTTATATATATTTTTTTCTATTTTTTCTTCTTCTCCTCTATTCCTTTCTTCTTCTCCTCTTTTTTCTTCTTTTTTTTCTTCGATCTTCTCCTCTATTCCTTTCTTCTTCTCCTCTTTTTATTTCTTCTTTGTTTTCTTATGTTTTATCGGGTCTGTCGTCGTCCATATACCCCTCCCGATAACTTCAACATGAGGGGGGGTCGATATACCCCCTCCTCGATAATATTATTTTCCCATGTACGTATGTCGTGTCGATATAAACTCCCCGATAACTTCAACACGTGGGGGGGTCGATATACCCCCTCCCGATAACTTCAACACGAGGGGGGGTCGATATACCCCCTCCTGTTAACTTCAACACATGGGAGGGGGTCGATATACCCCCTCCCCGTTACTATTATTTTTCCATGTATGTATGTCGTCGTTGTCGATATAAACCCCTCCCGATAACTTCAACACGTGGGGGGGAGGGTCGATATACCCCCTCCCCGATAACATTATTTTCCCGTGTATGTATCTCGTCGTTGTCGATATTACTCCCTTGAAGCATTGTCGAGGCCACCCCAAACCCTAGAGAAGCAGCGTCGAGGCCACTAATTAATATGATTCCTTACTGTGATTAGCTAGCAAGTTCTATGTTTGCCACTAGCTAATATATCCATCTGTCATGTTTGAATAATAATTGCCATGTTGTAAATATTTGTAGAAACTATGGACACCCCCCAAGACGAAGCACAAGAAGCATTGTTGGGGGACATAATCGCACAAGGAAGTGATGTCGTATGCTCGTTGTTTCTCAATGACACCGATGGTCTGGAAGGAGAGGGTGAAGAAGCATCTGGCTATGATTATGATGGCTCCGGTGACCCAATGCCGGTGCAAGAAGGAGACCGTGAGGACGGCTCCGTTGACCCAATGACGGTGCAAGAAGGAGACCGTGATGACGGCTCCGGTGACCAAACCGAGTCCGGCCAGATATATATATTAGTTAAGCATATGCTGACTAGCTAATTGATGCATTCATTGTTTTGGTATGTACACATATTAATTAACTCTCATCTTTGATCTTTTTTCTAGCCCTCCGGATCGAGCACAACTTCGATAAAGAGACGAGGCCCGAAGAAAAAGTGGACCTCAGATGAAAGGTTTGAGATCATAGCAATCACGCGCGACGGTCAACCGATTGAACCCATCCGGACAAAGAACGCATTTGTTGCTCAGTGCGGGGTTCTGGTTACGGACAAGATCCCGATCAGCATCCACCAATGGTATAAGCCTAAGAACGAAGATCCTGAGGTGTCTTATGTCAATGATATGCATAAAAATGATCTTTGGACTGAGCTGAAGTCAAATTTCACCCTACCGCCAGAGGATGATCCGGAGAAGCTAGTTAAAGAGCAATTAATCAAGTCTTTTGCTCTTAAGAAGATGGCAGACCAATTCAGGAGGTGAAAAAAAGACCTGAATACGTTTGTCGACAAAAAAGAAACACCAGAATTCAAGGGCAAATATGAGAAGATCAGAGATCACTGGCCCGCATTTGTGGCCCACAAGACATCAGAAAAGAGTAAGAAGATGCCGGCAACAAACAAGCAAAATGCTGCGAAGAAGAAGCTTCACCATCGCACGGGGTCAGGTGGCTACCTCAAAGCCCGGCCTAAGTGGGCCAAGGCTGAGAATGATCTGGTTGATAAAGGGATCGAACCAGAGACAATGAACTAGCCGGACCGTTGCCGGACTTGGTTCTTCGGGGCTGGCAGAACCTTGGACCCTGTATCAGGGAAGTGCATTTGGACGGACGAGCAATTGGAAATACCAGTCAAGAGGCTTTGGCACTATATCGATGCAACGCAGCAAGGGATGTTCATTCCAGACAGAGAGAACGACGAGCTCACAATGGCCCTCGGGAATCCTGAGCACCCTGGACGCACACGAGGCACGCCAGGCTCCGTTCCGTGGAATGCTGGTTTTCCGGACGCAGGCGGTTACAAATGCCAGGAGAGGAGGAAAAAAGTGCAGCAGACCCAACTGCAGGCGATGCACGCAAGGGTACAAGCGATAGAGGAACAAGAAGCAAATCGCAGCAAATGAACTGCCGAAGCTTCCCCCCAAGCTACCCCGCCATCTTAGCGGGGAAGCAGCGTGGCTTCCACCGAGCTACTTCAGCCGGAGCATGTCTTGACGGCTCCTGCCAGCTATCTCGTGGATGCTATCATGGAGTCTCAAAATTGCCACATTATGACGCAATGGATGAATTTGAAGGTCAAGGCGGCTGTTGGCTCTGTTTATCCTACTGAACCCAGTGCAACTTTTCACTGTCGGCCGATTCCAGAAGGATATGCTAGGGTAATTGTGGATCAAATAACAGAGGGATTTGAGGTCCTCCAGCTTGACCACCCTACCGGTGAAGGGGAGACTAGGCTGGGTTCTGCTCTGAAGACTCCATGCCTATGGCGGAAGAAGCTCATCAACTTTCCGAACTGGACGCCTCTGCCTCCTCCTCCTTCTCCGGCGAGTCAGGGCACTCCGCCTCCTCCACCGCCTCCTCCTCCGACGAGTGACGACCAGGGCACTCGGGCTCCTTCTCCGGTGCGTGGCGGCACTCCGCCTGCTCCTCCGCCTGCGCCGGCGCGCCCGAGCAGCGAGCAGCCTCCTCCTTCTCCGCCTCGCCAGCAAGGACGAAAGAGACCCGCCGCCACCCCGGCTGCTCCGGCGCGTCGTAGTCCTTCTCCTCCGCCTCGTAAGAAAGCACGAAAGAAGACAGCCGCAGCCGCTCCATCTGCTCCGGCGTCTAGCAGTACAGCCAGAGGCGGGAGGCAATACAGATACGGTCCACCTCTCAAGCCTCTAGAGAAGTTACCGTACAAGAGGACCGAGGAGGAAAACGCGAAGATCATGCGGACCGAAGTGAAGGACTTCTTTGAAGGGTTGAAAGAAAAGAGACATCCACCTCCGGAGGAGAAGGTAGATCCGGTGAAAGCAAAGCGCACTATCGATGCCCTGAGGAAACCACCAAAGTCTCCGTCGAAAACCAACTATGAGCGCATTACTCAAAAGGCATATCAAGAAGCGTCGCGATCGGGAACTATTGTCGGTGATCAAAGGTTAAAAGAACGATGAGCAGCTGGGAAAAAATTGCCCAGCTCGGCCAAGCGAACCAATCGTGCCCCCCGCTCAATGTGTCTAGCGACATTGTCGCTAATGCTCCGGGGACGGTACCCGGTTATAGCAATCTTCGGGATTACCTGCCTGACAATGTAAATTGTGATTTCATGGAGGTGGTCGAACACAGATACGAGTACGGGAAGCCTCTCATCAAAGATGAAAAATCTCTAACAATGATGATGCGAAGATTCCATAATTGGTACATGAAAACCTGCACAGAGTCTGGGGGTACGAATACTTTGTATCTGAGAATTAAAGAGGAGCACGACCTCGTTGGAACTGATCTGTTGCCTGTTCCATTTGAGGAATTCTTCGAGTTCTTCAATCAAAAGGCCCTCGATAAATTAACGGTCTTTTGCTACTGTCTGTAAGTACTATTTTTGTCATTAAGTCTCTATATATAGCTCAGCTCTTTCATTGCATGTATTTATAATTAATTATCCTCACTATATTTTGCAGATTGAAGATCGTCCAGTGCAGAAAACAAGAAATGTATGATATTGGGTTCATTAAAACAAATATCATAGATGAAATTCAGGTTAAAAAGCACGCCGAAGACGCCGAGGCCAACTTGCTACAATCGTTGATCAAAAATCAAAACAAAGATACCATACTCTTTCCTTACAACTTCAAGTGAGTGATACTGTCGTGTGCATATTCGGTTTCCCTTATTACTCGAGCGAGGTTATAGTAATATAATTGATGAGTTATGCATGCGCGCGCAGCTTCCACTATGTTCTTCTGGAGATTAAGCTTGAGCGGGGACTAGTAACCGTCTTAGACTCGAGACGAAAAGATCTCGAAACCTATGCGGACATGACTAAATTGCTCAACAAGTAAGTTCAATCGATCATTATCGCACCATATCGGAAACTTTTTGTTCATTTCCTGATATCTCAAGTAATAATTATTATTTTTTTGTCTTGCAGGGTTTGGAAACATTTCACCGCAGAAGCTCCGGGACTGCCGAAGGAGCTGCGATATACGTACCCGAAAGTAAGTACTACTAGCTAGCTAGTTGCGCGCATCTCCCGTTGATTCTATAGTTATACTTTCATCAATGCCATTTATAATGCTTCATTATCAGTTTGATTGACCTCTATTTCTCGTAAAGTGCTTGTGGCAGGAACAAGGGAATAATTACTGTGGATACTATGTGTGCGAGTTCATCTACAACGCGACTTTGAAAAATAAGCGGGGCTACTCTAAAAGACAATATGAAGTGCGTAAGCAATAATATTCACAATTTCATTTTATTACACCAACATTTCTGTTGAGTTTCATTCATATATATATATGTATTAACCCCCTTCTTCAAATTAGACGTGGCAGATGCAGAATGGACTCCTACCACAAGATCGCATGAAAGCGATTCAAGAGGAATTGGCGGGATTCTTTCTTAACCATGTCATCAATAAAACCGGAGAATACCATGTGGAACTTGATTTCAAATGCTAGGGGATTGTAAGAGATCTTACATATTGTATATGTATGTAGCCAGTAGCGTCGGATAGATATTACGAAAAGTTGTTGTTCGACCAATCTCTCAGAGAAGGAGAGGTCGATCGATCACTTCTCTCGGTATGCATGACGAACTTCTGTACTTAATGATTTCCTTCATTTTCTTACTAGCTAGCGTGTCGAGGGCCTCTCTATGTATAATACGTAGCGTCGACCAAGCACGGACATAAGAGAGGACACTTCTCTCTATTAATTAGCTAGCTAACACAATATATGAAACACCTAAATTAACCCCCCAAAACCCCCAACCCCCCCCCCCCTTTTCAAAAAAAAACAAAAACCACAGCCCCTGAAATGCTGACGCGTGGATGCCTATTGGTCCCGGCTGGTGCCACCAACCAGGACCAAAGGCCCTCCTGCGTGGGCTCGGCGCACCGGCCACGTGGAGGCCCATCTGTCCCGGTTCTGGACTGAGCCGGGACTAAAGGGCCAGGGCATTAGTAATGACCCTTTAGTCCCGGTTCAGGAACCGGGACAAAAGGCCCTTACCAACCGGGACTAATGGTGTTTTATCTAGTAGTGACTTGTGGGGACAATGCATGGCCTACCGATCCTGCTGAGCTGAAGCAAATCTTGTGTAGTCGAGCGTCATCTTGATCAAGCATGCATGAAGAAGATGTGCTGCCGGTCAGGGTAACCTGTCTCGCGGGGATTCCGATCCAGGTGAGCTGCATATCAAACATGCATGCTAGTATGTAAATTAGGCTACTCATAGTGGGGAGTAACATAGACTAGTAACATGCATATGTTACTAGTCTATGTTACTACCTCCATAGTGGATAGTGTCATAGATGTGGTAACATAGAGGGCTTCATTTATTACTTTGTAGACTCATTTTACATTGGGAACCGCTATGTGATGGTAACATATTATGTTACTCCATTTGCATCTCTCCTTATTAATTACTTGCCACATCATACTTTTTGCCTATGTGGCATGCATGTTACTACCTATGTTACTCCCACTATGAGCAGCCTTAACACGATGCCAATTATAGAGGGAATCAACTATGCACGTAACCCAATAGTACATGCATGCATACTGTTAGAATAAATCCGAGGCATACCGTCGATCATCCGAGGACCAAGCAATCACACGAGCACGACACCGAGATTTGTTAACGAGGTTCACCGATATGGCTACATCCCCGGAGCCTGACTATGGGCGCTCCTCCCTGTGACACCGTCATAATACCGCACCCTGGCCACCCAGGCACCGGCACACGCCGCCGGCTCCCCCTTGCGCGCCTGTGCTATTATGTTGGCATAGGTTACATCGTGTGTCTACCCTCGCTATATAAGAGAGGCCTGGGATACACGTGTCCTATTAGGACACGACTCCATATCCTATCTAAACACAATACAACTACAAGTCCAACTGTAACCTACCTTGTACACAATATTCGACACAACTCCAACAAACTCCACCTTGGCGAATATTCTCCACCACTTTGAATTCGTCAATGCGTCAAACTTCCATGTACATTGGACTTGAGCTTATCCCATGAGAACCGCTGCTACTCCAAAGACTCCATGTGACTCCACCTGCAACTTGTAGTCCCTTCTTTTCTTGACCAGAGTCAACACTCGAACGAAATTAAGTTCCACATTACTCTAGTTTGCGCTTCCAACTTCCAGAGTATTCGACCAACTCCATCACACATTGATCACTGACCTGCGTGAAAGTGAACAACTCACATATTGGGTGTCACACATAAGAGTTACCTGAACTCAACATCACCGCTCCTTTCTTGACAGCCTATCTGAAACTTGAAAGAATTTCACCATTGCTTGTAGTCATCCCAAGTCAAATTCGCAGTTGTCTCACCACATGTATGACCACCAGAGCCCTGGCCCGTCTCCATGCCCCGTGCGCACCGCACGCCTCGCCGCTACCGCGTCGAGCCTCCGCCGTCCCGGTTGAGTCTCAAGGGTCGTGAACCCACACCACTCAACCCCCACTGCAGCGTACCACCGATCATCACCGACCGATGACGAGTTTCATGCTTCCATCAGACCACTGGGCTCTAGTCCAAACTGCATGTCACTCGCTTTTCTCGCTGCTGAATAGGCTTCGACTCTCTGTGCACTTACGCCGTAGCCCCTCAATCTAGCTCCACTTTCAACATGACTCCATGGTGGTTGTACGTGCCACCCCGTGCCCCGTCAACTTCAAGCTCCATGTGTACACCACCTTGAATCAACCCCGCTCCATAGTCTTGTCGAAGTCACACAAGCCCTTGGCCTGTGCCACGTGTTTCCATACCCAGAAGTCAGTCACTATCAGCACCACGCTCCTATATTGTCATCGCTGATCCCACCACCGTCTTCTGTACCAACCGACTCGCGTCGATCCGTCAGACTGACAAGTCTGACCCAGCCGAACTTCCCAGACTGCAACCATCTGCAACTCCTCACAGCCATCATCGTCCATCTTAATTGGCTTTACACTCCGCAACGCCATCAAGCATCCCTGTAGTGCCAACGAATTTTTCATTCGCGTCTGCCATAACCCAAGGTTTCCAGTTCCGTTGAACTTCTCCACCTCAAATCTAGTATCCATTGACACCATGGTTCTTTGTATGATTGACCTTGTGAAAAAATAACCGAGTGGTCTTCCTGTGATCCCCAAGTACATGAACGGAACCTCCGCGTACTACTAGCGATTCAACTAGCTGGTCTTCACGTGACGCAGCTCCTGTGTTGGCTCAACTCCCGATGCTAGCACATGAAGGAGCTGCCTTGTTGCTGCACATCTCCGGCTCAAACACGAGGACGCTTAATCCTCCCAAGACTCGGTCCCTTTTCTTCAAACAAATCTCACGGTTGACTTTTACACAATCAGTCCAGCTTGGCCTCCCAGCGCTGCACTTCAGCCTTAGACATCCGGCTCCACCCCTGCCACACGGGCCTTGCTGCATGCACCCGTTCGTGTTCGCGCTTGGCAGCCTCCAGCCAGGTTGCGTGTCTTACAAGACGCGTCATTGGAGTGCCTCGCTCGCCACACGGACTCCTGGTGCCGCACGGCCTCGCTGTAATAACGCCGGATTGATCGCGAAGGCCTTCCATGCCGCCGCCGCTGCTAAACCGAACCAGCCGCCAAGAACTCTGTCGATCGCTTCTTCCAATCACGACGCCATCTTCCTGAATCTTCAACTCGAGCAACCTTGATCCACCGACACGACAACTTTGCTGCCATGTCTCCAATCACACACGTTGCACCTTGTCAGATCCCATTGACAGCTTCCACGTGCTCTCCTCTAAATCAACGATCTATGACATCCGAACAACCTAGCTCTGATACCACTTGTTAGAATAAATCCGAGGCATACCGTCGATCATCCGAGGACCAAGCAATCACACGATCACGACACCGAGATTTGTTAACGAGGTTCACCGATATGGCTACATCCCCGGGGCCTGACTATGGGCGCCCCTCCCCATGACACCGTCACAATACCGCACCCTGGCCACCCGGGCGCCGGCTTCTTCTGCTTCTTCTTCTTCTTCTTCTTCTTCTTCTTCTTCTTCTTCTTCTTCTTCTTCTTCTTCTTCTTCTTCTTCTTCTTCTTCTTCTTCTTCTTCTTCTTCTTCTTCTTCTTCTTCTTCTTCTTCTCCTCCTCCTCCTTCTTCTTCTCCTGCTTCTACTCCTCCTTCTTCTCCTCCTTCTTCTCCTCCTTCTTCTCCTCCTCCTTCTTCTCCTTCTCCTTCTCCTTCTT
>NC_041391.1:707086005-707105240 GCF_002162155.2 Triticum dicoccoides
AGAGAGAGAGAGAGAGAGAGAGGGATAGAGAGCCAAGCGAGAGACAGAGAGAGCTAGGGCAAGGGGTTCGGCACCGACATTTGGTATCGGAGCCACAATTCGGAGGTGGTCGCAAGTGGCCATGGCGCTCGTTCCGCACGGCGGCGGTGGTGGCGCGTTATCGTTGTCGGTCCTGCCGTTGACGCCGACCAACTACACCTCCTGGGCAATCAAGGTGGAAGCGATCCTTCATGGCCAGGGGCTATGGGGTGTCGTTGCGCCGACCGAGGGCATGGCGATCGATGCCAACAAGAGCAAGACGGTGTGGGCGTTGCTGCTCAGTGCGCTGTCGGAGGAAGTGCTAATGCAAGTGGCGACAAAGCCCACCACGAAGGAGGTGTGGGACTCCCTCAAGGTGTGTTTCGTCAGCGCCGATCGGGTGCGGGCGGCGCGGCTCGTGACTCTCCACGACGAGTTCGACCACCTGCGGATGGAGGACGGCGAAGAGCTCGACGCGTATGCCGGCAAGGTAAATGGCATGGTGGCGAGGTATGCGGTGCTCGGGGGAACACTCTGTTGGGGAACGTAGCAGAAATTCAAAATTTTCCTACGTGTCACCAAGATCTATCTATGCAGAAACTAGCAATGAGGGGAAGGAGAGTGCAACTACATACCCTTGTAGATCGCTAAGCGGAAGCATTCAAGAGAACGGGGTTGAAGGAGTCGTACTCGTCGTGATCCAAATCACCGGAGATCCTAGTGCCGAACGGACGGCACCTCCGCGTTCAACACACATGCAACCCGGTGATGTCTCCCATGCCTTGATCCATCAAGGAGAGAGGGAGAGGTTGGGGAAGACTCCATCCATCAGCAGCACAATGGCGTGGTGGTGATGGAGGAGCGTGGCAATCCTGCAGGGCTTCGCCAAGCACCGCGGGAGAGGAGTACTTGGGAGAGGGGGAGGGCTGCGCTAGAACTTGGGTGAAGCTCCCATGCGCCTCCCCACTATATATAGGGGTGGAGGGGGCTGGTTTCTTGCCCTCCAAGTCCATTGGGGCGTTGGCAAAGGTGGGAGGAAAGAAATCACATCATTTCCTTCCCCACCGATTGTTATCCCCCTTTTTTAGGGATCTTGATCTTATCCCTTCGGGATATGATCTTATTCCTTCTAAGGGGGGATCTTGGTGCGCCTTGACCAGGGGTGTGGGGCCTTTCCCCCACTACCCACGTTCATGTGGGTCCCCCCATGCAGGTGGGCCCCACTCCGGAACCTTCTAGAACCTTCCCGGTACAATACCGAAAAATCCCGAACATTTTCCGGTGGCCAAAATAGGACTTCCCATATATAAATCTTTACCTCCGGACCATTCCGGAACTCCTCGTGACGTCCGAGATCTCATCCGGGACTCCGAACAACATTCGGTAACCACATATAAACTTCCTTTATAACCCTAGCGTCATTGAACCTTAAGTGTGTAGACCCTACGGGTTCGGGAACCATGCAGACATAACCGAGACGTTTTCCGGTTAATAACCAACAGCGGGATCTGGATACCCATGTTGGGTCCCACATGTTCCATGATGATCTCATCGAATGAACCACGATGTCAACGACTCAATTGATCCCGTATACAAATCCCTTTGTCTAACGGTATTGTACTTGCCCGAGATTCGATCGTCGGTATACCGATACCTTGTTCAATCTCGTTACCGGCAAGTCTCTTACTCATTCCGTAACACATCATCTCGTGATCAACCCCTTGGTCACATTGTGCACATTATGATGATGTCCTACCGAGTGGGCCCAGAGATACCTCTCCGTTTACACGGAGTGACAAATCCCAGTCGTTATTCGTGCCAACCCAACAGACACTTTCGGAGATACCTGTAGTGCACCTTTATAGCCACCCAGTTACGTTGTGACGTTTGGTACACCCAAAGCATTCCTACAGTATCCGGGAGTTGCACAATCTCATGGTCTAAGGAAAAGATACTTGACATTAGAAAAGCTTTAGCATACGAACTACACGATCTCTGTGCTAGGCTTAGGATTGGGTCTTGTCCATCACATCATTCTCCTAATGATGTGATCCCGTCATCAATGACATCTAATGTCCATGGTCAGGAAACCGTAACCATCTATTGATCAACGAACTAGTCAACTAGAGGCTTACTAGGGACATGGTGTTGTCTATGTATCCACACATGTATCTGAGTTTCCTATCAATACAATTATAGCATGGATAATAAACGATTATCATGAGCAAGGAAATATAATATTAACCAATTTATTATTGCCTCAAGGGCATATTTCCAACAGTCTCCCACTTGCACTAGAGTCAATAATCTAGTTCACATCGCCATGTGATTAACACTCACACGTCACATCGCCATGTGACCAACATCCAAAGAGTTTACTAGTTCACATCATCATGTGATTAAGACTCAATGAGTTCTGGAGTTTGATCATGTTTTGCTTGTGAGAGAAGTCTTAGTTAACGGGTCTGCAACATTCAGATCCGTATGTACTTTGCAAATCTCTAGGTCATATTGTAAATGCTGCTTCCACGCTCCACTTGGAGCTATTCCAAATGGTAGCTCCACTATATGTATCCGGTTTGCTACTCAGAGTCATTCGGATAGGTGTTAAAGCTTGCATCATCGTAACCCTTTACGCCAAACTCTTTATCACCTCCATAATCGAGAAACAAATCCTTATTCCTCTAAGGATAATTCTGACCGCTATCTGGTGATCCACTCCTTGATCACCTTTGTACCCTCTTGCCAGACATGTGGCAAGGCACACATCAAGTGTGATACTTAGCATATCATACTGGAGAGCCTACGTCTAAAGCATAGGGGACGCCCTTCGTCCTTTCTCTCTTTTCTGCCATGGTCGAGCTTTAAGTCTTAACTTTGTACCTTACAACTCAGGCAAGAACTCCTTCTTTGACTGATCCATCTTGAACACTTTCAAGATCATGTCAAGGTACGTGCTCATTTGAAAGTATTATTGAGCATTTTGATCTATCCTCATAGATCTCGATGCTCAATGTTCAAGTAGCTTAATCCAGGTTTTCTATTGAAAAACATCTTTCAAATAACCCTATATGCTTTCCAGAAATTCTACATCATTTCTGATCATCAATATGTCAACAACATATACTCATCATAAATTCTATGGTGCTCCCACTCACTTCTTTGGAAATACAAGTTTCTCATAAACTTTGTATAAACCTAAAATCTTTGATCATCTTATCAAAGTGCATATTCCAACTCTGAGATGCTTACTCCAGTCCATGGAAGGATCGCTGGAGCTAGCATACCTTTTAGCATCCTTAGGATCGACAAAACCTTTCTGATTGTATCACATACAACCTTTCCTTACGAAAACTGGTAAGGAAACTCGTTTTGACATCCATTTTCCAGATTTCATAAATGAAGCTAATGCTAACATGATTCTGACGGACTTAAGCATCGCTACGGATGAGAAAATCTCATCGTAGTCAACTCCTTGTGAAAAACTCTTCACCACAAGTCGAGCTTCATAGACGGTGACATTACCGTCCACGTCCGTCTTCTTCTTAAAGATCCATTTATCTCAATGGCTTGCCGATCATCGGGCAAGTCCACCAAAGTCCATGCTTTGTTATGATACATGGATCCTATCTTGGATTTCATGGCTTCTAACCATTTGTCGGAATATGGGCCCACCATCGCTTCTCCATAGCTCGTAGGTTCATTGTTGTCTAGCAACATGACCTTCAAGACAGGGTCACCGTACCACTCTGAAGCAGTACGCATCCTTATCGTCCTACGAGGTTCGGTAGTGACTTGATCTGAAGCTTCATGATCATTATCATAAGCTTCCACTTCAATTGGTGTAGGTGCCACAGGAACAACTTCCTGTGCCCTGCTACACACTGGTTGAAGTGATGGTTCAATAGCCTCATCAAGTCTCCACCATCCTCCCACTCAATTCTTTCGAGAGAAACTTTTCCTCGAGAAAGGACCCATTTCTAGAAACAATCACTTTTGCTTCCAGATCTGAATTAGGAGGTATACCCAACTGTTTTGGGTGTCCTATGAAGATGCATTTTATCCGCTTTGGGTTCGAGCTTATCAACCTGAAACTTTTCCACATAAGCGCCGCAGCCCCAAACCTTTAAGAAATGACAACTTAGGTTTCTCCAAACGGTGTCGTCTCAACGGAATTACGTGGTACCCTATTAAAGTGAGTGCGGTTGTCTCTAATGCCTAACCCATGAATGATAGTGGTAATTCGATAAGAGACATCATGGTACGCACCATATCCAATAGGGTGCACCTATGATGTTCGGACACACCATCACACTATGGTGTTCCAGGCGGTATTAATTGTGAAACAATTTCCACAATGTCTTAATTGCGTGCCAAAGCTCATAACTCAGATACTCATTTCTATGATCATATCATAGACATTTTATCCTCTTGTCACAATGATCTTCAACTTCACTCTGAAATTACTTGAACTATTCAATAATTCAGACTTGTGTTTCATCAAGTAAATATACTCAGTATCTACTCAAATCATCCGTGAAGTAAGAACATAACGATATCCACTGCGTGCCTCAGCACTCATTGGACTGCACACATCAAAATGTGTTACTTCCAACAAGTTTCTATCTTGTTCCATCTTACTGAAAACGAGGCTTTCAGTCATCTTGCCCATGTGGTATCATCTGCATGTCTCAACTGATTCAAAATCAAGTGAGTCCAAACGATCCATCTGCATGGAGTTTCTTCATGCGTATACACCAATAGACATGGTTCGCATGTCTCAAACTTTTCAAAAACGAGTGAGTCCAAAGATCCATCAACATGGAGCTTCTTCACGCGTTTTATACCAATATGACTTACATGGCAGTGCTACAAGTAAGTGGTACTATCATTACTATCTTATATCTTTTGGCATGAAAATGTGTATCACTACTATCGAGATTCAATAAACCATTCCTTTAGGTGCAAGACCTTTGAAGGTATTATTCAAATAAATAGAGTAACCATTATTCTCCATAAATGAATAACCGTATTGCGATAGACATAATTCAATCATGTCTATGCTCAACGCAAACACCAAATAACATTTATTTTAACACCAATCTCGATGGTAGAGGGAGCGTGCGATGCTTGATCACATCAACCTTGGAAACACTTCCAACACATATCGTCAGCTCACCTTTAGCTAGTCTCCGTTTATTCCGTAGCTTTTATTTCGAGTTACTAACACTTAGCAACCGAACCGGTATCTAATACCCTGGTGCTACTAGGAGTACTAGTAAAGTACACATTAACATAATGTATATCCAATATACTTCTATCGACCTTGCCAGCCTTCTCATCTACCAAGTATGTAGGGTAATTCTGCTCCAGTGGTTGTTCCCCTCATTACAGAAGCACTTAGTCTAGGGTTTGGGTTCAACCTTGGGTTTCTTCACTAGAGCATCAGCTGATTTGCAGTTTCATGAAGTATCCCTTCTTGCCCTTGCCCCTTTTGAAAACTAGTGGTTTCACTAACCATCAACAATTGATGCTCCTTCTTGATTTCTACTTTCGCGGTGTCAAACATCGTGAATACCTCAAGGATCATCATATCTATCCCTGATATGTTATAGTTCATCACGAAGCTCTAGCAGCTTGGTGGCAATGACTTTGGAGAAACATCACTATCTCATCTGGAAGATCAACTCCCACTTGATTCAAGTGATTGTTGCACTCAGACAATCTGAGCACAAGCTCAACGATTGAGCTTTTCTCCCTTAGTATGCAGGCCAAGAAAATCATCGGAGGTCTCATACCTCTTGACGTGGGCACAAGCCTGAAATCCCAATTTCAGCCCTCGAAACATCTCATATGTTCCACGATGTTTCGAAAACGTCTTTGGTGCCTCTACTCTAAACCATTTAACTGAACTATCACGTAGTTATCAAAACGTGTATGTCAGATGTTTGCAACATCCACAGACTACGTTCGAGGTCCAGCACACCGAGCGGTGCATTAAGGACATAAGCCTTCTATGAAGCAACAAGGACAATCCTCAGTTCATGGACCCAGTCCGCATAATTGCTACTATCAACTTTCAACTATATTTTCTCTAGGAACATATCTAAAGAGTGGAACTAAAGCGCGAGCTTACGACATAATTTGCAAAGATCTTTTGACTATGTTCAGGATAATTAAGTTCATCTTATGAACTCCCACTCAGATAGACATCCCACTAGTCATCTAAGTGATTACATGATCGGAGTCAACTAGGCCGTGTCCGATCATCACGTGAGACGGACTAGTCATCATCGGTGAACATCTTCATGTTGATCGTATCTACAATACGACTCATGCTTGACCTTTCGGTATCTTGTGTTCCGAGGCCATGTCTGTACATGCTAGGCTCGTCAAGTCAACCTAAGTGTTTCGCATGTGTAAATCTGGCTTACACCCGTTGTATGTGAACATAAGAATCTATCACACCCGATCATCACGTGGTGCTTCAAAACGACGAACTTTCGCAACTGTGCACAGTTAGGGGGAACACTTTCTTGAAATTTTATGAGGGATCATCTTATTTACTACCGTCGTTCTAAGCAAATAAGATGCATAACATGATAAACATCACATGCAATCAAATGGTGACATGATATGGCCAATATCATATTGCTCCTTTTGATCTCCATCTTCGGGGCTCCATGATCATCATCGTCACCGGCATGATACCATGATCTCCATCATCGTGTCTCCATGAAGTTGTCTCGCCAACTTATTATTTCTACTACTATGGCTACCGGTTAGCAATAAAATAAAGTAATTACATGGCGTTTGTTCAATGACACGCAGGTCATACAATAAATAAAGACAACTCCTATGGCTCCTGCGGGTTGTCATACTCATCGACATGCAAGTCGTGATTCCTATTACAAGAACATGATCAATCTCATACATCACATATCATTCATCACATTCTTCTTGGCCATATCACATCACATAGCATACCCTGCAAAAACAAGTTAGACGTCCTGTAATTGTTGTTTGCATGTTTTACGTGGCTGCTATGGGTTCTAGCAAGAATTTCTTACCTACGCAAAACCACAACGTGATATGCCAATTGCTATTTACCCTTCATAAGGACCCTTTTCATCGAATCCGTTCTGACTAAACTGGGAGAGACTGGCACCCGCTAGCCACCTTATGCACCAAGTGCATGTCAGTCGGTGGAACCTGTCTCACGTAAGAGTACGTGTAAGGTCGATCCGGGCCACTTCATCCCACAATACCGTCGAAACAAGATTGGACTAATAACGGTAAGCATATTGAACAAAATCAACGCCCACAACTACTTTGTGTTCTAGTCGTGCAAAGAATCTACGCAATAGACCTAGCTCATGATGCCACTGTTGGGGAACGTAGCAGAAATTCAAAATTTTCCTACGTGTCACCAAGATCTATGTATGGAGAAACTAGCAACGAGGGGAAGGAGAGTGCATCTACATACCCTTGTAGATCGCTAAGCGGAAGCATTCAAGAGAACGGGGTTGAAGGAGTCGTACTCGTCGTGATCCAAATCACCGGAGATCCTAGTGCCGAACGGACGGCACCTCCGCGTTCAACACACATGCAACCCGGTGACGTCTCCCATGCCTTGATCCAGCAAGGAGAGAGGGAGAGGTTGGGGAAGACTCCATCCATCAGCAGCACAATGGCGTGGTGGTGATGGAGGAGCGTGGCAATCCTGCAGGGCTTCGCCAAGCACCGCGGGAGAGGAGGAGTACTTGGGAGAGGGGGAGGGCTGCGCCAAAACTTGGGTGAAGCTCCCATGCGCCTCCCCACTATATATAGGGGTGGAGGGGGCTGGTTTCTTGCCCTCCAAGTCCATTGGGGAGTTGGCAAAGGTGGGAGGAAAGAAATCCCATCATTTCCTTCCCCACCGATTGTTATCCCCCTTTTTTAGGGATCTTGATCTTATCCCTTCGGGATATGATCTTATTCCTTCTAAGGGGGGATCTTGGTGCGCCTTGACCAGGGGTGTGGGGCCTTTCCCCCACTACCCACGTTCATGTGGGTCCCCCCATGCAGGTGGGCCCCACTCCGGAACCTTCTAGAACCTTCCCGGTACAATACCGAAAAACCCCGAACATTTTTCGGTGGCCAAAATAGGACTTCCCATATATAAATCTTTACCTCTGGACCATTCCGGAACTCCTCGTGACGTCCGAGATCTCATCCGGGACTCCGAACAACATTCGGTAACCACATACAAACTTCCTTTATAACCCTAGCGTAGACCCTACGGCTTCGGGAACCATGCAGACATGACCGAGACGTTCTCCGGTCAATAACCAACAGCGGGATCTGGATACCCATGTTGGGTCCCACATGTTCCATGATGATCTCATCGAATGAACCATGATGTCAAGGACTCAATCGATCACGTATACAATTCCCTTTGTCTAACGGTATTGTACTTGCCCGAGATTCGATCGTCGGTATACCGATACCTTGTTCAATCTCGTTACCGGCAAGTCTCTTTACTCGTTCCGTAACACATCATCCCGTGATCAACCCCTTGGTCACATTGTGCACATTATGATGATGTCCTACCGAGTTGGCCCAGAGATACCTCTCCGTTTACACGGAGTGACAAATCTCAGTCTCGATTCGTGCCAACCCAACAGACACTTTCGGAGATACCTGTAGTGCACCTTTATAGCCACCCAGTTACGTTGTGACGTTTGGTACACCCAAAGCATTCCTACGGTATCCGGGAGTTGCACAATCTCATGGTCTAAGGAAAAGATACTTGACATTAGAAAAGCTTTAGCATACGAACTACACGATCTTTGTGCTAGGCTTAGGATTGGGTCTTGTCCATCACATCATTCTCCTAATGATGTGATCCCGTCATCAATGACATCTAATGTCCATGGTCAGGAAACCGTAACCATCTATTGATCAACGAGCTAGTCAACTAGAGGCTTACTAGGGACATGGTGTTGTCTATGTATCCACACATGTATCTGAGTTTCCTATCAATACAATTATAGCATGGATAATAAACGATTATCATGAACAAGGAAATATAATAATAACCAATTTATTATTGCCTCTAGGGCATATTTCCAACACACTCGGCAACACTGCCATGGTGAAGAAGCTGCTCGGCATTGTGCTGGACTGGCTATACGCCTCGGTTGCCGGCATCGAGCAGTTCTGCAACATCGACGAAATGCTCTTAGAGGAGGCGCTCGGTCGTCTGAAGTCCTTCGAGGAGCGGGCGTGGCGGCGCGCACAGTCTGGCAAGCGGGCGGGCGAGCAGCTCATGCTCACCGCGGCTCAGAGGGCGGCATGGCGGGGATAGCAGGGCGGGAGCGACTTCGACGACCACGACAATGACGGGGCGGCTAGCACGGCATTGGGCGGCAGAGGGAAACAATGCGGTCGCTGCTATAATTGCAGGCAACACGGCCATTTCAAGCAGGACTGCACGAAGCCGAGGAAGGGCGCAGTGGCTGAACAGGCACTCCTCGCTGACGTCGACATTGAAGGGCCAACACTCCTCTAGGCCGTGGCTTAAGGGGTTAGTGTCGGCCAATAAGCCACGGCGACCGCGTCAGGTGTGTGTGCACGCGCCGGGCGCGGACCGGACTGCGTCGGGTCCGTGGCAAGGGGGTACCTCTGTGCTTGTGTAGTAGCCTAGAGTGTGCGTATGTGTGTGTGCACCATCGGGCGTGCATAGGTTTAGGTCAGGTGGTTGTGGGATCGCGAGATGGGCGTGATAGCTGCGAGCTCGCCGCAAGCCGTGCACATTCGTGCGCGTGATGGCCGCGAGCGGAGCGGGCCGGTCAGGGTGCCGGCTGGGGAGGAAGCGCGTGGGTCGTGCCCAGCACAGGCCTGGTTATATATTGCTTCGAGCCGATCGTTGTAACCTGCCATGTGGAGTCGAGTACGAGCTCGGGAAAAAGATCGCCGTTGTTGCGGTGGGGTGTACATGAGCCGGAAAATCCACCATGTCCTCTGCGTTATTCTTTCTTTCTTCTTCTTCTTCTGTCCTGCAAGCGCAGCGAGAGACAAAGAGCCAAGCGAGAGAGAGAGAGAGAGAGAGCTAGGGCAAGGGGTCTGGCACCGACAAAAGTGTTCGTAATATTAAGCCGGGAAATGATGCAAGCGCATCATACTTTGCTAGCGAGACTGGCAGACAGACTCTGCGTTGTGCTCCTCGGCACCTGGTGGCGCGGCCGAGATCAACGTGAACGTGGCTGATCAAAACCAGCAGTTGCATTGCTCTGTCCATCATCCTCATGACCGGCTGTGCCATCAAAACCATCTACCTCATGTATGTCTTCTTCTTCATCGTCATCACTGACACTGTTAACTTTATCAGTTGCATTGGTTTGTCCATCATCCTCATCGTATATGATGTCCTTAATGTTACATGATTCGAACAAGCTAAGTAATCTTCTGGTGTTTTGGACTACCTCCCACATCACTCTAGGCTCCATCCATTTGTTGCACTTTATGATTATAAGGACTAAGGTTGGTCGCGTGTGCTAGCATCCAGCCTATTTGGCCATCAGTTGATTCTGTTAGTGTCCATATATACCTGTAACTCGAATCTATCGAGCGCCACAAAGTGAATCCCTCTCTCATAGCTCACTAAGAGAGACCTCCACTAGTAGAAAACAGGGCTTTGGTTCGGGCCTGGCCAGCCCATTAGTCCCGGTTCTTCACGAACCGGGACCCATGGGGGGCATTAGTCCCGGTTCATGAGCTCAGGGGGCCAGCCGGGGCCTCGTGGGCACTGGTCCCCGTTTGTCTGGATCCATTTGTCCCGGTTCTAGGCACGAACCGAGACCAATGGGCCGCGCTCTTGGCCCACATCCATTGGTACCGGTTCGTGCCTTGAACCGGCATAGAAGGGGGAATTTAGTCCCGGTTCCTGCCACGAACCAGGACAAATAATTTGCCTATATATACCCATCACCGCGGCAGAGCACTCCACGGTGCTCTGTTTTTTCTGGCCGGCGAGGGGAGGGCATTTGGGTGCTCTAGCTCACCTCCTATGCACATGAGGTGTTCGATGAAATGCCCGAGCCACACTAGTTAAGCTTTCTGCTCTCGAAGCTCGACCTTGGAGCTCCATTTTTCCCGTGATTTGTCTAGATTTAGTGGTCCATCACGCCCCGTCCCCGTTTTCACCGCCGTTGATCGCCCGCGCCGATCTCGTCGCTGGCACCACCGTGGTGAGCCTCTTGTTCTTATCTTCTTTCTGATTTTCTTCCTTTACATAGATACTTGTCTGATTTTCTTACTTTTGACACACATAATTATATATAATGCACGCAGATGAACCGGCAATGTATGTATGGTGACAGACACACCTCCGAGTACATTAAGGGCGTGCATAATTTTCTCGAAGTGGCTGAGGCAAACAAGCAGAATGGTTTTATGTGTTGTCCATGCCCTAAATGTGGGAATACGAAGTCTTACTCTGACCGGAAAATCCTTCACACCCACCTACTTTACAAGGGTTTCATGCCACACTATAATGTTTGGACGAGGCACGGAAAAATAGGGGTTATGATGGAAGACGGCAAAGAAGAAGATGGCGATGACAACTATGTGCCCCCTGAATACGGTGATGCTACAACGGGGGGAGCTGCTGAAGATCAAGAGGAACCAGATGATGTGCTCGATGCTGCTGCAACGGGGGAAGCTGCTGAATATCAAGAGGAACCAGACGATGTGCCCGATGATGATGATCCGGCGGGTCATTGTCGATGCAAGGACGCAATGCGAAAGTCAAAAGGAGAAGCTGAAGTTTGATCGCATGTTAGAGGATCACAAAAAAAGGTTGTACCCCAATTGCGAAGATGGCAACACAAAGCTGGGTACCCTACTGGAATTGCTGCAGTGGAAGGCAGAGAATGTTGTGCCTGACAAAGGATTTGAGAAGCTACTGAAAATTGAAGAAGAAATTTCCAAAGGATAACAAATTGCCCGATAGTACGTACGCATCAAAGAAGGTCGTATGCCCTCTAGGATTGGAGGTGCAGAAGATACATGCATGCCCTAATGATTGCATCCTCTACAGCGGTGCGTATGAGGATTTGAACGCATGCCTGGTATGCGGTGCGTTGCGGTATAAGATCAGACGAGATGACCATGGTGATGTTGACGGCGAGCCCCGCAGGAAGAGGGTTCCTGCGAAGGTGATGTGGTATGCTCCTATAATACCACGGTTGAAACGACTGTTCAGAAACAAAGAGCATGCCAAGTTGATGCGATGGCACAGTGAGGACAGTAAGAAAGACAAGAAGTTGGGAGCACCCACTGACGGGTCGTAGTGGAGAAAAATTGAGAGATAGTACTGGGCTGCGTTTACACGTGACCCAAGGAACGTATGGTTTGGTTTAAGCGCGGATGGCATTAATCCTTTCGGGGAGCAGAGCAGCAATCACAACACCTGGCCCGTGACTCTATGTATGTATAACCTTCCTCCTTGGATGTGCATGAATTGGAAGTTCATTATGATGACAGTTCTCATCCAAGGCCCTAAGCAACCCGGCAATGACATTGATGTGTACCTAAGGCCATTAGTTGAAGAACTTTTACATCTGTGGAATGGTAACGGTGTCCGTGCGTGGGATGAGCACAGACAGGAGGAATTTAACCTGCACGCGGTGCTGTTTGTAACCCTCAACGATTGGCCCCCTCTTAGTAACCTTTCAGGACAGACAAACAAGGGATACTACGCATACACGCATTGTTTAGCTAACACCGAAAGTATATACCTGGAAAAATGCAGGAAGAATGTGTACCTGGGCCATCGTCGATTTCTTCCGACCAACCATCAATGTCGTAAGAAAGGCAAGCATTTCAAAGGAGAGGCATATCATCGGAAGAAGCCCGCTATGCGTACCGGTGATCACGTATTTGCTATGGTCAATGATTTACACGTAATCTTTGGAAAGGGTCCCGTCGGACTAGCTGTTTCGAGTGACATTGAGGGATACGCACCCATGTGGAAGAAGAAATCTATATTTTGGGACCTACCCTACTGGAAAGACCTAGAGGTCCGCTCTTTGATCGACGTGATGCACGTGACGAAGAACCTTTGCGTGAACCTGCTAGGCTTCTTGGGCGTGTATGGGAAAACAAAAGATACAGCTGAGGCATGGGAGGACCTGCAACGTTTGCACGAAAAATACGCCATGCCTCCAGAGCAGTATGAAGGTCCTGCCAGCTACGCTCTTACCAAAGAAGAGAAGGAAATCTTCTTTGAATGCCTGCTTAGTATGAAAGTCCCGACTGGCTTCTCGTCGAATATAAAGGGAATAATAAATATGCCAGAGAAAAAGTTCCAGAACCTAAAGTCTCATGACTGCCACGTGATTATGACGCAACTGCTTCCGGTTGCATTGAGGGGGCTTCGAGCTGGTGTTCCCACCATCCTTCTTCAATACATGACGCACATCCTAGTTCATCTATTTGACGAGATTGTCATTCTGGGCCCCGTATTGCTACACAATATGTACCCTTTTGAGAGGTTCATGGGAGTCCTAAAGAAATATGTCTATAACCACGCTAGGACAGAAGGAAGCATCTCTATGGGCCATCAAACAGAGGATGTCATTGGGTTTTGTGTTGACTTCATTCCTGGCCTTAAGAAGGTAGGTCTCCCTGAATCGCGGTATGAGGGGAGACTGACTAGAAAAGGCACGCTTGGAGGGGACTGAATAATATGCAGGGACAGATATTCTTGGTCTTAAGCACACTACACAGTTCTACAGAACTCTACCTTGGTGACCCCGTATATCGATGAACACAAGAACAGTCTGCGCTCCAAACACCCGGAGCAGTGCAACGACTGGATTACATGTGAACACATCAGGACTTTCAGCAGTTGGTTGGAAACACGTCTCTGAGGTGACAACACTGTTTGTGTTGAGCTGTACTCGTTGTCCAGGGGACCATCTTCGACTTTATTGACTTACAAAGGATACGAGATAAATGGGAATACATTTTACACGACCGCCCAAGATCAAAAGAGCACCAACCAAAACAGCGGTGTCTGCTTTGATGCAGCAACCGAGAGGGGACAGGAGACATATTATGGTTACATAGTGGACATATGGAAACTTGACTACGGAGTAGATTTTAAGGTCCCTTTGTTTAAGTGCAAATGGGTCAATCTGTCAGGAGGCAGGGTACAGGTTGACCCACAGTACGGAATGACAATAGTGGATCTGAACAATCTTGGGTACACTGACGAATCGTTCTTCCTAGCCAATGATGTGGCACAGGTTATCTATGTGAAGGACATGTCTACCAAACCGAGAAAAATAAAAGATAAGGAAGCGAATACATCATACGATGAGCCAAAGCGCCACATAATTCTTTCAGGAAAAAGGGATATCGTGGGAGTGGAGGGCAAGACAGACATGTCCGAATATTATGAAAAGGTTCATGAAATTCCTCCGTTCAAAGTCAAGGCTGACCCAAGCATCCTGATAAATGATGAAGATTATCCATGGTTACAGCGCAATAAAGAAATGACACAAGCGAAGAAAAAGTGAAGACTTTCTCCAAAACTATTATGATGATACCATGCCAACTTTCAACCTTTTCGTAGTTCATTTGAAATGCCTGTTGTAATAGACAAGTTTCCGTATGAAATCCTGATACTTAGAAAGAGATTGTCCGTTTTGTACACGAAGTGCATCCAGTTTTTGCCGTAACCCTCTCAACTTTCTTGCACATGCTATGTGGATGAAATGATGGTACCATGCCAACTTCCAACCTTTTCAGAGTTTATTTGAAATGCTTTTCAATTTCAGGGTCTTATAGCTCAAAATAATCATTAAATGCATGAAAAATAAGAAATGAAGTCAGAAAGGGATGAAAATTGATGATGTAAGTAGAAACCAAATAAAATAAAATAAACTTTAATAAAATATATTAGTAGAAACAAAGTAAAATAAAATAAAATAAACTTTAATAACATAAATAAATTTATGGACCTAAAATTACCAAAGTATTTTATGTTCAAAACATTATAAGCAAAAAAAATTCCTGAAATAAATAAAATAGCAACAGTAAGTATTTTGTTGTAAGTAGAAACAGAATAAAATAAATAAATCAAAAAAGAAAATAAAAAATGGGAAAAAATTAAAAAATGCCACCTACTGGGCCACCACGGCCTGAATACGACTAGAAACCCATCCATGGGCCAGGATTCAGGCCCGCAAAAGGCCCAGCAGGCCCACAAGCATAGCAGTGCGAGATTAGGCCTAGAGGCCTGCAGTTGAGAGGATCTCAATGGAGCTGGCGGGACAGGGCTTATAAACCGATCCTGCCGCTCCTCGTCTAGCGAGGTGGGACTAAACATCCCACTGCACCGCGGCTTTGGCAGCCACAGGACATTGGTCCCGGTTGGTGCCACGAACCGGGACCAATGCACATCTTTGGTCCTGGTTCGTGGCACCAACCGGAACCAATTCCAACCCTTTAGTCGCGGTTGGTGTCACCAACCGGGACCAAAGGCCTCTGCTTCCCTGTCGGGGACGTGGACGGGCGCGACGGTGCTCTTGGAGAAGTTGATGACCAGCCCCGTCGCGACCGCAAAGTCATCGAGGACGCCTTTTAGACGCCGCACCGCGCCTAGCTCAGCCCGCATGATAATGATCGTGTCATCAGCATACTGAAGGACTAGAGGCGGCGCATCGTCAACCAGAGGATGATGCATCCCGCCGTCAGTCTTGATCGTTCGTTGGAGCACATCAGCAACCAGCAGGAAAAGATACGGAGACAGTGGGTCCCCCTGCCGCAGCCCTTTTTTTCATCCGATCCACCTCCCCGGCACACCATTGAGCATCACCGCAGACATGGACGACTGGAGGATCGAGTCCATCCAATCACACCAAAGGGGGGAGGGGGGAAGCCGCGCACCTCCATAATCCGGAGGAGGCTTCGCCAGTTGATGGAGTCGAATGCCTTAGCGAAATCCAGCTTCGGAACGAGGGCAGGAGCTCGGCGAGCTTGGCAGCACTGCACAATCTCCGTAGCGAACACAAAGTTCCCGGAGATACTCCGCCCGCGGATGAACCCAGACTGGTCAATATCAACCACGTCTGTGATTTGTTGTTGTAGCCGTGTGGTGAGGACCTTGCACGGGATCTTGACATCGCAGTTTTGGAGAGAGATTGGACGGAACCCGCCGGGTGCGAGCACCCCCTCGCCCTTCGGAAGAAGCACAATATGAGCTCGGTTGACACAGGAGAGGTCAACCGAGCAGTCGTGGAACCCGCGTATCAGCCGGAGAACGTCGTCGGAGACGAGCGGCCAAGCATCCTGGTAGAAGGCCGGCCCCAGGCCGTCGGGCCCAGAAGAGCTGGTCCTGTCGAGCCCCCTAACAGCGGCTTCGAGCTCGGCCGGCTCGAAGGGGGCAATCAGCTTGGGCCCGACACCGGTGACCCTGGCGTACAGCATTTGGAGGTCGAAACGCCAAACGTGTTCGGAAGTTCGCCCAAGGAGGTTGGAGTAGAAGGCGTGGAGGGCCTCCGCTTTGGCAGCGTGGCTGACGACGACCGTGCCGCCGACGTCCAGTGCTTTGATCCTGTTGGACCGGAAGCGCTGAGATGCCTGGGCATGGAAGAAGCGAGTGTTCTCATCGCCTTCCCCCACCCTTCTGAACTTGCCCCGCTGCCGCCAGAACGCCGCTTGTTAGCGAACAGAGAAGGCCAGCGCGGCCTGGGTATCTCGGCGAAGGCACACCTCCGCATCCGAAAGAACACGGTACTCCTCAAAAAAGTCAAACATGTCAATAACAAACCTGCAGTTATTATCGTGGAGAGGGACATACTGGTGATTTGCTTTCCAAACCTTTGCAGCGCGGCGGAAGGACTTGACCCGAGCCGCGATGTTCTTAGCCCCGTCGGCAACCAAGGTAGGGTGAGCCCAGGCCAGAGAGGTAGAGGGGAGAAACAGTGGGTTCAAGAGCCATTTGTTCTCAAAGCGAAACTGGCGTGAGGTGGGAATGCGTGTGGAGGCCGTGACGAGCAACGGGAAGTGGTCAGACGTGACACGAGGGCGGGAGGCAAGAGTGGAGTTCAGGAGGGTGGCGTCCCAGCCAGCATTGAAGAACGCCCGGTCGAGGCGGGCGAGGGTCGGCGGCGTACGCCGGTTCGTCCAAGTGAACAAGCGGTCGGAGAGGGGAAGCTTGACGAACGACAGGGCGTTGAAGCGAGAAATACTCAAAACCATTTGTTAAACCTTTGTTACCACATAATCCATTCACATGCATACACGCTAACGCACATTATGATACTCCTTAACTGAATGAGTAAAGCGTATCTCAAATAGAGAACCATGATAAAAAGAGGCTCCATCGTAAATAGACAAGAAAATAACAGTAGCAGCAGCGAAAGCACGCAGCTCACATTATCAATCCATCCGCGACTTGATCGATACGGTTAAGGTCCTGGATGCGAAGGTAGCTAATTATCTATGATTCTCGTAGTTTTAAATAGCGCGCTAAGCATCTTAGTGGCGAATCTCTTTCAAATGCTATAGCGTGCTATTTAAAATGTTTGTTTATTTATTTGGATCAAAGTCTCTTAGCGCAAGACCTTTTGTAAACGCTATAGCGTGCTATAGCGGAACTATAGCGGGCTATTTAAAACAGTGTGATTCTTCATGTCTCCCTTATACGATAATGTCACCGTCCGTCATGGTGCTTCCAGAACAAGTGTCTGACGATGAAGCATATGTTCCCGAAGAAGGGGTTCAGTTAACTGAAGAAGGTTCAGAGAAGGAAGTTGTAAGTCAGCACCTGCTCTGTGTTCCATTAGAAACTCTGAACCTGAGCATATTCCTTCAAAAGGATGTGCTGTAGTAGATATTACAGTATGAAACCGAATGTTTCTATGCAATCTGTTTTGTTTGGCGGTTTCAGGAGGTGTCACGACGGACACAAAGGGCGAGGTCCCCTTGGAAAACCATGGTGCCAGGCCATTGGAGAACATGCAAAAAACTGGTTTGCCCTACTTCATTCAAGCGCAGTCAGGTTCAGTCATTCAGAGGTGCACGCGCACGCGCCCACGCACGAATGCACCCACCCCCACACCCACACACGCGCGCGCACACACACGAGATAAAAAGCAAAAGGAACAAGTCTAGTTGCCATGTCTGAACAAGCTGTGCGAGCACCCTGGTTTGGCCTCCTTCCACACCCTGCCAAGCATCTCAGAGGCCTCGGACGATATCCAGGAGTAAGCAATCAACGCTTCCTCCTCCGTGACTTCCGTGATGCCGGCCTGGCGCGGCGGCAGGGTACTGCCTCCACCTCGGCCATGCCTCGACCCATTCTGTCAAGGCCGCTCATGAGAACCTCATAGTACCGTTCATCCTCACAGGCGCGGCGCGCTAGGCCGAAGAGCTTATCATGCAGCACGGAGTGCCTGCATTGCTGGCACGTTTCCTGTTGTGGTTCACCGCGGCAGTGCATCTGGCACTGCAGCGGCTTGGTTGTCCAGCGTGGCATGACGTGTAGCCTTGGTATCTCACACACGCCCAGGTGGATCATCACCTGACAAAATTCGAAGCATGAAGGTGTTGAAGGGTGTATGCAGCATGTGGCAGATAAAGATAAGAGCAAGAGAATACTGCAGTAGCAATGGATGGAAGATAGTATTGGTAGTGTCAGGACCCCGACTCGATGTCACATCGATCTAGCTGGTAACACCTCATATCACTTTGCGGCCTCACGCACGGTATCCCCACGGGTGTCGTCTTACCTTTCCCCGGGATCGTTTGCGCCTTTTGGCTCACGTATATGATAGTGTCGCTAGCATCCATATGATAAAGAGCCCGGGCTGACATGACTAGTCGTAAACCCAAAGTGGCACAGACTTACAGGGACAGGCATCCATGACCCAGCTTCGAACGTGTCGGTCATCAGCAAGTGGGTCCGGGCTGTAGCACTGGGCTAGCAGGACTCCGGTAAACCGGGCTGTAGCGGGCTAACAGGACTCCGGTACTCAAAGCGTGACATTTCCCCGAAGGGACAGACACAGGAACGAAGAAGGACACATGCCGGCCAGCCTAAGTGTTCCAGAGCAGTAGCAAGCTACCATGGCTCAGCGGTAACACTAGGAGACATTTCCCGGTAAGAGAGGCTACTAAAGATAAACAACTAGATAGTCAGATCCCACACATACCAAGCATTT
>NC_041391.1:707108783-707122308 GCF_002162155.2 Triticum dicoccoides
TTTTTCTGTTTTCTAATTTCTGACATTTGTTTTGATTTAAATAATATACTAAATCATTTATTTAACTTATGCCAATTTTGCAGGAGCTATATATATTAATCCAGAGCTCTTTTATAAATGGCATAATATTTGGACATATATTAATATATATAATTAATATATTTCCAATGCAAGTATTTATGCATTAATTCCAAAAGCCCAAAATAAATACCTATGAGCTCCTAAAAATATTGGTTTGATTTTTATCTCTGTCCAATATTTTCAGAGAGCCACATGAGCATTTTCTTGGACCCTTTTGGAGAAATTTTTATTTGGATCATTTTCAAAATGATTCTGAGGGTTTCACAGATCCCCATTTCAAATTTCTGATGAAAGAGTAAACATGATGCAACACTCTAATGCATGACTAGCTAGGGTGTGACAACTCACCCCCACTCAAAAGAATCTCGTCCCGAGATTTGGGTTCCTCCAGGAAGAAGGCGGGATATTCAAGTCGAAGACGATCCTCCCTTTCCCAAGTTGCTTCATCCTCAGAATGGTGCGACCATTGTACTTTGAGAAATTTGATATTCTGGCGTCGGGTGGTACGTTCGGCTTGATCGAGGATACGAATGGGGTACTCTCGATATGTAAGATTATCCTGGAGATCAAGCGTTTCGTGGTCCACTCCACGGATAGGATCCGAGAAGCAACGCCTGAGTTGAGAAACGTGGAAGACATCGTGAACTCTGGAGAGGTGCGGAGGTAGTTCCAACTGGTAGGCAACTTCTCCTCGTTTGGCAAGAATGCGAAAAGGTCCAATGTAACGAGGGGCCAATTTGCCTTTGATACCGAAACGATGGGTTCCCTTCAGAGGGGTGACCCGAAGATAAGCCTTCTCGTCAACCTCGAAGGTCATAGCCTTATGTTTTCGGTCATATTGACTCTTTTGACGGGATTGGGCTGTTTTCAACTTTTCACGAACGATACGAACTTGTTCTTCTGCTTCCTGAATCATGTCCGGGCCAAAGAATTGTCTTTCCCCGGTCTCTGACCAGTTAAGGGGTGTTCGACATCGTCGTCCATAGAGAACTTCAAAAGGGGCTTTACCCAAGCTAGATTGATAGCTGTTGTTGTAAGCGAATTCGGCAAATGGAAGGCACTTCTCCCAGTCCATTCCGAAAGAGATAACGGAGGCTCGAAGCATGTCTTCTAGAATTTGGTTGACGCGTTCCACTTGACCACTCGACTGAGGGTGGAAAGCGGTGCTAAAAGAGAGACGAGTTCCCATAACATTTTGGAAACTTTCCCAAAATCGAGAGGTGAAAAGACTTCCTCGATCCGAGTTAATTTCCAAAGGAACACCATGGAGAGACACTATTCGGGAGATGTACAAATCTGCCAGCTGACTAGCGGTTATACTCTCACGAACAGGTAAGAAATGGGCTACTTTGGAAAGACGATCGACCACGACGAAAATAGCATTATTCCCTCTCTTGGTCCTGGGAAACCCGGTAATGAAATCCATACCAATTTTATCCCATTTCCATTCAGGAATAGCTAAGGGTTGAAGGGTGCCAGCAGGCCGTTGATGCTCTGCTTTTACACGACGACAGACGTCGCATTTAGCAATATACTGAGCAATTTCTCTTTTCATTCTAGTCCACCAGAACCTCTGGCGTAGGTCCTGATACATTTTAGTACTACCGGGATGAATGGTGAGAGGAGATTCATGAGCCTCCTTAAGGATCAACTGCCGTAGATGCTGGTTCTTGGGAACCACTAGACGGTTCTCAAAGTACACAACACCATGATCATTTGTGGAGAAACAACTAGCACCTCCGCTAGCAATGTTCTCTTTGATTTTAGATATTCCCTTATCTCGCTTTTGGGCAGCGATGATTTGATCCGTAAGAGTAGGTTTTGCTACCAAGGTGGCAAGAAAACCTTGAGGTACAATGTGAAGGTTAAGCTTCCGAAATTCCTCATGGAGAAGCGGTTGACTTTGTTGTAACATCAGGTTGTTACAATAAGATTTACAACTTAGCGCATCAGCCATGACGTTGGCTTTCCCTGGGGTGTAGGTTATTCCTAAGTCGAAGTCTGTGATCAATTCAACCCAACGTCTCTGCCTGAGATTCAAATCCGGTTGGGTGAAAATGTACTTCAGACTTTGGTGATCAGTGAATATTTCGCAACGATTACCAAGGAGGTAATGTCGCCAGGTCTTAAGTGCATAGACTACGGCTGCAAGCTCTAGATCATGAGTAGGATAATTCTCCTCATGTGGGTGCAATTGCCGTGAAGCGTAAGCAATTACGTGTCGATCTTGCATAAGAATGCAACCTAGTCCTTGTCGCGAGGCGTCGCAGTAGATAACAAAGTCCTTGGAGAAGTCTGGCGGTACCAGTACGGGAGCAGAGGTCAGGCGTCTTTTCAGTTCCTGAAAGCTGTGCTCACATTGTGGAGTCCATTCGAACTTTTTATCTTTCTTGAGGAGCTCGGTTAGAGGTTTAGCAACCTTGGAGAAGTTCTCGACAAAGCGACGACAATAGCTCGCTAAGCCTAGAAAACTCCGAACTTGCTTGACCGATTCAGGTGGAGTCCAATTAAGGACGGCTTGAACTCGCTCAGGGTTAACAGCAATACCTTTACCAGATATTACATGACCCAGATGGGTCACTTCTGACAACCAGAATTCACATTTAGAAAATTTGGCATAAAGGCGATGCTCTCGAAGTTTCTTCAACACTAGCCTTAAATGTTTGGCATGTTCTTCCTCGTTCTTGGAGTAGATGAGTATATCATCGAGATAAACTACGACGAATTTATCCAAATACTCCATGAAGATTGAGTTCATTAACCGAGAAAAGGTGGCTGGAGCGTTGGTTAAACCGAAGGACATGACGGTGTACTCGTATTGGCCATAACGAGTAACAAAGGCCGTTTTAGGAATGTCCCCGTTTCTGATTTTGATTTGATGGTAGCCCAACCTCAAATCCATCTTGGAGAAGATTGAGGATCCGACGAGCTGATCATACAGGTCGTTGATCCTGGGAAGCGGATATTTGTTCTTGATTGTGACCAAGTTGACAGGTCGGTAATCTACAACCATCCGGTCCGTACCATCCTTCTTCTTGATGAATAGGACGGGGCAAGCCCACGGAGATGAGCTAGGTCGGATGAAACCCTTTTTCAAGGACTCATCGAGTTGTTTCTTAAGCTCGGCTAGTTCTAGGGGTGCCATCTTATAGGGTCTTCTAGCAATCGGAACGGTTCCTGGAATGAGGTCTATTACGAACTCAACATCCCTGTCAGGTGGAACACCTGGCAATTCCTCTGGAAAGACATCCGGGAAGTCACGGACTACCGGAACGTCCTCAAGGTCTGGCAAAGGGCTGGCGTTAAGAGAATATAATTGTCGCTTGGCTATTCGGGTCAAGACATTGACTATCTTCCCCGAAGGATGGGTGAGTTGAACAGTCCTAGAGAAGCAATCAATTTGGGCATGATGAGCTGACATCCAGTCCATACCCAGAATGATATTAATATCTGAAGATTTAAGGGCTATCAAAGACGCAAGGAAAACAAGTCTGTCGACTTGGATTTCATTTCCATAACTTACCCTAGAGGTCTGCCATCTAGACCCAGGGGTAGAGATTTCCATAGTGGATGGCAAGTCACAAAATGCAACGTTATGCAAACGAGCATAATTTTCGGATATAAAAGAATGAGAGGCTCCTGTATCGAAAAGAACAGATGCCGGGTGACAATTAACAAGAAGCGTACCGAGAACGACGTTGGGATCCTCTTGAGCTTCTTCGGCAGAGATACAGTTGACATGGCCACGTGAAGCGGTGACCGGCTTGGCGTGGAATATTTTCCCTGTCGGCTTGCCACGGCCAACAGCTTTAGCAGATTGGTTGGGGTTGGTCTGGGGACACTCACGCATATAGTGACCAGATTCCCCACATTTGAAACAAGTCACGGAACTGGTACGTGGAGGAGCATTATTGGTTGGACCCCCATAGGGCTTGGCTGGAGCAGACTGTTGAACAGGGCGAGGCGCCTGGAAAGACGGCCTCGGTGTGAACCTGGGTGGCAGGGCGGTGTTGGGTACCCACACGCGGCGCTTCTGAGGACCAGCACCGGATGAGGAACCCATGTCACGTCCATGCTTGCGTGTTGCGTCATAGTCAGTCTGACCAGTTTCAGCACTGATGGCTTTGTTGACAAGTTTCGAAAAAGATGTGCACTCATGCAGACGGAGGTCGCGGCGAAGCTCAGGACTAAGGCCCTTACGGAACCTTGCTTGCTTCTTGGCGTCAGTAGACACTTCCTCAGTTGCATATCGGGCGAGATTACCAAACTCCCTGCTATAGACATCCACAGAGAGTCGGCCTTGGGTGAAATTGCAAAATTCTTCACGCTTACGGTCCATGAGACCCTCCGGAATGTGATGTTCACGGAAAGCCTCGCTGAACTCAGCCCAAGTAGTGACATGGCCCGCTGGGCGCATAGCTCCATAATTCTCCCACCATAGACTGGCGGGGCCTTCAAGATGATATGCAGCAAAGGTGACCTTGTCAGCCTCCGCTACCAGCGCGGAACGCAGTTTGTGAGAGATACTGCGAAGCCAGTCATCAGCGTCGAGAGGCTCGACGGAGTGGTGGAACGTGGGTGGATGCAATTTGATAAAATCACTGAGTGACACCACGTTAGCCCTCTGATGGTGTGCTGTATTCTGTTCAATACGCTCCAACAAACGGTTGGTCTCCCGCTTGTTTCTCTCAGCTTCCATCATAACCTCGGCTAGTGAAGGGGGATGAGGCAGATTTGCATCCCTGACTTCACTGCCTTCGGCCTGCTCTTGAGAAGCAGGGTTAGCACGCGTGTTGACCATCCTAGGTAAACAAGACAATGATTTAGTCAGGATGATAAAATTCCAACATAGGATACGAAATGTAAGGAATAACTCGGAATGCAAGATGATCATCCGTATGACATGGTAGATACAGAAACTGCTTCTTTTATTCCATCGTCATACACACCATACAGGGTTTAGTACAAGACCAAACAAAGTACTATTACAGTGAAAAAGGATTACATCTCATCGGAGGCATTCCAAGCTCCTATACATTATTTTTCTACACCTCCGGAAAGAGTACAAACTAGGTCATATCCCACGAGTCACGCGGAACGATAGAAGACACAGCTAGTGCGAACTAGGGATGCTACTACTAACTCAGACCGATCCGTAGTAGTCCTCGTAGAAGTCGCCTCCATAGCCTGGAAGTTCAACATGATCATCCGGAAACAGACGGTCTCGCGGAGCTTGTGGACCATAGGGGCTAGGATGAGGTCGTGGACCAACAAACGGTGGCCTGCGGGGACCGCGAGGTGGGGTGATGCCTCCTACATCACGCCAAACCATCACGTCTGGCAGAGCAGATCTCACAGGATAGAGATCGTGCATATCTGAGAATCCAGCTTGCACCGCCGGTGCGAACCGAGTCAAAGTGGCCCAGTGGTCAGCACGGGTATTGAAGAGCTCTAACCTTAAGGCCCGATTTTCACGGTCCTTATCCTCGAGCATCTCAGCAGTGGTGCGAGTCCGTGAATCCTCCTGAGTGGAGTCAGCATAGATAGCCTGGAGATACCCTTGTGCTCCTGGAAGTGATCCTGGCATATACCGGAAATCAGAGTCCCGAAACAGACCAGATCTGACTCGCATAATGGTCATCATAGAGTAGGCGGCGTCCTGCACAGCCATCTCAATAGTAACCCCGAGTCCATAGGAACAGTGAAGAGGCTCGGTGGATCTAGGATAAGATGGAAATATCCTGACAGTGCAGAGATACTGGCTTTGATTAAAATCTCGGAATTGCTCTTCGACCGTGTACTCGGGATACCAGCGGTATCCAGCCTCAGTCATTACCCTGACCAACTTAGCAGTATGGCCGGGTACATCTAGGCATCGAGTCAGGCGAACCACTTGATTGAGGTCGCGAGTGGCCATCTGAAAGCATAATCATAATGCAAAGGCATTAGAACTTCTAGCAAAATTTCGGCAGCATAACAGCTGTAAATGCTCAAAAAGGATATTGAGACATTTGACAAAGGATTTCGTACATACTCAACATCATCATATCAAAGTTCTGAAACCATTCTAACAACATAATGTGGTAGTAGAACTAAACTAGGCTTGTATCCATCAAACTTATAAGGTACTACTGATTAGTAACACGTGATCCTGATAGAGAGAACAGATCCTAATTCCTTAACCCCTGGTGGAAGAATGGACTGACTCAGATCAGAAAGTCATAAGATAAAGGAGTAAAAGAGCCTTACGTTCCAACCCACAAACAATTCCCCTACATATAACTAAAGAATTTCTAGACTCAACATCGACCAGTTTGGCTTGGAGAACCTACAGGCAGTCCGGCTCTGATGCCAACGCTGTCAGGACCCCGACTCGATGTCACATCGATCTAGCTGGTAACACCTCATATCACTTTGCGGCCTCACGCACGGTATCCCCAGGGTGTCGTCTTACCTTTCCCTGGGACCGTTTGCGCCTTTTGGCTCACGTATATGATAGTGTCGCTAGCATCCATATGATAAAGAGCCCGGGCTGACATGACTAGTCGTAAACCCAAAGTGGCACAGACTTACAGGGACAGGCATCCATGACCCAGCTTCGAACGTGTCGGTCATCAGCAAGTGGGTCCGGGCTGTAGCACTGGGCTAGCAGGACTCCGGTAAACCGGGCTGTAGCGGGCTAATAGGACTCCGGTACTCAAAGCGTGACATTTCCCCGAAGGGACAGACACAGGAACGAAGAAGGACACATGCCGGCCAGCCTAAGTGTTCCAGAGCAGTAGCAAGCTACCATGGCTCAGCGGTAACACTAGGAGACATTTCCCGGTAAGAGAGGCTACTAAAGATAAACAACTAGATAGTCAGATCCCACACATACCAAGCATTTCAATCATACACACAATATGCTCGATATGTGCAAATACAACGAAGCATCACAACATGACTCTATGACACAAGTACTTTATTTAAGGCTCAGGGAGCCATACATATCATACACAGAGGTACGGGTCTCACGACCCAACATACAAGTCATACAGTCATACAAGCCAGCAGCGGAAGTAACTTGTCTGAGTACAGACAACTAGTAAAATAAAAGAGGCTTGGAAAGCCTCTGCTATACTACGTGGTCCATCACAAGCTCAGGGTCACCACCTGGGTCTTTAGCCTACTCGTTGATGTCAACGTCTACATAGAACCCATCAGAAGGGGTTGCAGCGTCTTCTGTAAAAAATGTAGATTATAGCAACATGAGTACAAAGGTACTCAGCAAGACTTACATCAGATCCTACATACATGCATAGTATCAATAAGGGTTGGTGGAGTTATTGCAGCAAGCCAGCTTTGACTCTTGGCTAGGCTATCCTACGATACTCCAACTTGAAATGGTTTTGCGCACACGAGTCCACTACTCACCACTTCAATACACTACCGAGGATCCACCTCCGTCTTCCTACGGAAGAGCCATCCTCGGCACTCACACTTATCTTGAGGCTTTTAGTAGTTTCCATTTACTTGTCTATGAACTGTATAGGCAACCAAGTAGTCCTTTACCGCGGACGCGGCTATTCGAATAGATCATGTTAACCCTGCAGGGGTGTACTTCTTCATACATGTTTCCACCACTTAGCATCTGCACACGACATGTGCTCGGCAGACTTCAAGCGAAAGCCGACGTGGGTGTAGACCACGACCTACCTAAACACTTAAGCCTCTAGTCCAGGTTTATCGCCTATTCAGGTTCCATCCGCAGGGAGTCCGGCCGAGGTTTCCCATACGGCCCCGAACGATGTGAACAGGGTTCCCGAGGTACCTAACGGGTATTCGGTACACCCGGCCACGTACCTACCGCATCACAGCCCACCCCTACGGTCAGCGCTGTCCACGGCCTCCAGTAGGCTACAAACACCAGAAACTACTTGCAACTCCTGGACAGAGAGCTAGGGTGAATAAGAAGTCGAGCGGGGTCATATTTCAGGGCCCAATGCATGGTAGTAGCTGTATCTTAAATCACATATACAGATCTCAGTGCTTAAGGTCGGCTTCAATGAAACAACCCACCATGTACTCCTACATGGCCTCTCATCGATACCTTTACCAAATCGTGTTCACCACACCACTCTCATTACCGACATTAACATTTCACTCTAGCCCATCACCCAGATGAACCAGACCTGACACGACTCTAAGCATAGCAGGCATAGCAAGGTAGGAACAACACATACACATGGCTCAATCAACTCCTACACATGCTAGTGGGTTTCATCTAGTTACTGTGGCAATGACAGGTCATGCAGAGGAAATGGGTTCAACTACCGTAGCACACAGCAGTTTGAATCGCGTTGTCTTAATGCAGTAAAAGAGAGCAGGAGCGAGAACATGGGATTGTATCGATATGATCAAATGGTTGGTTGCTTGCCTGATGGTTCGATGCACGGATACGGTTCTTCGTTAGGGTAATCACGGTACTCCTCGGGGACAGAACCTGTCGCAAAGGACATCGATACACAAGCATCACCAAACAATGTGCAACAATATGATGCATGCATGAAACATGGCAATATGAGTGTGTTGGGCTAATGCAACTAGAACCAGAAGGGTTTGAACAAATTTGAATCAAAGATTCAAATTCCAAATTCAAATATGCCCTTTTAAAGTGCCTTTTCTTGTTCTGCTTAAAACATCAATTTAACTTGTTTGATCATGCATGAAAATAGTACAGATGGATAGATTGGATTTTTCTAATCATTTTTCATATATAACTTGTCCAATTTGGAGTTACAGAATAAAAGTTATGAATTTTTGAAGTTTAAATAATATTCTGGAATTTCCTGATTTAATTTAAATCCAGAAAATTAATTACTGCGTCAGCATGACGTCAGCATGACGTCAGTGGTCAACTGCGGCTGGCTGAAGTCAAACCTGACGTGTGGGGGCCACACGTCAGTGACAGGGGGGGTTTAACAGGTTTAAATTAATCCTAATTAGGGATTAGTGGCGCTGGGGCCCACTGTCAGTGTCAGGGGGGTTTGACTAACAGTAGTTAGCGCTAATCTAACCACCTGGCCGACAGGGCCCACGCGTCAGTGACCCTGGGGGGTCAAACCCCAGGTCGGACAAGTCAAACCCCACCGGCGACATGACGCCGGCGAGGTCCGAGACGGCGGCGAAAGTGCTTTTTGCCATTCCGGCAACCAAATGGACGGCGGAAGGCATCTGCGTGTTGCTGAGGTTGAGCCGCGACTATTGGTGGTGGTGGTTGGGCTCGGGGTGGCCGGAGTTGACGGCGGCGAGCTCGGCTGCGGCGGCCGGAGTTCGGGTGCGGTCGGAATCGGCGTTGCAGGGCGTTAGGGGAGGTGTTGGTGCGTGCTACGTGCTCCTGGTGAGGTGTGGAGCACGATGGTGTGCTCGGTTGGGCGCTACGGCGACCGTGGCCACGACGGCGACATCGCCGGCGGCGTGGAGCTCTCGGCCAAGGTGGGGCTAGGGCCTAGAGGTCGGGAGAGACCAGGGGAGAAGGGGGAAACGATCCGGGGGCTCACCGCGGTTGCAGTGGGCGTCGAAGCGGGCTCGGGGACGCGCCGGAGACGACGAATTCGACGGCGACGATGGTCGGAGCCCGAAGAGGGGAACGGCGACGTGGCGACGATGCAGGGCTTCCGGGGAGCTGTGGAGCGGTGGGGAGGAAGAGGGAGTCGAGGCGGAGCTCCTGAGCTAGTCGGGGGAGCGAGGGGTGGTCGGAGACGGCGGCTATGGCGAACGGCGGCGACGGTGGTGTTCGGCCGTGAGAGAGAGAGAGGGAGCAGCACGGGAGAGAGAGGGGGATAAGGCCAGGGGATCGGGGCGGCACCGAGAAGAAGCGCCGCGGCGTCGCGCTGGCGGGGGAGGCAGGCAGACGAGCTGGTGGCGTGGCGCTCCGGCCGTGCGCGCGCGCCGGCCACACGCCTGGCCGACTGGCGCCAGGAGGACGACGGCGGTAGTGGGCTGGGCTGGCTTGCTGGGCCGGCCAGCTGGCTGGGCCGCACAGGGAGGAGCCCAGGTAAGCTCCTCCTGTTATTTCTTTTTCTGTTTTCTAATTTCTGACATTTGTTTTGATTTAAATAATATACTAAATCATTTATTTAACTTATGCCAATTTTGCAGGAGCTATATATATTAATCCAGAGCTCTTTTATAAATGGCATAATATTTGGACATATATTAATATATATAATTAATATATTTCCAATGCAAGTATTTATGCATTAATTCGAAAAGCCCAAAATAAATACCTATGAGCTCCTAAAAATATTGGTTTGATTTTTATCTCTGTCCAATATTTTCAGAGAGCCACATGAGCATTTTCTTGGACCCTTTTGGAGAAATTTTTATTTGGATCATTTTCAAAATGATTCTGAGGGTTTCACAGATCCCCATTTCAAATTTCTGATGAAAGAGTAAACATGATGCAACACTCTAATGCATGACTAGCTAGGGTGTGACAGGTAGATAACTGTTACCTTGACGGCATGGCAGCAGAGCACCCCCGTATGCTCAAACTGCTTGCACACGCACGTGAACACTTCGCCGTCTTCTCTAACATTGACCTCATATTCCACCCTAGACCATTTCTCCCTTGTTTCATTGCCAGGATGCCGTGCTATGTACGGTACCTCAGGTTGGGGATGACTGCCTCCACCACGTAAGGTTCAGATTTGTGTATGGTCTGCACAAACAGTTCGTACACCGGTCTTGTGTACACCTCGCTGGCATGCTTTTCGATCGGCAGATTTGTTCTCAGGACAATCTCATCCTGCATGAAAACAACAATTCATCCTAGCTTAGTCCCACCACATCATGAAGAAAATACTTTGATCTCATGAAGTTAAGCTTACTGTAGTAGTCCTCTTCTCCTGGAACCCCCAGTCTGGTTCTTGAACGGACCGCAATTCCATGTACTGTTGGACGAAAAGCTCCATTGAGCAATCCCGTGGAACATGTTGTTTCAGAAAGTGTTTTGCGCTCTCGCTCTTTTGTGTGCTAGTCGGTGTAGCACAGAATGTGTCACTTAGGTATGCCTTAACCCACTTGTGCCGCACTTCATAGATCTCCATCAGAAATGGGTGGTTCTCCAATCCATGCTTTTCTAGCAGCATCCCCCATGCTCTCTCAAACTCATCAGTCGTCAGCATGTCATTCAGAAATCTGTGGAGCTCCACTCGGAAGCTACTTGTTTTGGTGTAGTGAGGACCGAGGTACTCTTTTGCCTTGCGAAGGACCTGCCACACCATCTGTGTGTGGTTGATGGCAGTACCTCCAATACGGCCTCCTCAATTGCCTCGCAGCGATCTACAGGATCGGTTTTAAACAAAACAAGTTAGATGCCTCCACTGCAGAAAAATACTATTGGGTAGGGAAAAGTGTGTAGAAAGTAATCATGTCGATGACGGAGGAGCGGACGATCACGCGGGGATGTGATGCTGGAGATCTTCAGTTTGCTACACCTGTGGCCGTAGCAGCACTCTTTGCCCTTTTTGGTGTCTCGATGCCAAAGGGGGAGAGAGTTTAGGGATTTGTCGAGTTGCGAGTGTCTTATTTGCCTTGTCTTTCTCTCTCTCGCAAACTCTCTCTTTTCGTCTTTTGCTTTGGTTTGGTTTGTGCTCGTGAGACCTGGTACCCTATCATATGGTGTGAGACATATGCTACCCTAATATTATCTTTGTATGTCAAGTACTTTAGTAGTTTGTGAGCTCATGCTTATCTCATATGTCTACTTTGCTCACTTGCCACTCTATTGCATCCTAGCTATTATATGTCTTATCTTTGCTGCAAATGTTGTCAAACTATAAAATATAGGGGGAGTGTTGATCCTAATGTGTGTACTTTGCAATCCAAAGTCACATCTAATTAAGTGCACACATCTAGGGGGAGCCTGTCTATATTTTGTAGTTGTGGGATTCGCCTTCTCTCATGTCATTACTTTGTGCAAACCCCGTGTTGTCATTAATCTACCAAAAAGGGGGAGATTGTTAGGGCATATCTCTCTCTAAGTAGTTTTCGTGATTGATGACAATGCTTTTGCGGACTAATTGTGTGTGTTGAGTATTTCAGAGATTCATTCATTGGCATGAGACGATTCTTTCCCCTCAGAGCTTTATGAGAAGACGGTGTAGTCTCTTTCATTTCGGTTTTGGTGGACTTGAGTCGTAGGAGACACCGTACTACCAAGAGGGCGTCCGCATTGGAAAGGCTAGGGTGGAATAAACACGTACACTTGTTCTTTGCACCCCCAGCTCCTTTCCCCTCCTTGGAGTTTGTCGTTTCCTCGAAAGTGGAGGTTGTGATTTGCTCGTGGTAGTACCGCCGCCAGAGCGGTAGTACCGCCCATGGACCTCAAGCGGCAGTACCGCTGTTCTACAGCGGTAGTACCGCGGTGGTGCATCGGCGGCAGTACTGTCCTAGGTTGGCACTGCTACCGCCTCGATTCAAGGGTGCACTCCTCGTGTCGGGTTGAGCGGCACTAGTAGCAGCAGTAGCAGCGGTAGTATCGCCCTTGAGCGGTAGTACCGCGGCTACCACCGCTACTAGTGCCGCCCAAACACCCCTTCTCTCTTTCGTTCCTCCTCTATTGGCTCTACTCTCAGTCACCGCGGTAGTGTCGCTGGGGGTCGGGTAGTACCGCTGCTACCAGCGGTAGAACCACCCCACTGAGCAGTAGTACCGCTTTGTGCGGGCTGAAGAGGGGGGTAGCGATTGGATTGATTCCCCCGCTATAAAAGGAGGCCTTCTTCTCCAAGCCGACCTACCTCTTTTTCCTTAAGCTCCATTGTTGCTCCAAAGCTCATTTTCGCCCGATCTCTCTTCCTAGCCAATCAAACTTGTTGATTCTTTAGGGATTGGTTGAGAAGGCCCAGATCCACACTTCCACCAAGAGAAATTTGATTCCCCCCACTAATCCCTTGCGGATCTTGTTACTTTTGGGTGTTTGAGCATCCTAGACGGTTGAGGTCACCGCGGAGCCACATTCCATTGTAGTGAAGCTCCGTGGTATCGTTGGGAGCCTCCAATTGAGTTGTGGAGATTGCCCCAACCTTGTTTGTAAAGGTTCGGTCGCCGCCTCCAAGGGCACTAATAGTGGAATCACGACATCTTGCATTGTATGAGGGCGTGAGGAGAATACGGTGGCCTAGTGGCTTCTTGGGGAGCATTGTGCCTCCACACCGCTCCAACAGAGACGTACTTCCTCTCAAAGGGAAGGAACTTTGGTAACACACCCTCGTCTCCACCAGCTCCACTTTTGGTTATCTCTTACATTTACTTGTGCAAGCTTATATTTAGTTGTATCCCTTGCTTGCTTTTGTGGTTGTTGTTGCTGCATCATATAGGTTGCTGACCTAGTTGCATATCTAGACAACCTATTTTGATGCAAAGTTTAATTTGGTAAAGAAAAGCTAAAAGTTGTTAGTTG
>NC_041391.1:707122428-707135959 GCF_002162155.2 Triticum dicoccoides
TAGTCAACTATATCGATCCTTTCATAGACGCCGACCACTTCTAAAACAATCGACCAAAAGAAAAATAGATATCGCCAACCATGTGAATGTGGATATCTCCGACATATCCACCTTTCTCTCAAATGAAATGCACCTTATAAGCTACTTATAAAATGTCAACAAATGCCAACAAATGATATCGCCAACAAATGAAATGCCGCCGCCTGGACGCCGCCACCGCGACGACCAACCAGAGCGCTGGGTTGAAGACTCTGGCTCCAAACGCCCCGAGGAAGATCAACAAACGGCCACTCCAAACCCTGGACCATCCCCAGCGCAACACACCGAGGAAAATCAGCCGGCACCTCAACAGACGCCCACTTCAAACCCTAACATCAGCGGTGAGAGCCATAGGAATGATTATTTCAACCCATACTCGTCGGTGTCTATCTCTGTTCTTCTCGCATCTCATTGTTCATCGCCAAAGGACTACTACAAAAATAGCATGAGCAAATTCTTTTTCAGAAAAAAATTATATGTGTATTTCTTGGCCTCCAATTTATCAATCACTTACTGATTGAGTGGATTTTCAGAAAAGAATGCATATTATTGATATGGTTGCCAGTTGGCCACTGCATCGAAATGGTGAGGACAACCACGAGAGAATTTATGAGTCCGAAAATTTAGTAACCCCCCCCCCCCTTAAACAGTACCATCAAATCGCACATGTTTTATTGCCTGCACCCAACGACGAAATCATGGACATCAACCCGAAATAAGAAACTATCAACTGAAATCGACATCCTCTTCTTTTCAGAAGAAAAAGGTAAAAGAAATCAACCGTTGAGTATTGACAAAAAAAATGACGAATCATTCACTTTCTCCATTTCTTGTTCTTGCTTCTCTGTACAATGCCATCGCCTTCTCCATGACCTTGGGCTCCGCTAAAAGCCGTGATCTTTTCTCGCTGGACGGATGAGTATTTTTGTACTGTTCCAATGCCGATGTGTTCCCACTGATCTTTCCTAGCTTCTCGTAGAAGCCAGGCGCTACGCGTGGATCGAAACCAGCAGCTGCGAGCAGCAGGATTCCGATGTGATCTGCCTCTATCTCCATCCTACATAGGCAACATTTATATATCGACCATGAAGAACAACTTTAACAAGGAAATAATTCTAAATCAACATGAACGATGTGAAAATATATACTTTCGTGAGAAGGGCAAAGTGAGTAGGTATTCGGTCAGATCATTGACCATCTTTGAGTCATCAGTGTCGATAGTCATTAACGCCTGCAGAATGGCAGTCCACATGTTCTTGGTGAACGTCTCGGCAATGTGCCTTGCAATAACGTGTGCAATCTACAAAAGACAAAATGCAACAGCCACGTCAGTTGGGAGATCCATCATCCGAGCCCAATAGGGCAACCGAACATTATTCCTGACTACCTACCTCGTGCCCTAGCACCGTGGCAATCTCAGCATCAGTGTTGAAGTGGTGGAGCAACCCGGTGTAGACTACGATCTTGCCACCGGGCAAGCACATTGCATTCACCAGCTTATCGTCGACGACGATTACCTCCCACTTGAGCTCGTCGAGATGCTTCGTCATCGGCTGCCCTCCCCAAACCTTCCTTGGCTTCTTCTTCTGCGCTGCATTGGAGCTCCAAATTGCTTCGTCAAGTAGCTTACCATTGTCATCGCTGGCGAGGCCGCGGCGGGCAGCGTCGATTATCTTGGTGGAGATGCCGGTGACGCGGACGGTATCCGGGTGGGACGTGGGGAGGACTTTCTTGCCCAGCTCCTTCTTGAGGCTGGCAAACTGCGACTCGCCGAGGTTGCGCTCTTCCTCGGACGAGATGATGAGCAAGTGGTGGCGGTTGGTGTAGGGCACGGTCTCGATGGTGCCGTGGCGGATCGTGATGACCACCCCTCCGACGAGCATGACTACTGCCATGACTGTTCTCACGGCCTCGTTGGCAGAACTCCTTTTTCGCCTATAGGAGTAGTACCGCGGGATCGCTAGCTGTGACGGCGGTGGTCGACGGCCGAGGACAGGGTTGGGGCGGAAGAGTACGCCTCGGCCAGATGATTGCAGGGCATCGTGAGATCGCCGCGTGCATGGCGCATGGTAGTAGCGCCGGGCGGTTGGTAACGGTGGAACAGGCGTTGGGACGGCCGGCTTGGACCGGAGTAGCCCGGACAGGGAGGGGCGCAGTTTCCTGATAAAGATGCTCATGTTCTCTCGGTTAGGTTTGGTCTATCTTTTGGGGGCCGAGCCGCCGCCGCTCGCCGGGATGCCTCTTGGGGTTGGGGACGGCCGCTCTTCCTTCGTATCGTAGGGTTGCGTCATATCTGTAGCCTCCTGTTGGTCTCGATCGATCAAGTCTGCGAGGGAGAGTCCAGACCTGGAATCCAAACGAGCAATAATGCTAAACATACAAAGAGTTACACGCAATTACACGCTGACTAAGATTTTTTTTCATCTACTAACCAATCATAAACTTGCCCCCCCCTATTTTCAGGGGGGTGGGCCGCATCCCCACCTATTGACCAATCAAATTAACCCTCTTTGTAAAACCTTGTAACTCGTTTGTATGTGTAGCATTACTCACCAAACGAGAGAGGAGCTGAACCGAAGGCTACCTGTATGCGTACGTAGGCCAGCCGTACGTACTGGCCCACGATTCCAGTAGTGACCATCATGCGTAGTTTTCAACTAAATATCTGAAAACCACATGAAAAAAGAAAGCATGATACATGTGGTAAGCAATCCAAACTATTATTAAGAAAAGGACCGTAATAACTGGCAATCGTGTGCTAGATTGTAAAAACCACCGCACCCCCTCATGCCGCACGAAACACATCCCTTCTCCCGATTTTCCAGGCCATCCCGATCCCCCCGCACGAACCCCTCCCATCGGGTATGCAGTTCGTATATTATCATGTTATTTTCACATAAGTTATCGACGTTATGTATTTCAACAACATTTCTCTATTGGTCAAAGTTAACGTGGTGTTTGTACATAAGTTATCGGGTATGCAGTTCGTATATTATCGTGCCATTTTCACATGAGTTAACGCTGGTATGCTTTTTACACCTTTTTGCGTTTCGTATATTATCGTGCTATTTTCATATAAGTTACCGGGGGTTATGTATTTCAAAAACCTTTTCTCGTTTGGTCTTAGTCACCGCGGTGTTTGTATGTAAGTTATCGGATATGCGGTTTGTAAATTGTTGTGTTATTTTCACATAATGTAAGTTGTTGGGGGGGGGGGTATGTTTTTCAACAAGTTTTTTTCCCACTCACAAAAAAACAATATGTCTTTTCCTTTGGTCAAACTCACCGCGGTGTTTGTACGTAAGTTATTGAGTATGAGGTGAAGGAAATATGCCCTAGAGGCAATAATAAAGTTGTTATTTTATATTTCCTTATTTTATGATAAATGTTTATTATTCATACTAGAATTGTATTAACCGGAAACTTGATACCTTCGACTATGAGATTATGAAACTCGCAGATGCCGGAGGAATGCCTTATGTGCTATCAAACGTCACAAAGTAACTGGGTGGTTATAAAGATGCTCTACAGGTATCTTCGAAAGTGTTTGTTGGGTTGGCATAGTTCAAGATTAGGATTTGTCACTCCGAGTATCTAAGAGGTATCTCTGGGCTCTCTTGGTAATACACATCATAAGAAGCCTTGCAAGCAAAGTGACTAATGAGTTAGTTATAGTATGATGTATTACGGAAAGAGTAAGGAGACTTGCTGGTAATGAGAATGAACTGGGTATGAAGATGCCGATGGTAAAATCTCGGCAAGTAACATACCGATGACAAAGGGAATAATGTATCATAACGGTTCGACCAATAAAGATCTTCGTAGAATATGTGGGAGCCAATATGAGCATCCAGGTTCCGCTATTGGTTATTGATCGTACCGGAGAGGTGTCTCGGTTATGTCTACATAGTTCTCGAACCCGTAGGGTCCGCACGCTTAACGTTCGATGACGATATTGTATTTTATGAGTTATGTGAGTTGGTGACCGAATATTGTTTGGAGTCCCGGATGATATCACGGACATGACGAGGAGTCTCGAAATGTTTGAGAGGTAAAGATTGATATATAGGATGATAGTATTCTAACACCGGAAGTGTTCCGGAGTGTATCGGGTTTTTATCGAAGTACCGGAGGGGTTACCGGAACCCCCGGGGAGAAGATATGGGCTATATGGGCCATAAGAGGGGAGCACACCAGCCCACAAGGGTCCCCCCCAGGCATGTGGCTGAATTGGAGAAGGAAAAAAGGGGGGTTCGACCCCCCCCCCTTCCTTTCTCTCTTCCTCCTTCCCTTTCTTCTCCGGTAAAATAAGGCAGGGGCGCCACTTGGGGAAACCCCAAGTAGGATTCGGATCCTACTTGGGGCGCCCCCTGGCAGCCTCTCCTCCCCTCCCACCTATATATATGTGGGGAGGGGGGCGCCTAGAACAGACAACATCAACTGTTAACCGTGTGGGGCCTCTGGATTTAGATATTAGGCATTTATGGTGATGTCTGTTTGGTATTAGGCTCGGACTATCATCACTCCTTCATCATGTGGATAGGAGCAGCGACAGATGTTGCTAAGATGGTGGCTTCATACTACCTGATGATCTACTTTGTAAGGTCTTTGTGAATAATCAATAAAATGGCTGCATGCATCGCCCAGATGCAGAGGCAGCATCCTTCCATTATCCCCATGGACTCTACACCAATGCATCAAGCAACTTGACAATGCCTTTGCTAGGCGCAGCTACTGTAAACAAAGAGATTGTCTCTTGTACTTTGTAATACCTTGGGGCTATTCAAACTCTATAAATTCCTAATTTTTAATGCAAAAGCAGAGCACCTGCCGAAAGTACCCTTCTGCATCCGAGCTAATATTAACCCTCGTGAATAGTAAAATCGTAAGAAATAGTGAAAAATATATAAAAACCTGATTTTTTTTAACAAACATTGATGGATTCTGAACATGCGCACAAAATTTCATGAAAAGACAACATTCCAAAAATGCTTCCATAAAAAACAAAATTGATGTTCCAAAAAGTCTGTTTTTTGGAGCATCAATTTTGTTTTTTATAGAAGCATTTGGGAATGATGTTTCTTCGTGAATTTTAGCATGCATGTTCAGAATTCATCAATGTTTGTTTCAAAAGAAAATCAGATTTTTCTAGTTTTTCTATTTTTACTGTTCATGAGGGTGCATATGAACTCGGGTGCAGAAACTTAATGTCCAGCACCTGCCATATGTCCTAATAAAAATAAAATAGAAATGTGCAATACTGGTCATGAAGGAAAAAACATGACTAGTGTGGCATAGGCAAGAATTTGTGTTTGAATTCTTCTGAGCATAAGACACATTATACATTTTTTTTTCAAAAGGACGAATGCCCCCGGCCTCTGCATTGCAATGATGCATGCAACCATATTATTAAATGAAATCTTCAACAAGTACCTAGTACAGTACATAGTCTCGAAAAGATAAAATAGCATGGGTTTAACTGCACCAAAGTCCATCAATCGAGCATGTCGTTATGGCGTCTTTGATTCAAAGGATTTTCATATGAACTCTGGAGAATTAGAATCCTGGGTTGTTTGATTTGTAGTATGGAATCCTATAGGAAAATTTTCTAAGGATTCGTTTGCACTACACTACAAATAAATTTTGGGTTCTGCTCAAACCTTTTGAAAGTAACCCTTTAGTTATTTCTAGGGTGCAAGCATTGGAAATTTCATACTAGAAATCTAATCATGTACTCCCTTCGTTCCTAAATATTTGTCTTTTTAGAGATTTTAACAAGTGACTACATACGAAGTAAAATGAGTGAATCTACACTCTAAAATATGTCTATATACATCCATATGTGATAGTCCATTTGAAATCTTTAAAAAGACAAATATTTAGGAACGGAGGGAGTAGAATTCAGCCAGGCTAGGCCTTCTTCTAGTAGCTCGAGATCACGAAGACCACATTATCTTACATGTATATCTTATACTCCGGCGAAAGAATGCAGATATATGCCTCTAGATGCACAATTCTTTGTGGATGGCATTATTTCTCTCTCCAACACAAATATATACATACTTCCTTGGTCCGGAATTATTTGTCGTGAAAATGGATGTATCTAGAACTGACAAGTAATTCTGGATGGAAGGAGTAGTTGATTCTACGTGGGTGCACTTGAACTTTTGCGAGGGGGCTTTCTTGGTCACGTTCAACAGGGATGAGCTGCAGCTGACACTTGTTGACGCACAGTCCCACAGTTCAGCAGGTAGCATGTAAACAAATGAAATAGCTTGGGCCGGCACAAGCGGTCCAGCAACTAGAGAGTAGCATGTAAACAAATGAAATAGCTTGGGCCGGCGACAAGGCCGGCACAGTGACAGTGAAGCTTCTGAACTAGTCAGGCAGCGAAACTTTTGCACTAATCAAAACGTAAAAAAAGAGCAATCCATCTTTCCAACTCCAAAGAACTGGAGAAGAGAACGGATGAGCAGAAAGAGAGTTCTGGAGAAGAGAACTGACTAGACCATCTTCTACACAGCGGCGCAATACAGGTTAGACCTTGTGATCTTTGCTTGCACTACTCCGCAAAGCTCATCTCGAGCTTGCTTACCATGCATAGGGCCAATAACTGACTGGTTTACTGGTTACAGTTTCGGTTTGAAGCACCATGGGTCCTGCCCTGCTCTTCTTCCTCGTGCTTGCGGCTGCAGCACCCTTGCACTTGGCTGCGCAGGCCTTGAATTATTCCATGGCCAAACCCTCGACGGTTTGGATCAACAACTTTTTTCTCCGCGACAGCATCAGCGGCCACCGCACCATCGTCACCCGTTCTCTAGGACCAGAAACTCAAGCTAGCCCTGACTCCGAACTTGATGTTGCCGCAGGGTTCACATGTGTCCCCCGTCAGTCACCATGCAACGATTTCCTCTTTGCGGTGTTCATTCACATCAACGTTGGGTTCAACCCTAATAATGCCATAACTCAGCAGCCGCAGGTAATCTGGTCTGCCAACCGGGCTCACCCTGTCACAGAGAATGCAACCCTTGAGTTTACATCGGATGGGAACTTGGTCCTCCGTGATGATGATGGTAGCCATGTCTGGTCCAGCAGCAGCTCAGGCCAGTCTGTCGCTGGAATGTTGATCACCGATATAGGCAATTTGGTGTTGTTCGATCAGAGAAATGCAACAGCGTGGCAGTCGTTTGATCATCCTACTGACACATTGGTCCCCGGGCAGTCACTTGTGGAAGGTACGAGGCTCACAGCAAGTACTTCTGCAATAAATGAATCCAAATCAGTTTTATATCACTGTACTCCCAGATGGATTACATGCGTATGCTGAATCCACACCACCACAACTATACTACCGCTTATCCTGGGTGTCCGTCCACAAGAAAGGAAATGATCCAATAACTGTTACATTCGTGAATGAAAGCCTCATGACCGTCTCTGTGCAGTCAGATATATATCATCAGATCTCACTGCCGCAAGCAAAATCTACCCGGTACATGAGATTAGATTCAGACGGACACTTGAGGCGGTATGAACGGTCTGGTCTATCATGGACCGTGGAGTATGATTTAATGCAAGTAGATTATTGTGCTTACCCAACAGTCTGTGGACGGTACGGCATATGCATGGGCGTACAGTGCACTTATCCACTTGAGAACAATTCAAATTCACGGTACTTCAAGCCAGTGGAGGAACGGAAGCCAAATCTTGGTTCCACCCCAATAACTCCAATCTCTTGTCAAGAAATTCAATACCATCAACTCTTTACACTTACTAATATTTCTTACTTTGTCAAAAATCCCATGGTTGTGAATGCAACAAGCATCGATGACTGTAAGCAAGCATGCCTGAAGAATTGCTCCTGCAAGGCTGTTATATTTAGGCACCGGAACAATTCCCTTGGAAAATGTGACTGGTTGACGGAGGTCTTCTCTTTGCAATCAATACAGCCTAAAGCATTTGGTTACAACTCCTCTGCTTACCTCAAGGTGCAGCTTAGCCCCACCATTTCTGCATCTACTTCAAACAAAAAAAAGGTGTTGTTAGTTGCTACATTTGGAGCTATTGCTACTCTTGTATTGTTTATCATTGCGGTCACTCTTTATCGACAAAGGAGGAGGAAGTATGAAGACAAAGACGAGGAATTTTATTTCGACCAATTTCCTGGAATGCCAACAAGGTTTTCTCTTGAGAAGTTGACTGAATGCACTGGAGGATTCGATAAGAAACTCGGAGAAGGCGGGTTTGGGTCAGTTTTTGAAGGTAAATTAGATGAAGAAAGAATTGCAGTAAAACGTTTGGAAGGTGCTAGACAGGGAAAGAAAGAGTTCTTGGCAGAGGTCGAGACCATTGGAAGCATTGAACACATCAATCTTGTCAAACTGATTGGGTTTTGTGCAGAGAAGTCGGAAAGGCTTCTAGTATACGAATATATGTCAAGTGGGTCGCTTGATAGGTGGATCTATTACCGTCATAACAACAACCCTCTTGATTGGTGCACTCGTTGTAGGATCATATTGGATATTGCCAAGGGCCTTTGTTATCTTCATGAGGAGTGCAGGAGAAAAATTGCTCATTTGGACATCAAACCACAAAATATTCTCTTGGATGAGAATTTCAATGCCAAAGTAGGTGATTTTGGACTATGTAAGTTAATAAGTAGGGATCAAAGCAAGGTAGTGACTATGATGAGAGGAACACCCGGATATTTTGCACCTGAATGGTTGACGTCACGGATCACTGAAAAAGTGGATGTCTACAGCTTTGGAGTTGTCGTGATGGAAATATTAAGTGGGAGAAAAAATATTGACCATTCTCAGTCTGAGGAGGAAGTTCAGCTCATAAATATATTACGAGAAAAGGAACAAAACAATCGATTGATTGATCTGATCGACAAACATAGTGACGATATGGTGTCACGCCATGAGGAAGTGATTCAAATGATGAAGCTCGCAATATGGTGCCTGCAAAATGACAGCAGTCGAAGGCCTTCAATGTCAACAGTGATCAAGGTATTGGAAGGTGCAGTGAGCGTAGAAACTTTTGATGCAAATTCAATCATGTTTGTTCAAGATAATCCATCCACATATTCAGGTCCATCTCAAGCATCCATATTATCAGCCCCAAGGTGAAACGGGTGGATAATGAAATTAATTTCTATGTTTTTGCTTTTGCATATTGGTATTGTATATACTCTGGAATTATGTTTGGATATCTTAAATTGTAACTTCCAGCCAATATATATGTTTGATTGTCCAGTGAAGTATCTCACTGTTGACTCGGACCTTTAGAGCTGAAAAAACGGTAGTGCCATGCGACGTGTGCCAGAAAAGATACTAGGTGGTGGCTTGAAGGAAGAACAATCCTACCTCTGTCCCAAATTTGGGGCAGATGAAGTACTTATAAACTGGAGATAGTGCCTACTGTGGTAGGGAGAAACTACATTTTTTAGTGACTATTCTAGATAATCCATCCGCAAATTCAACACCGGCATCCGTCCAGCATTAACCTTATCTGCCCCAAGGTGAGATAGGTGGTCACTGAGTATGATTTTCTTTCAATAGATTTTTCTTTTCACAAAGATGGTATGCTTGTCTTACATGGATTATGTGTCCCTCTCGCATTTCTACACTTGGGGCTATATCTGAAATATATTTCAGCCATTCTGTGTGCTTGCATCCGACACCACACTCCACATCTGAAGCTGGGAAGTGGTACTACATAACATTTGGCTTTTAAATTTCTATACAATTGAAGTAAAAACAGCTGAAAATCTGAGAAATCGATTGGGAATTGGGTTCTGTTAAACCAAACTGAATGGAAGGTACGCTGCAACTCAATGTGTCTCTATTTTTTCAAAGATTTAAGCTCCAATCTTTCCAACTAGTGAAAATACAGGCACAATTTTTTATACTAGTACATGGATATCTTTACACATTGTATAAACATTCATGAACATTTTTTGAAACAAGTGGACATTGTATTTGAAATGTCATGTAAATATTTTGAATGGTATGAAACATTTTTTTATACTACGCAAATATCGTCTTATATTGTATAACCATTTTTTAAAAATGTCATGAACATTTTTATTGAAACATGTGAGCATTTGTATTGAATTTTCACCTGCATTTTTTTGAATGGTATGAAACATTTTTTGAATTGTGGGAACATTTTTTCAATGTCATGATTTTTTTTTAAATGCTAAAGTTGCCTGAACATTTCTTAATAATGCGGGGACATTCTTTGTATGTACGTTGAACGTTTAATTTATTTTAAACATAATAGTTTCCCCATTTAAAGATGTAAGTAAAGTAAACTAAAAGAAGGAAAGGAAAGTAGTGTTTTGCATGTAGGGATAGAAAATGGGTAAGGTATGGGCGGGTACAACCTCCTTCCGCCCAAACTCATACCCATAGAAACCTTCTATACCCACCCACTTAAATACCCATGGGTGTAAATTGACAACCATAGCACGATCAGAAACCACCACACACGGGACACTGACGAAGCGTCCCCCGCGTCGCCCGCGTCTGGCGACACGGGGGAAAGACCTCGCCGCCGCTCGAAGGCCACCTCCACCACCGCGCCCCGCTACGCCTTTGCCGGAGGGCTGGCCGGCGAAGCCGCGCCGCGCCCGAGGATGGTGACGGCGGGGCGGCCTCGTCCTCCTCCCCCGCCAGATTCCTGCCAACCCTCGATCTGGCCGGGGGCTCCTCCGCCAACGCCCCCTCCTGCGCCGCTTCTAGTGGGCCGGCCGGCGAGGCGTTGCCGCGCCCGGAGCTGGTGCCTGTGAGGTCTCGCCCCGCCCCAGCACCCCCCTCCCCTCATGCTGGAGCGCAACCACCACCACCCCTCGGATCTGATCTGGCACTCCGTGGTCGCGCACCTCCTCCAACTGCTACGGTTCGTTGATAACCCACAAGTGTAGGGGATCGCAACAGTTTTTGATAAGTAAGAGTGTCGAACCCAACGAGGAGCTAAAGGTAGAATAAATCACTACTAGGGAAAACCCTAGTAGTAGCGCGGGTTTTGAGGCTATCAGCAGCGCGGGCACCTGCGCTACCAATAAGGCGTTACAGCTAACTGTTAGTAGTAGCGCTATCTGCGCCTGCGCTACTACTATTGACTATATCAGCAGCGCGTTTTCGGAACGCGCTACTATTAGTTAGCTGTAGCGATTTCCTAAGCCCGCGCTACTGTTATATCTTTCACCATTTCCCCACTCCAGCTTCAATAAACTGCAATTTCCAGATACTAGGTACTACTAGATATCAATTTCATAAAGCATTATAGGTACTAGGTAGTACTCCCTCGGTTCCAAATTACTCGTCGTGGTTTTAGTTCAAATTGGAACTAAAACCATGACGAGTAATTTGGAACCGAGGGAGCACTAGATAACAAATTCATATATACTCAACATGCATCCTCAAGCAATACAAGGTGACATCGACGACGATCATCATATGTAGTCCTAGATGATATCGACGACGATCATCATATGTAGTTCTACATGATATTGATAACGATCATCATATGTAGTTCTAGATGATATAGCCACACACACATATGTATTTCTAGATGATATCGACCACGATCATCAACCTCAAGCTTGGGCGGTGGGTGTTCCTGATAGTAATTAGGATGGCATGTCCAACACGAAGATTCTTGCCAACGAGGAATCTCTTCCACCCAACCGAGTTTAAGTGTGTGCGATCGTCTGTGTCCATGCGGTAAGTACAGGTGGTGACGGAGCCCCTTGCGGTAAGGCGTAGTCCAGCTGAGCCTTCTTCATCAGGCTCGATACCACAACTCACAAATAGGTTCTTTGGCATTTCTGAATAAGAAAAACATATCAATTAATAAATAGCCTCACACATACTCCTGCAAATATATTTCTATTAAGTCTAGATTTCTACACTATCAAAAGACACAGTACTATGCATTTGTACTAATTAATCATGAATTCTACTAATAAGTATATATGGATTATCTACACTATTAATAGTTCCTTGGATTCTACACTAATAAGCATATGATCAGACTCTACACTAAAGCATATCAACGACTAGATTCCACATAACATATCATTGGACTCTACACTAATCATATCATCGGATAATTTGCATTTCTAAGTATAACATACCATATCATATCGATCGACCATGGTACTTGTCAGGCGGGTCACGAATGGCACCCCGACAAAGTCAGCACGTGGTGGAATTATGTCCCATAGGTTGCACACCTCCTCCTCGCTCAGCCTCATTCTTTGAGCTACGCTGGCTTCATGAAGTGGGTTTTCATCATCTTCATCGAGTGGGTCCTCATTATCTTCATCATCTTCTTCATCTGCATCATCTTCGTCATCTTCATCATCTTCGTCATTTTCATCATCTTCCACCAGGTTGAGATAAATGACAGCCAGCTTGGGTCTTTTTGCTCTGAAGGAGAAGCTGATCAACTCACCACCAGTAAGACGCATGTGGGCGAGGAAACGGGCCCATCCATCTCCTCCAATCTACGACATATTGACTCCTTTCTCGACCTCCATAGTGTACGGCCCCCAGGAGCCTCAAATGTCATAGTGTCTCCTATCAGCTTGTTGAATGTCAACCTCACATTGCATGGGACGGTCTGTGTAAGAAAAGAAAAATGACACAATGCAGTAATGCCAACACTAAAAATAAAATAGTTGTTACACATTTCATCTAATTTCTTACCGCCGCATGACGAAAACTCGGCTGGAAGTAGATGCCAAACAGCTTGCCAGATGCAAGGCTGCTGGCGCACCTTGACTTGCATAGTCGACATAGTGGTGGTGGTGGTGGCGCCATTTTCCTAAAGCAATATGAGCAAAGGATTAATGATTCACTTCACAGGAAAGAAAAACAGTAGCATGTGATATTTTCCTAAAGCAATATGAGCAAAGGATTAATGATTCACTTCACAGGAAAGAAAAATAGTAGCATAGTGGTGGTGGCCCATTTTATGGACATATTAGATGACAAGGTACCACATACCAAAGCATTTCAGTGGCACCTATTGCCGAAAAAATAACAATAAAATGGTTCATACTAAATCAACTAAATCAACTAGCATACTAAATCCACTAGCATACTAAATCAACTAAATCAAAATGTTCTAAATCAACTAAATCAACTAGCCTACTAAATCAACTAAATCAACTAGCCTACTAAATCAACTAAATCAACTAGCCTACTAAATCAACTAAATCAAAATGTTCTAAATCAACTAAATTAACTAGCCTACTAAATCAACTAAATCAAAATGTTGCATATCAACTAAATCAGAATGTTGCATATGAACTAGCCTACTAAATCAAAATGTAGCAGGGAGGAGGGAGAAGGAGGGGCGAATCGAGGAGGGAGAAGAGAGTAGGATGGAGGAGGAAGGCAGAGCGGGGAGGGGCTGGCCAGCGGCGAGTGGAGGGAGAATGGAGGAGGAAGGCGGAGCAAGGAGGGGCCGGCCAGCGGCG